>NC_089685.1:28531985-28852164 GCF_031753505.1 Anomalospiza imberbis | reverse complement strand
TTAATAGGGTAGTCAAGCACATGCTTAGCTTCAGCTGGGTCATTCTTAAGCAGATCTTAAACTTTATCTTCAGTACCTGGGGTTTTAGTATCTCAAGTCAGTTGGAATAGACACCATATGGGGATAATTAAAAAAAACTAACCTCTCAAAATAGTCTTGTATTGATACTTTGAGAAAATACATGTAAATATTTACTACTGACAACAAAAAATTAGACACCTATTAGAGTTGTAAAGTTGTTCCCAAAACGGACTCAAAACGGACTCATGATTATCTCTTAATTGGATTCTTTTTCAATGAAGCTCACTTGACCAACAAAAAACATGGTGCAGGGCATGGGTCTGAAGGAAACAAATGCCTTTTTCATATTCCACTTATTTACACAGTGAATTCTTCTAAACATGTATGATATTCACTATTAACTTCATGTAGATCCTGGGAAGATTTAGAGAAGTTCAGTTTCAAATTTCTGTTTGACAAAGAACCTCAGATATAGGAAATCATAGAAATTTCTGAGATGAGATCCTATAATTTTAACATAACCACAAACAAGAGCTAAAAGTATCCTTCTCATCCCAAGGCCCTTATTGCTCACACAAGAATGTGAAGAACGTTATTTGAAATAAAGACAGTTTGTAAAACTCAGCGGGTAATGGCAAGAAGCAGGAAACAAAATATCTGCCTTTGTAGCATGATGCTATCCTTTGATAGAGGAGAATATGGAGATATAGAGAAGCTTGCTATTGAAACACAAAAAAAATCTGGAAAGAAACAGGGAATGATAATCTTTTGGCTCAGTCAGTGCCCCAGGACAGTGCATCCTGGGTGTATAAACCAAAGACAGTGGTCACTGTCACAT
The DNA here is from genome assembly GCF_031753505.1 of Anomalospiza imberbis. Taxonomy (NCBI): domain Eukaryota; kingdom Metazoa; phylum Chordata; class Aves; order Passeriformes; family Viduidae; genus Anomalospiza; species Anomalospiza imberbis. The sequence goes on along the minus strand of NC_089685.1, from coordinate 28,851,305 downwards.
AACATAAGTCCAGTTTAAACTTTCTAGTTGCTACTCTCTATTTTCCTAAAATTAGGATTTATTGAGGTGTGAAGTTTTTATTCACTTCCCTCCTTATTCTTTAGGGGCCTCTTGCAGAGCTGAGATTAGGGTACAAATATAAAAGAAACCAAGCTGGGAAAAAGCCCTAGACCAGCCACATCCCTGGAAGTGTTCAAGGCCAGGTTGCATGGGGCTCTGAGCAACCTGGTCTAGTGAGCAGCCTCATGACAGGGGTTTTGAGCTAGATGATCTTTAAGCTCACTTCCAAACGAAAACATCCCATGATTCTATGATTCAGTTTGCACTCCCAAACTTCTGCAGAAAATCAGGGCTTTTCTTGCTGTAAAATTTGTATAGGGAATTGCTAATGGTTTCTGTTCAAAGGGTTATTGTTTGCAGTAGTTAATAAGTTGTAGATAACGTAAAAGCATGCATTGCAGACTGCACCAGTGCATGCCTAAAACGTGACATTCAAGAAGATGAAATATTTCCAGAAATCTGATGCTGGATCTATGTGAGGCCAGTGAGCTGCCAAATCAAGCAAGATTCTGCCCAAAATTTTGTTCCACTGCTTATGTGCCATATTTTCAACCTCACTTCATTCATGTGGCAACTTTGAACCTGAAAATTCAGAAAGCATGAATAACTACATTTAAAAAAAACTTATGATGGTGGTAGGTTATGCTAAAAATATTCTAATAAATCTATAGCATTTGAGTGCTCATCTGCCTGCACACAAGAATTACCTGGACCCCAGTGAGTACATTAACAGAACATATCATCTTTTAAAGCTGATCATGGTATTTTGCAAGCCTTAATGGTTTGAAACTTACCCTCCTTTGAATATGGTGAAATTTTACAGGATACCTTTAAAATACGATGTAGCTAATAATTATTTGTTGACTAATGAGTAAAGGCTGTTCCAAAGCACCAGGTGACAGTGATCACATAACGAAGGAAGTGATGAAACCACTGACTGCTGTTTAACAAGACAGATGTTTTCCTTCCAAGTCTCTTTACTATTCACACCTGACAAGTTTTAACTCTGATTTTATTCCCCACAACATATATCATAGTGCTACATGATATTTTTCAAATAAAAAAGAAACTCCTGTGTTCACTATTTTAAAAGTGTCATTATTTTTCTTTTCTAATTTTATATTATTATGTTTCCACCCAACTCCTCCTTAAACATTTAGAAAACTACCAGTATAGTGAGAGTTCAGTCATTTCAGACAAGAATTTTTGGAATCCACTTAATAATATGAGTCTGGTTTTATTCTTAATAAATAAACTCAGCTTGGAAATTATATTTTTATAATATTATTGTTTTATTTTATTTTATTTTATTTCATTTTTTATTTATTATGGCCTTAATGATTTTAAGAATTTGGCTATCGAATAACAATGGTTTTCTATAACTTATGGATCCTTTGCTATATAAGCAATTTCAGGAGCTGAAGGTGGGATGAGATTTGCTTTCTGATTTTTTCAATGTATTTTCTGGATTAATTTTTCTATGAATTTGTAAATTACCTTTTTAGATTTAGGCTGGTGAAATATGGGATGTTTGGGGCTTCTTAAAATTATTTCGGCTACCTATATGGTGTACTATCTGTAATTTCCTAAGAGAATTTACTGTGCTTCTTATATGGGAGTATTTCCTCTGTCTGTTTAAAGAGTTCCCCTATTTATCAGGAGATATTGACACACTCATACATATATACGTGCATTCTAACCTATATGCTGGTTTTGAGATGATCCCAGAGCTGGATTTTAGGTCTGTAGGAAAATAAATTGGAATTTGAACTCTGAACATCTTCAGATTGACAGTGTTTAACTCTGCCTCAAAGCCCAAGAACAATTTTATGTTATACTGGGCCAGAAAGCTGCATAAAAAAATTCAGCATCAAGGGATTAATTGCAGTAAAGAACTGTTAAATCAGAATGATAAACTCTTAAGGATGAAATTATGAATTCTAGAGCAAAGTGCAAGTAGGTGTCCCAGAACTAGTAATTCATATTGGCCACCAAAACCTCTTTCTATTAAAACCAAACATGGACGTGCTCTGCCCAAGGCATTTTTCATTTACTCTAGCTTTCTCCTGGAATTCTCTGTCTCATTAAGTGACTGATCCTGATCACAGGGAATTGCATGCTACAGGATCAAAACCCAAAATAATCAACTGTCCTGAATTTCTTCTGCTACCAAAGCCGTTTTTATGCAACCTTATAAAAATGCTCCTATCTATAATCTAAAGTAAATTTAAATATTTTATTTCCTCACCACTTCTTAGCTAGTTCTTCAGGTCCTGAAACATTTGGGGGATTTCATTTAGGTAATTTAGATAATTTTAGGTATTATAAACTACCTTTAAAAATTGCATGAAATTTCCAAAGCTCCACATGACTTAATGTAACAGGACCTGACTTTGTACAAAGGTGAGTTTTTAGTAGTAGTAGTATAGTACAAAAGATATGAAGAAAGCATCTTATGCCATGAAATATAAGAAGATTAACTATGGCTGCTCTTTCAGTAAGAGAGTCTGAAAGTAAGTACTGTTTGAAAGAGAATATTTTCCCAGCAGACAATAAAATATCTTCAAGACTAAATGATGAACTGAAAGCTTCTGGTTCTTTTAATTCAATTGCATGGATAATCCAATTCCCTAAAAAGATTATTTTCATGGAAAATGGAACAGCTAAAACAAAGTGTGAGTGAAAGTGAACCTTGCTTATTGCCAGTGGTGTCTGCAACACATTTTTATTACTGATTTTCAGTAACAGCAAGACGCTCCCCACAGAGAAAGACTGTCTCAAATAGACAACCCAGCTATTGAAAGAAAAAAGTCAGCAAAGGGGCAGAGATCCTCACGAGAGGTTACAGAAGCAAAAGGAAGCTGAAATAGGGTGCCAGTGAAGCCCCCACTTCTCCCAGCATTGTTTCTGCTGCTGAAGCTGGAGATGTCCAGATGATGGATCAGCACAGAAACCCTTGGGAAAGGAGCACTCTCATGGGAACATATCTAGAAATTTTAAATAGAATAAATCTCAGGAAAACTTTTATAAACAGTTTCAGGATTTCCAGGTAGGGAACAAATGTGTGATAGGACATTTAGAAGCACACACGGTGCTTCTAAAAGGCAAAAGTCCCCAGAGCTGTAGTTACTGGTAGCATTTAACAAGTCCATCATCCTGGAAGACACCTTTCAGCCATGAAGCAGGTTAGAAAACACTTGCTAAGAACCCCTCTTAGTACAGGTGCAGTTTATCAGGAGAAATTGTTTATGTCTGTGCTCTATCAGTGTCACAAAAACCCCACACTGTCTTGCCACTCTTTGATTTGTATTTGCCAATGTGATAATGCTTCACCAGCTTAGATAAGCAACACTCTTATTTACCAAATGCAACCTCACAAACCCTTCTTAACAAGCACTGCCATGTTAGCAAAAGCTCCTTCTGCTGCCATGTAGGTTTATCTTATTTTTATCTCCTTGAAGACTCCAGATACTCCCTTGCATAATGTACATTGCAGTCACAGGGTGGTGAAATGATGACAGTGGATGAAGTCACACCCATGTCTACCAGTAGAAATTTCTTCAGCTGATTATTGTTTAGCAGACCTTTTTGGGCTTATATCCCCAACCAGACCCCAGACCTTTTCTGCCTATGGTCTGAGAAATTCCAGTTGACACCACTTAGCTGGACTTCATGGTTTGCACAGTGAGTTTTAAGTAGCATATGCTGGAAATCAGCACACTTGGAAATCAAACATTTTACTTCTTTCTGCCATGGTCTCAGCTCACTGCATAATTCCAGGTTGAATCTGGGCAACAATGTACAGTGAATATGGTGGCTGAGCCTTGGCTGTTTATAAATTTTCCAAGAGTAAAATCTAAGTTCTCCTGACTTAAATTTCTTGTATTTTATTAAAAGAGAACATTTTAGAGTTTCTTGGCTGTCTCCCATTTTCTTGGCTAGAGTTCCTAGACAGATTTGATGTTGTCAGATGGTGTTCCCAATGCTGACCAAAAAGGGGAAAAGGCAACTTTTTTCTTGGGGCCTTGAAGGCTTTTCTTCTGAGTTGTCTGATGCCTTTCTCGCTGTCCTCTCATTTCCTGTGAACAAGACTTCTAATACCATTTAAGAAATTTTCTTCTTTTCTGCCACCAGGGTATCATAAATTAGTTTGCAGCTTTCTATGAAAGCTAGCTGTTCCTCTTTTGACACCAATGTCCTTTTATTGGGTGATTTCTGATCCAGTCAGCATGCTGCTTTGAGATTTTTTGGCAACTAAGATGCCAACTAACCATTCCAAGTTGGAGTCTCTAGGCTTCAGAAAACATCAAAGCCACACACCAATAACAGAGACCTTCATGAAGTTTGCATACATTTGTTTGCTAGGAACCCACAGAGTTCAGGTGAGTCCAAGCCAAAACCATATCCCTCCACACAGCATCAGACATGGTATGAGTAATTTTTAACTCTACCTGAAGATGTGGGAGTGTTGAGTGCTGATTTACCGTGGGCCTTAGGAGCATTTTCAGCTACCTACCATCAGTATTAACCACCAGGGTGCACATTCACACGTCCATGAAGCAACCCCTCCTAAACCAGTGTTGCATTCATCCACAGAGCATCCTAGTTGGAAGGTGAATACATTTGCTCTTGTTTATATCGCATCCTGACAAGGCTCTCAGAGTCTGAGGAACCACTGGGACTTGTTACCCAATTCTGTAATCTGACCTAGATTCTTCTGTTGCATTTCCTGGGAAAAATAACATACATTTCTTAATATGATGTTCCAGTCTGACACCCTGGAGTGATTTCTATGAGCTTGATCACTTTTTCAGTCAACCCTATTGGGATGTAATATTTCATATTCATCTCTCAGAGTCTCTCACAACAGACCAGCACAGAGACAGACACTGGAGACCAGAGAACAGCACTTTATGATCATGAGCTCTGAACTCTCTCAAAACTGACTTCAGGGGACAAAGGGATATATTTGAAATAAGTTCTAATTCAAACAAATACAGTTTTATTAGAGGAGTTTGGTAGGCTTATTACCATGTTATGTGCAGCATACACATCTTGGGTTACTCTTTGGCAAGCTTTTGTTTCTCTGCACAGCCAGGAGCTGTTATGGCTCTGAAGTCCACCCTGAGTTGCCAGTCACAGCCACTGAAGCACAGCCTGAAATTCTACAGCTTCCATGTTGTTGGAAGATGCAGAATTTGGCCTTTGGATGTTTTACAATGGGTGAACACATTGCCAGACTATTAGCTGTACTGAATTTTAAGCTCTTAATTTATTTGTCTCCTAGGCTTCTCCTTTTAACAACTGGGAGGGGGGATCATGTTGGGGCTACTCTGAATTGCTAAGTTAGGCTTTCACACTCTGTAGAAGCTAAGACTCTCCCCACTAGCTAAGACTTAGCAAGATAAGGAGCCTCTCCAATCTGTTAGATGGTTTGCATATATCCTCTGACAAACATGCAACCAAACATCACAAGACAAATTTCAAACAGATATTTTTGAACCCAATTGAAATTTAGCTTAAGGAAGGCTTCCAGACATGGCCCTGAAACAGCTAGACAATTGATATCCTAGGAGACATATCAAAACAGATAATTTCTCTAAATATTGCGGACAAAATAATAAATTAATATCATATTTACAAGTAAGAGTAAAAATAGTTACAAGCACTATACATTATCTTTTCAGATAATTGCATAATTATGTATTTCATCCAGGAACTGATATTGTGTTGCATCTTCATGTTAGACTAGGAAGTACTTTTTTTAATGAGAGAACAGGAAAGATATCAACTGAATGGAAAGAATTATATTTCCTAATTTTTTTTTTTTAATCCAATAGCATCAGAAAATCATAAAACAACCTAGATGGTCAGATACACCTCACATGCTTCTAGAAAGATCTGCATATAAATTACACTATTGATATTGGGCAAAGAATTTTGTTATCTTGGAATCTGTTACATGCTGTTGCCATATAAATTATTTGGCTGGCACTACTGACAGTTTTTCTAACTGTATCACAAGTTGCTTATTAATGCGGTGTTGGAAAAACATGTGAAACTATCACTTTTCTGAGACCAAGTCAATATTTACCTACATTTAGATGATGTGGCTGCCGTGGTGATGGAGGGGCTATGAGAAGGCCAGAAATGCCTGGGTTTGAGGTCCTCAGTGCGCACACAGTGCGCTCATGCCCCTCTGGTGAGTATGTTCCCCACACAGCTCCCCAGAAGGTTCACTATATACTACCCCAGAAGAATCAAAGGTCCCAAGGTGGCACTGCCCCAGTGCATATGGTACCCTAAATGTACCATTTTGTTCCTAAACAGATTGGAAATGTTCCTGTTCATAGTGAATGGGGAAAATAAGATGGTATTCCTACTTCCCAAGATAAACTAAGATAGTTGCCCATCTTAGCCTTATTCAGCTAAGTGTCCCTAGTTTTCTTTAAAGGGGATTATTTCACATCAAGCCATGATTTTGTCGGTCTCGTCTGTCCTCTTCCAGCATCCCTCCTTCTCCCTCTGCTGACTCTATAAACAGAAAAATTAAAAACATATACATCAATAAAAAAATCAGAGAACAAAATGTTTAAAGCAGCATTCAATCAACATAAAACACTTCCCAAACCCATTTAACTTAGCAAAGTCCAAGCCCATTCAATTTTAATTTACTCAAAAATTCCAAGAAGGAATTAGAAGAAAGAGAAAGAGACAAAGGAAGAAAAAAGCAAAAAAAAACTTTTACTCTTGTTTCCAGTGGTGTTCAGCTGATAGAAATTCCAAGAGGAAGCAGGGCCCAGACATAAACTTGCCTTTTGTCCCACTTTAAGTACCCTTTGCCCATCCTGGCCCCCTCCCCCAGGTGGGACTTCTGGTCATTTGGCCACTCAGGAGCTGGGCTGGGGCTCCACAGGAGGGTGTGGAGCATTGCCTCCAGTGTGCCAGGGGCTGGTGGCCACTGCAGGGCTGGGGCAGAGGTGCGGGGGGTCGGGTGTGCAGGGCAGGGCATCACCTCACCAGGGCGAGGCCTGACCTGCTCCTTCCCCCGCACATGCACCCAAAATATTTCAAGCCAACAATCCTTCCAGTCTCTCACAGCCCCTAAGATGTGATACTGATAGTTTTCCCTGGGATGTTGTCATGATCCAGAGATGTTACTGGAAGATCTGGACAGTGAATCAGGGAGCTCCCACTGCAGGAAAGAAGTGGAGCAGGGAGGTACTCTGATCCTTTGGCCCATGAGATCTAAAATATCTGCCTGAAACTATTCTTACAGAATTTTGTGCCAAAAGAAAACGTTATCTATCAGGGTGCTTCTCTGACTGACCTGACGTTAAGCCATGTTGTAGATCAAGGGTAAGCAGAAGCTGATGAGAGCAACACAACAGCAGGGACTTCTCTCTGGCAGATGCCATGGGGTCCCTATGGATGGAAATCTCAGTTCGAGCTCTGACTTCAGAGCAGACACTGCACAGTGTCAGTCAGCTGTGTAAATCCAGCACATGGAGCACTCATTTGTTTTACAGTTAGACACCCACCTGTCACAACAACTAGATAAAAATAGACCTTTTTTTTTTTCCAAATACTTTAATTTGCATTTGAGTTTATCCATTTAAGAGCAAATTTAAATGTTTTCCACTCTTCTCCCTCTTCCCTCTCCCCCCCCACCAGGAGATCAAAGACAAATTCTGACAAATGCCACGATAATCACCCAAGCTTCAGCCTATCCACTGGCTGAAATGTCCCCAGCTATATGGGTATGTTCCCATAGTAAAAGGAAAGAGAGAAAAGAGAGAGAAGAAAAAGATTAGTAGGTAAAGGAAAGACCTCAAGGTGTGAAACTAGATGAACACCACAGGCAGGACTGAGATGCCTATATGTTGAATAAAGCTTTACACCATGAGTAATCCTGTAGATATTAGGTGGCTAAATGATGAGAAAAAAAAAGTTGTTGCTGTGTGAGTAAGAAATTCCAATTTGGCCAATACTCAAATGAGAATGAAAAGTTCTTATCAGCAAGAGAGATTAAAGATTATTTTTAAAGCAATTTTAAAGTACTTTTAACATTTATTTGTATCCAAAACAAAACTATCATGAGCCTTAATTTCTCCAGTGTTTTCACTATTGGGGAAGAAAGCTTTACAGCTTTCTAAAACCTGATGCATAAACCACTGTCACTGTCAAGATTTTCTTATAATACATCATCATCTGGTTCTTCAGAAGGAAGAAGACAATGGTCTGTATACAAAATAACCTGTGCATTATTATGTCTCAATCAGAAAAAGGAAAGAGTAATTTTAGACACTTTTTTATTTGGCAGCTTTGCAGGATCTTAAATAGACCGTGAATTATCTTGTTTGAACAGATCCATATCAGATATGTAATTACACTTCCCAAGGACAAACCCACCCAAATCAAAGCAGGGATCATCAAACGTCATGCAATCTCTATGTTTTTGAAATTAAAAACATTGCAGTACTGAGAGCATTTCAGTAAAGGGGGATGTAAACAACTTGACTGTCTTCTCCAGTTTCTTTCAGTTAGTTACACAATTTAGGATATTTTCTCCCCAAGTCCAAAAAACATTCTAGGTACTTACTATCTTCTAGCTATGGAAGGATATACTAAGGTATGTTATTGCCAAATGCACAGCATTGTCAGCTTGGAAAAATAAGTAAAAATTAAGGTCTCCACTTTTAACTGGGATTAGGCAGAAATAGTGACGTGGAAAAAAGCCCTATTCAAATTGATATACTGCACTGGGATGTAAGACAGAATTTCTTTAATCTTTTCTATGCATTCAAACTGTAAATATCTAACCTGTGATTAATCATTACATAATCCAAACATTTTCTCTTTAATCCTCAAGGTAATGGAGAAAAAATAATGTGGATCAATAAAATTGTAACATCTTGACAGATGCTGTAGAGATACACACTAAGCTAAGGTGGCAGATGTACAGTAAATTGCAACACTTAATCTGTGCATGTCATTTTCTCAGGAAGAACATAGGTTTGTGTAACTCCTGTTCACTCCTGCTCTAATGACTCCATCATTTGAACCCTTACAGCCTTTAGTTTCTTTCTCATGTGATCAGTGGCAATGAGTAACAGGTCTCAGCCAGCAAGAGTTTACAGGGTAAAGCAGAGGGTGGAATCCAGTCTACCTCACCGATGCTTTAGGCATGTTTTTCAGGGCTATTAGAGTCAAGAAAAGGGCTGACTCATTGCATCCAAATTTGCTTTTTGCAAGGAAAGCCCTTAAGAAAACATATCCCACCATGCTCAGGTTCTTCCATGTCTCCTGCCTTCAGAGAAGCTCGTGAGCTCAGTTGTGTCAAGCTGCACCAGAGAAGGTTTAGGTAGGACCTTAAGAGGGATTTCTTCACAGAAAGGGTGATTAGACATTGGAATGGACTGCCCAGGGAGGTGGTGGAGTCACCAGCCTTGGAGGCGTTTAAGGAAGGACTGGACGTGGCGCTTAATGCCATGGTCTCAGTGGTCTTTTGCAGCCTAATTGATTTTGTGAACTCTTCAAGGGAAAGCCAGTCCTCCCAGGTTTTTATCTTCATCTAATGATATGAGGAACTAGCAGCAATTTCCAGATGTCTCTGGCTTCCAAAAGCCAGTCTTCATGACATTATTCAAAGGACCTTTGAAGAACATGCCTAGTCAGATGCTGCAGCACAGTCCCTGCTGCAGGCTGCGAAGTGGAGCTGGGCAATGCGCCCTGGGCTCTGCTTGGTGAGGAAAACCACACATGCCCACTCTTTTGGCAAATGCTCCCAACACCAGAGCACAGGTTGCCCGAGGGGACTATCCAGCCCTCATGCTGCCCAGGGGTGACCATCAGGCAGCCACTATGCCTGAGGAAAAGTCCACAGGAGTTCATCACCACCCAAGAGATGCCATTTTGAACCATGGTTCTTTCACACACACTCTCTGGACAGCAGTAAGAGCTGGGAAGATCTGAACGTGATGTCAAAACTAGCAGGGGAGGGTGTTATGCAGTGATAGTTCTGTGTAAAAAAGAAAGTATCCCAGAACTTTTCATGGGGCATTAAACATCCCTACATGTGTTGTGACTTCTGTGACTAAAATGCAGGCTCTCTTGCCCCTGTATTCAGCTTATCCTTCTCCATAGGAGGCCAGCCCTGGTGACACCAGGGAGCCCTGTGCAGCAAGAGAAAGCAAAGACTGTAGTTTATAACTGTGCTGAGCATCTGAACAGAGAACTTTCTCTTGGTAGTGGTGTCACTCTATAGCTCTCACAGCATCAATAAATTTCTCTTTGAAGAAGGCATCTTTAAAGTCCATATTCAGAAAGAAAAGCTTCATTATTTTTCCCCCTATACTGTTTGTTTTACCAGAAATGTTAAAATCATTGAAGAAACATTCTGACTTCTCTTGGTATGCAGCTAACAAAAATTAGTGATGCTATTTGTTATTTCCACCATAAAGAAACAGAACTTCAACAGTATCCAGTTAAGTAATTTTCTCATGTCTTTTTCTACAAGAACTTTTTAAAAATATTGCTGAATATTTCACTTCAGCCACTTTATAAATTAGTCTCATCTGAATGAGTTTCCACTCCTCCTTAATATATAGCCTTCACTGCACTTGTATTTGTATCACAGCTGTTGCCTACGTCAGTTTTTTCCCCTTCATTTAGCCTCTGCATTTTCAGTTGCCTCAGAAAGAAATTTATGGCTGAATCAGCAAGGATGATGTCTGTTTAGGCATGGTCTGTGGGGAAAACAACTGGAGGCACATTGCCTGGCCTTTGTCTTTCTCAAGGTAATCTCTTCTATAGAAATGCGTATGTTGCAATGGTGATGTTCCTAGCCAAATTGGTGTGAGAGTGTAAGAGCTGAGGAAGATGTGGAAAGCAAGAGAAGAGCGGTGTTTTTGTTGAGCAAGAAGAACTATCTTCAACACCCCACCTCCATGAAGTGGCAGGCACAGGAAAGAAGTGGAATGTTTTTAGCTAATGTGAGGGCACATCTGCAGCTTTGTCACACTGTGAAATGGAGCTGATATGTAAAAGGGAGCCTCCTTGCTCTGCTCCGCACTGCCAGCTCTTGCTGTTTAATGTGAGACCTGTAATATTAGCTGTTTTTCTTGTAGCTTCAACTCCTTGGGGCATGTGTGGGTGAGACTTTCGGCTTCTACTTGTAGGGTAAGGTTAAAACTTTCTTGGTAGGAAAGGGGAGTAATAAACAGACTCAAATGTATCCTAATAGCTGAAGAGCCCAGAGGCAAATAAAACATGCACAACTATTTTAATGAATATCATTATTTGTATGCCAGTTGCAGAAATTTTGAACCAGGCTGATGATCTTTAGTTTGGCAGCCTGCAAGTCTGCTTAATAATGTCCTGATCAATCATCATTTATAAATATCTTTAATTTTATGATATTTCTCTTCCAGCTCTCTGAAGTCCCCAAGTATATAATATTGGAATGAGCCATTGTGAGACTCTGTTACCAGTCTCAGAAAAGCACTGTAGATATTACTCTGTTCATGTCTGTAAACACAAATAAAAAGTCTTATAAAAATGCCATTTATACTGGCCACCCTTAAGGTATATGATTTTGCCTTTTGCCTGATTAGAATTACCATGGTATTATCTGCGCTAAGATGCCACGGTAACTGTAAAAATTGGAAATGGAAATTATATACATGCTAATGTTGAGCATTGCATTATTAACTGCATCATTCAGGTTTGTAGGGACAAAAACAAATTCAACAAGATCAGATATTTTGTATGAGAACTGAAGCACACAAAGAGAAAATAGCAAATCTGTAAAATTAAAATTCTGAGTGGGCCCTAATATCTTGAGTACTGTTTCGTTCTGTGAATAAGAGCTACTGAAATAAGAGCTAACAAAGCCATTGATGTCCTTTACTAAACCATCAGAATATTAATCTCCCCTTCTACATCCCCAGAAATGTGTCCTATGTCTTCATTTAACACTTACAGATATATATCTGTATATATAGATTAGGCGCTTAGGAAGGAAGGCCAAGTCTTTCCAAAGAATGCTCAAGATGAATAGTAACAAAGGTTATTCAGAAATTTTATTCATGTTGGAGAAGTGCCAGATGCACTCATTTTTAATATTTGAAAAATTAATTGTACTTGCCAAAGACCCTTTCAAGACAGATGCTTTAATTCCTTTAAAAAATGCAAGATCAAAATATGTATCATCAGTCACTTTATTTTGTAACATTACAAATCCCGTCCAAGATCAAATTCATGACACAGTCACACAAACTGATCTTTAAAATCAAGTTATGAGCCTTTATTTATTTACATAAGAATAGGCTGGTTCTCTATCATTAATATTCAAGAAGAAAGAAAAAAAGAAAACATTAAAAAATACATGACATTTTTAAGGGGAAAAACCTTTCCTAGAAAGATGACAGACCTCCAACAAATACTAGGCGTACAAAAAAAAAAAAAACCTTTACTTTCCATTAACTTTTTGGCATATCCTGCATGGCTGGAGCATTGTATTGCACTGTTACTGTAGGTCTCATTTGAGGAAAGTAGATCAGTGTTAAGGGCCAAAAGGTGAGGGAGGGGCTAAGAAGCTGATATAGGTGAGATCTGAAGTAGGTAAGGACAGCAACTGTACCTGTACCCAGGTAGGATGTGCTGTGTTAGCATTCAAAAGAAAGCAAAGAAAAACTGGGTGATCCAGTTTTGTAATACTGATCCCATTCTGTATTTCTAAGCCTACCATTTGTATTTCTTTTATTCTATGTCTCTATTAAAAGTGTTATTAAAAAAGCTTTATAGGCTTTCATAATATATCATTAGAATTTCTCCCACTCACTGAGTTAAATAAGTTCTGTTCCACTTCTCAAAGAATGGTGTATAATTTATGACTGGGAATCAATAGCCGTATCTACTGTACATATAGAGCTGGATATTGGCCAGATATTCCAGACAGATGTCTGGTTCCCAGAGAGTATTTGCCTTAAGGAGTGGTATCTGAAGAAGTTTTATTACTGCCCACTATTATTGTTCTGTCTCTTGTCAGCATTTCTGCTCTGAGGTGTCCCCTATCACTTTTTAAATCATGTTTTCCCCATCTCTTTCCTGGCATCCACTTTGGGTACCTGATTTTTTTTTTTATTGCCATTCTTTGGACACTGAGATAAATGGTGTAAGAGTCATTAAACAATCCTACATCCAGTGTGTCGTGAAAGATAGCTTGATACTTGCAGCTTTACAAACTGCTTTCCACGAAGTGCACTGCTGATGAGAATGTAAGAGTGCAAATATGCAGAAAAGCCAATTGGTTTTGTCTCAGCTAATATAAAATACATGCTGGAGACTTTTGGATTCAGGCAACTTACGCAGCTCCTGTTTCATGATATATTCACTAACCTGAAGTCAGAGTGCCTTGAACCATTAGTGACAAAAGTTTGTGTGCAGCAGTAAGGAAGTAACAGCAACATCAACATTGGATTACAGGAAAATTCTAGAAAAATCAAGTTCTTATAAAAGTACTTAAGCAAAACCCATCCTTTAAGACTGTACTTCTGAGTATAGGAGGCAAGCCTTGCACAAAGCATGTTAGAGATGCAGGACCAGTGTCTTGCAGTCTTCACAGCAGAGCTTGAAGACTGAAATTAGGTATGAGCTAAATATTGGAGTAGGCTTGATTTTAGTAACATATCCAGGAGAATTTGATGTGTGATGGCATCACCCTAGCAGGAAGGAAAGCTATAATAAGATCCAATGCCTAGAAGCTGAATGTTGACAAAATTCAGTCTAGAAATAAGATCTGAACTTTAGCTGCCAGAGTGATTAACTACTAGAATAATATGTGCAGGGATGAATAAATTCCTGCAGACACAGATCATCCATTTTTCTAAATGACAGAGCTTCAAAGAGGAGTGGTAAGCGCAGTGCACAAATTACCAAGTACATTTTTTTGGCAAGTGTCATGTGTCATGGAAAAGGTCATACCAGCTCATCAGCACCGCACCTTCTGGTCTTCAGATTCTCTTCCTTTGCCTCATTGTCATATCCAGAGGCCTTCATGGCTGCTGCAAGGCCAAAGGCAACACCCATCTCCACCACTGGTCTTTGGGACATGGTCTCACTGCTAACTTGAATCTTAGGGCAGGCAAATTGAAAATGTCACAAGTTTTTAAACCAGCAAGGGGCTGCTTTCAAACTAACCAGAGATGTTAATTTAGATTTTAAAAATCTGTGGGTTCATCTTCTTTGACACAAATTCCTCTAAATAAGGCTTCTTGTATTTCTTTTTGGGCAGAAATAGTAAAAATGAAACTAGTAGAATGTAGTTTGTGACAGAAATCTCCAACATTGACAAGTTAGGAACCACAGATATTTTCTTCTGCTAATCTGCTCAGTTTCTGCCTTCTCATGAAGGCAATGTATCTCTGGCATGTATCCATATCTATCAGAAGACCTGCTCCAATGGCTGCTCTGGTCACATTTTACAGAATGTGACGAGAATGCTGAACTGGGGACAAGAAAAAGGAAAGCTTCTTGTCACTGCTCTCTCTCACAGCTCTTGTCTTCCAAGATGAGCTAACTGGTCCCCTCACTTTAGAAAAATTTCAAAAAATGACAGGGATTTATTTGCTCTGTGTTTTCAGACAGCAAAGTCCATGTCCTTTCACAGTGCATCTTCTGGAGGTGCAGGAATAGTTAGAATAAGGACTTTCACTGGGTCCCCATCTGTCTCCACACTCAGCAAGGTGTTTTCCTTTTACCTACAGAGCATCTGTGTATTTGTAAAACTGCAGACTATTTGAAATTTCACCAGGTTTCACTTTGTGTATATAGAGTTGGTAGGCTTCAAGGTTCAAAATGAATTGCAGGGATCTTAAATTTGGGGTGAGCTACAACTGCCTAGTCTCACAGAAAAATAAAAACTAAATATGAGATTTATAGTGAAAGAAAAACGAAAGAGCCAACAGTTCTGCATAAATATACTTTACTCCGAGAAAAAACTACACTCTTACACAGATTTTTGAGTTTCCAGCCTGTGGATAGCATCGCTTTCAAATAATTAATGAGCACACAAAACCAGCTTAGATATTGTTTTCATCTGTGTCAAATCCATTTTTCTACAACAGCTTTGATGTAAATTCCTGTAGTTTGTGCCAGAAATTTTCACTTCACCAAAAGGCTGGTGTAGGTCAGAGTTAGACAAAAGATGACAAAGCCCTGTAATTGGGAAATGATATTGCTTGTGAGATTCTATTACGTCTCTGTCTCTCCGAGTAAGCTGAAGCATCAGATTCTTGGATATATGGATTAACTTTCAGTCAGCATAGATAAAAGACTGTTAGTGGTGTTGCTTTCACACTGTTTTGGTTTATTGTTTTGGGGTTTTTTTTGTCATTTTCTGTGGCTAAGCAGTGCAGACACAGAAAGAGAATAATGCTGATGTAGGTGAAAAAAGTATAGTGGTTACCTTTTCCTAGTCAGAGCACAAAACCTCCTGCAGCTATATTGGAGATCACAGCAAGGACACTGTGCCAGGCAGTGCTTGTCCCTTGCTGATGGAAGCCCACCACCCTCAGAGATTTTGTTAAAAGTGCATGTCATGAAAGCCTCTGCCAAGCCATAGCAGTTATGTCAGATTTTGCCCAATGATGAGAATTAAGAGCTTCCTCCTTCAGAAATTTCACAGCAAATTCTGACCCGAGGCACTGGCGCCAGGGGTAATGCCTAACCTAGGAGGCAGCTCCCACAAGCTGCAGCTGCAACACAGCGCTCAGGGATGGGCATCCTTGCCCTAACACACCTGGTGGTGGGTCAGGGAGAGGATCAGTGGGACTGACAGTGCCAGTTCTCATCTGCCCTCTCCAAAGAGGCAGCAACTTGCTCAAAGCCCTGCTGCAGAGCCTGGCAATCAGAGCAGTTCTCTTTCCCTATTTTGGAAGAACTGCAGTAAAAAGCAGAAGGCTAAAAGGGGAAAAAAATCACAGTGTTTTTCATTGCTAGATCTACAGGGTGTCAAAAAAAATAAGGACCAAGTGAAGCTAGGTGGTAAATTCAAATTGAACAAAAAGAGAAGGTTCTCATTCACTTACAACCATGGGCCACTGCAGATCAGCTGCTACAGCAGCTTACAAAAGTTTATAAAGAAATAGGATGAATTCATGGATGAAAAATCCATCCTGGGCTATGAAAGAGAAGTCACTACTGCTGGCTCAGGAAGCACCTGCACAACAAATCACTGAAGTTGCAATACTGGCCAGGGTATTGTCATAATATGCTTGTCCTGTTTTCTATGCTTTCTCTTAAGCTTCTTGTAGTTCACAGGCTTGGATACAGCTTCTGGAACTTTGGTCTGGTCAATTTATAGTTACTGTACTCCAATAATCTTAAGAGAGTCTTGGCCAAAGCTATGATATCTAAGTAAAATTTATAATTTGTAAAATTGTGACATAATGAAATAAATAATTGAAGGCAGGCATATAATATTTAATTGTTGATATGTTAAAATTAATGTAAATCATTCCATACAAGCCATTTCCCACTTATCACTTGGCTACACTGTATTACTTTTACTAACCTTCCCACATACTTATCTTTCTTATTACTGCAGTGTAGTATGAAGCAGATCTGTGAAATAACTAGTGGAATACAGCCAGGGGGTTTGGGAGGTTGAGTCCAAAGTTTGCAGCTTGGTTCTGCTCCTTTTAAAAAAAGATAAAAAATCTAATCTGAATTCTAGTGCCTCCATTGGCTGATGCGGTTCTGATAAAAGTATTTATAGTGTATGTATAAGTTTTTTAAAACCCCTGTCTGTCAGATAAACTATGAAATAACCCTTTACACTTTACAGCAAGGATTGTTCCGGGACCAGGTCACACCTCGATTTCAGTACTGACAGATGCTGTGCTCACTGTGTCTATATTCTTTCCTCATGCAAAGCACATCTCATTAAACTGAGCAGACTCGAGCAGAGGCTGAGGCACAGCTGTGCAGTGATTCCCAGAAGAAGGGGTCCCAGCTGGCTTTAGCCCAAGCTGTTCCTGGAACATCAGTAAAGTTGTCAAGGGTCTGTACAGCTGGCAGTATGTGTGTGGACACCCTCTTTGGGAGGGGAGGTTTTGGGGTCAGGGAGTTTTCCTATGGGGACACAAGTCTTGTTTGATTTGCCAGGTCAGCTGCAAGCTGAGATGCAAAACTATTTGCAAAACAGAAGATGGGCTGAGAACCCACTGAAGGCAAAAGGAGTCCTTCCTTTTATGTTGATGGAGTTTGGATCAAGCCTGCTGTGCCTGGCCAGTTTGGTGTTTGAAGTTCCAGAACTCCTAATTGAACGCAAAAACCATCTGTCAGTTCTGCGAGGAGCAAAGGCACTTACCTGAAGCACATAGGTGTACCATGCATTTTAACAGATGATTTGTGAGCTAATGTGGCAAAACGATACCAAAAAATCAATTAAATTTAAGGAAAGTAACTTTTGGGATGAGAAAAGTGGGGGTTTAAAATGGTTACTCATTTCTGGGTCTGTTTTCCTCATCAGGGGAACACAGCACTGCAGCTCATAATGCAGTAGATTGCAACACCTGAAGATAACAACTGCACTGTTTGTTGTTCCCTAAAGCTCCCAAGCAACATCCCTGCAAGGTGCAGCTGACATTAGTGGCTTTCATAGGCCAGAACCGTGTGAGAGTCTGAGCCATTGTGATTTGTCTGTTGTTTCATGTTACAAGAGCTGTACCAGTATTCCAGTACAATATTCATGTGATGCAAAGGTATTAAGCTTTTACATCCTTGTTTCTACTAAAGTATATAAGTAGAAGAGACGTGATACTGTTGTACTCAGGTCTTCAAAGAATCCCTGAATTATCCAAAAAGATTAAATTCCCAGAAACATTCAACTTGACCAAAAATATTTGGATTATCCAAAATAATTTTTTACCAGGTGAGCTGAAAAACATCCAAAATCCTTTTTTTTTTCATAAGTATGGCTGTATTTTATATAAACACTCAAAATTTCAAGTAACAGAAAACAAATTTTTGAATGGTAAGGACCTAAATAACGGAAGGTTGAAAATAGCACTGTTCCTAATATCCTAACTCTGCAGCCTTCAGAAATTTTCTTCAGGCAAAATGTAAGCATATGAAATATTTTGTAATGCGCTTTCCCCTCTTTTTTTTAGCATATTTATAGTTAGTTTGCTCATATTGGGGTAGAGTTTAAGTGGGGACGGGAGACTTTATTTTCTCTTAACTGTGGGTAAGTACTATCTACTTCAGAGGGTACTGTGTGGCTTAATTAATGTTTACAGTGCCTCAGGAGTCTTACCCACATTAAAGGTATAATAATAACTATTCCTAATTAACTTCCTACTAAAACGCAAAGTTTCATGAAGTTTTAAAGCAGATCAGTGGATGAATTTGTAAACTCCATTTATTTGAATCCCTGGAGTAGGAAAAGTTAGTGGGCAAAGTGGTAAAAATCTTCAATTAATTTTCCTCAACCTGAGGGATTTAATTAAGATGTTAGAAAAAATGTGCAAGTTTCCTGTGGGTATTTCTTATTTAATTTTCAGTTTCTCAAAGACAGATCTTGAAGCTTAGAACAGATTTTGTAAGCCACAAAGACACTAATTCAAAAATAGATGTTAGTTTATTAAAGTTGAAGTGGCTATGGATCAAATTATCTAGACAAAATTCAACAGCTACATGCAGCACTATTATACTTATTATACTACTATTATAATATATACTCTTTATACAATTTACATTCTGTACTTTCCTTGCTTTGAATTTCTTTAAAAAGGATTGTCTTGGATTGCAGAATATGTCTTTCTGGCATAACTCAGGCACCATGTAGAGATACCTGAGCTAACTGTGAAAGATCTGAGTCAGGTGTTGGAAGCTATGCATCTCTGCTAGCTCAGAATAATATCTGAATTAATTAGTCCTGGGGAGAAGAGAAATCTATTAGCTTCAGTGGGGCACAACATAACACCATAAGACCCACTCTACCTACGTAGCCTCTAGGAATATATTTCCAGCTGAGACGTAGGAAACTATTAAAAGGACCCACAGCACTGCATGGACTGCAGTGTACGAAAAAGAACTTGCCTTATGCCCTCAGGGTGCATCTCCAACCACAGACAGGAGAAGACTTACTTCTATGGACAGAACTATAGCTTGTGACCTGACAGAACCTTAACCGATGCTGACTTTATCTATACCCTTCAAACAAACCAAAGTTTGCTGCAAATGTCCCATTTCCTTGAGGACTGGTCACACGTGGCATGTGGGGGCAAAAGATTGTAGTTTGAAAGACATCAGGTTTCATGAGTTCATCCATGTGAGAAAACAGAAATTAAAACCAGCATAAATAAGGATGATTGAAGACCAAAAAATAGAGATCAAGAAATTACATTGTTGTCTTGGAGACTGCATGTGAGCTTTAGAAGCTAAGGTACTTTCCTTAAAACCACATCAGGACAGGCAGGGGTCTATGTGCAGCTCCAAGGGGGAGTCCTGGCTCTGGGCAGTGTTTCTTCCCTCATTTCACTGGCCTGGTTTTCTAGCTTCTCTGCTTGTCTCACAATGCCAGAAAGTGCTGTGTTTGACATCAGGCTCTGCCACTTCACTGAACCTGAAGAGATTCTCTCCTTCCAAGGAAAATATCAGGAGTGTCCAGCATCACTGGTTCTCGCTACACCAAGAGGAGTCTGGTGAACGGGACTTGCAGCTATATGGTGGTGAGTCTTCAGGTTCCTTGCCAACAACCTGCTTAATTTTAGTCATGTGAATATACCTATGGAAGCAAATGCTTAAGGCTAAAATTTTTAAAATAAGCTTGAAGGAATTAAACACCCAACTCCTACAGACTTTCTCAGTCTAACTGCTTTTCTGGATTGGGGCCAGAGTGCGAATCAACTTGCAGTCCTGAGCTTGTAATAAGGGACTTGTATCCCAGCTGCTCCAGTGTGCTGCTTGCCTTCTTATTTGACTTTGGCCAAAAGCATGCAATAGCATCTCTGGGTTTGAAATACTATGATTTCACAAATATTGTTTTGTATCTTTTTGGATAAGGTTTTTGTCTGATGTGCAGCAGAGCCTGCAAAAATAATCTTCTATCATGTAGAATTCCAAAAAGTGTGATAGTATCTGTCTAACACAACATCTGTCTAGTATTAAATCATAAGAAATGGAACCATTTGTTTGATAAGCCTTGTAACAAAGATGAAAATTCATTCTTGGGATATCAATGGGTATTTTTTTTCTTTTTAATGAAATGTGAGATGATTTCTACCAAAAATTATGTCTGTCAGCAGATATAAGCCTCCAGGCAGCTTATAAAAGTTTATAAAAATAAAACACAGACCCATTAGAAGACTTTGGGGGTAAAAAGCAAATAGTACAAGATTTATATGCTGTTTAGCCATATACAGGTGCTCCTGATGAAAAGAACCAACAGAAAACTTGAGGGCATTTCTGCAGACTTCATACTTCCTGCCACACAATAGGTTGTTTGTCCTTGTATTTTATTCACAAATATTTTGAGCCCACAAATAATGTGAGAGTTTGCTGTAGGAATAACTAGAGAAGTGTAAAGTGTTCCCTCAGAGGTACTAGACATAGATTTCTAGACACCCTCCTCTATAGATGATCAATTAACTAATAAACATGCCAGTGCAGCAAAACCAAACTCCATGAAATCATACCAGCTTGGATGGGATTCAATGAAGTAGATGATTTGGGAATAAAAAACTACTGACAAAAAGAAGTACAACAAACACAGGATAAGATGCCAGTACTGCAGGCTGTTGTCAGACTTGACAGGGTTTTTAGAGAGGTCAGGACAAGTTGGCTGTGAGCAGCAGTACACACAAGGGATATAGAGCATCCTGTACTGCATCTAGGCTGTTTAGGCTGCTGGGAGAGAGCAGTTAGGCATAGGGGAGCAGATGAAATTTGTCAGCAACATGTCAGTATTGACAGGTGGAAGTGGCAGTATTTTCTCCCCCAGAAATCATTTAAAACCCACCCCAACAACCTATTTGATTTTAGATGCAAAGCATAAAGGAAATTAATGGTGGTGCTGTTTTACCAAAATCATTGCATTTTATCAATAATGAGAAGCTGTCTGGCTCAATGTAAAGTTTCAAAACTAAGTTCTCCTTTGACAACTTACTGAGCTTTTTCTCTGGTTTCTGGATAGTGTCAAATATGGTATGATCTTTCTCGCTTTTCTCTGGCTTAACGCTTAACTCTGTGTTCAGCTGACCAGATGTCATATATCAGTAGTTACAATTGGAGGTCCTGTTAATTTCTCATTAGATCTTTTGTCTATTCTATTAACTAAATAAGCATAATTTAAACAGTAAAGATTAATTTTTATTAGTTGTTCAGGAAAAATATAAAAAAGTCTTTGTTTCAGACAGTAATGGACCCAGGGTTATTTGTTTCTCAGTTGCTCAGGACATTTAAATGCCTTTTTTATGTCTTCCATTATAAATGGGAAAATAAAACATGTCTGTTAGAAACTAAATAATGCTTATTTATAGCCCACCTTCTAGGGTTTTTTTTTCACTCCCATTGTTCTCATTTTATTTAGTACAATTAAAATACAAAGGACAATGTCTATCCATAGCTTTTGGCACATTACCAGTTATTTAAAATACAAGTCCAACACAGCAGAGCTCATGCAAAACAAAATTAAATTAACTTAGCCAGCTAGTAATTCAAAGCAGTAAAATGTATCCTGTCCCATTCATTCCCTCAATTCTTCCCAAAAAAGCCTTAGGAAATAGACTGTCTTTGTAGTTTGCTTTAAAGGTTAAAAGACTACATTTGAAACTTTTTGCCTTTTTTAAAATGAGGGAACTTATGCTTGCATCCCTCTGGTGACACCAGGACCAGTTATGTCAGCAAAAAACAAGCAAGAAACAGTAAGGCAGCATTTAACAATACCTAAACATCCAGCCAAGAAAATCCATCTGCCAAAAGCCAAGGGACACAGATCCTACGAGCTTACAGAAAAATACTGTCACACAAGCTCAGTCAGTTGACTGCTGGCTCAGCACAACTGGGCTCAAAAATGGTGGAGTCTGGCTAAAGTTCATTCAGTGGAAATAAATTCATACAGTGATTAGGAGTGTAATTTTTTTTTAGTTTGGCCACTGAAGCAAATGAATTTCAGCCCCCCAGAAACCTTCTTCTTCCTCATCTTCCATTCCTCTGCATCCTCCCCAGTACAGGGGACAGGACCTGCTGTCCCAGCAAGGCGCCTGGCTCCCAAACCAGAGTGGAACACTTATGCTGGTCCCAATGCCACTGTTTCATTTCGTACAGCTGAAACAGCACAAGGCCTGCACCACATTGCCTTGCCTCCTCTGGTGTACACCCAACAGCCACAGGCTCTGGAGCCATCCTCTCTTGACCAGCCCACAGCAGGAACAGAGATTTGCCCCTTCCTTGATGCTCCCAGGGATTTTTCTAGTGTACATGTCCTGAAAATGCTTTCTCTGGGGATGCATTTTTGGACTAGATTCTGTTCCTGTCCATCTGAAGCCACCTGTGCGCTATGGGCGGTATGCACTGTGGAAATCCCTGCCCTAGAGCATGGTGGTGGAGTCCATTACAGGGCTGGGGAGTCCATTACAGGGACTGATACGCTGAAATCTCCTCAGGCAGAAGAGAGAGCTGAAGCTGAGTTTTGCACAGATTTGATGAATGTTCGGATCGCTGGGTGACTGTGGAAGCCATCACCATCCACAAACTCACACCTAGACCTGAGGAAATAAATTTATACATATCTACCTCTGAGGACAGCAAAAAATAAAACAAAAAACCACAAAACCCCCCAGCTTAAACAGCTCTACAGATGTGGTTTTGATTCAAGCATATTTTCAGGCCAACGAAAATCGTGTATTTAGTGAATAATCTATTTGTTGGAAATAAATGCCTAGAGCCAACTCTTTTCCTCCCGCTGAAATAAACAATTCCCCTTTTTCCCTGGGGCAGGACTCACACCCACATGCTTTCAGGCTTCCTTCCTGAATTGCCTCCTCAGACAGCATCCATCTCTGATGAGAGGGGCCACACCTGAGAGTGGTATCTGTAAATATGCCAAGAAACAGCCATTTCCACATCCACAGAGTGCCCCTTGTTGCACTCTGATCCCTAACCAGTGACCTGTCATGGTCTGTGCCAGCTACAGTTTGCAGCCCTCGCTGCCTATAAAGCTTCTGGACCAAACTTATAGAGCTAAAAGAAACCACAGTCCCTGGAAACATCTTGCAGGAGTAACATGAAACAGCTATCATGACCACTTCTGCATGTTTGTTTTTAAGATTAGGAAGTGCATTTTCAGAGGCACAGCTATGCTCTCTTTGTGTTCTGCCTCTCTGAAGTCTGTTTAAGATTTCCTTACTAGGTGTCCTAATTTTTGTCTTCTTAACTCACAAAATATGCAGCTACCCCTTCTCAAATAGGGATTCAGAGAATTAATAAATGTGTATACCCTTTCCTATCCCCAGAGATATTCCAGGAACAATGTTTTGTATGTAAAGCTGTGAGATCTTTAGGGAAAACAAATAGAAATTGCAGAAACAAATGAATCCTGTGGACAACATTTTCAAAAAAATCTCCTTTTTTGTGCTACTGTGATGTCAGATTAGCAAAATTTATTCTCTTTGATAGCAGCTGAGAGGTATTGAGAAAACCAGGAACAAGACTCTCCTCTTGGAGCTGTGGATGTAAATCACAGCAAACCTCAATGGATTTGCACCCATAACATCAGACTCCCATCCTCTTGCAGCAAGTCAGTGCTAACATATGATTCAGGACAGGGGTAAGGGATTTCTGCTGTAAACCACTCAGCATATGAATTTTCAGTGGGAGAAAGAGTTTAGTTCTCTCTAGTTTATATTTGTTGCTCTCTTAATTAAAGCAGGGTGTTATTTTTCCAGACTGAAGTGGATTAGAAATACAATGGCTTCAGTGAAAGCTGAGAATAACTTCTTTGTGAAGCATTAGTAGGATGAGAGAAAACTGAAAGGTTTAGTAGAGGTGATTCTCAGAATTACTTTACACATGTAAGAGCAAAACATCAAAACCAGAAATTAAAAAATCTATTGCCTGATAGAAAATTATGTTCATGAATGTATTTTTTACTACAATGACAGTTAACCAAATACTGTATGACTTCCCACCCTTGGATGGAGAAAAGAAGCAAAAATTCTCTAAGTTCTCTGTGTGGACATTTTTTGGTGTTATTATTTTTTATTGCAGCAGAAAGGATAGCTTTGAAATGGCACTCTTTCCCCACAGAAAATAGCACTCTCTGAGTGCCATCCTTGCTCTAGTAGTATCTACAGCAGTACCTATAGCAACATATGGCCAAACTTACAACAACTTAGTGTAAAAGAAAAGTCAATTAAATGTTTAATTTGGCACTTGTACCTAAAATAAATGCCATGGCTATGCTTCAGTGGAATATATACAGGAATTGGCTCTGAACAGCTTCTGTTAAACAGCCACCTTTGCCAGGTTTAGTGACTCAATATTACTTATTTCCTGGCTAAGATTAACTTCTGATTTTATGGGTATTTTTTGTTTCTCTTCTGTAATGAGCACGGATAAACAATTTCAATAACACAATCCTTTAGACCCTCCTCAGGCAAAATGACCACTTAAGAAAACTGACATTTTGGTGCAGTGGGGACTTAGTCCATGCCGATATAATACTGGTGCAAAGATTAGAAGTTAAATAATGGCTATTTGTATTCAGGAAAATAGGCTGGAAATTAGGACATACAGACTTTAAATATTTATTTTCTATACTTCACAAATACAAGGATTTGGGCAAGACTAGTGAGATGCAAAAGATTAATACAATCAATCCTTGCTTGTGCAAATTTGAATGTGTTACTACACCAGTGTTTTCTGATGGCCAGGAAACAGATTCTGCAGGACAGCTTCCTTTTGGCGACTAGCAGGAAATAATAGAATATTTTTATTGCTGCTGTGTTAAAGTCTGAGACACTCTAAGTAGGGAACCAAATAAGAATGATCTTTTTCTCTTTTTTCCAATGTCTTTATTTCTAACTTTACCATGATGTGACTAAAAACTCATTTCAATAACTTGTGAAAAAGATTGCTAGGACTACAATTACAAGCAGTTTCATACTGAATACAGATTTTTTTGAAAATCAAAATTAGATCAGCTGCCTGGGGAAATTTTCCACTATGTTATTTGTAACAGATTCAAGTTCTTCCTGTTAGTGCCTTCCCTTGCAAGGAGCCTTATTATCCTTGGCCTGGAATGTGCACAGAAAGAAAGGCACTTATTACAGAAGATATCTGGTTGATTTTCATTTTACAAAGTGAATAGTTAAGTACTTTAAAGGTCTCAGTCTCTCAGGTTTGCAGCACAGGTTGAACTGCTTTTTTGCAGTGAGGCGCTATTGAACCCCACTTACTTTATGACCAGCAGTATGAAACAGACATCAGTCTTTTTTTCCATAGTGGCATTATGAGATGTATTAAAGCATAGAATGTGGAGGAAAGTGAGTGACTATCCACTTATTATTGTTACAGAGCAGATTTGAGTTTGCTTGTACAAAGCATAAACTCATTTTCAACATGGGGCCTCAGCTCTCCTCCTCAGCCATGTTGTGCTCTCCTTGTGCAAGAGATTCCGTGCCCATTTCCTCTGCAATGGTTACATGAGGTGTTAGAGCCTTCCTGACAAAAAGATAAAGCATTCTTTCAAACAGAATCATAGAATGGTTTGGGTCAGAAGGGACCCTAAAACTCATCTAGTTTCAACCTCCTGCTGTGGGCAGGGACACCAGGAGTATATCAGTACATCTCTTCCTGCCCCAAACTAGGTAGACCTTTGCTCATTTACCCCTGAGCTGTCCCTTAGCTGGGCTAAGGAAGCAATTAAATGCTGCCATACTGTCCTCGCACATGCATATAAAGACTCAGATTGTTTTGTATAACTCAAGCCTTTTTCTTCTCTTGCTTACTCTGTTCATTGAAATTTTAATCCCTTAATCCTCAAACTCCTGACAGACCAGATCCAGATAGATATTTACCTCTTCCCTGCCTTCCTGATCTCCCTTGGGCCTTTCCCATAGAAACTTCCCAGGCAGCTTCCTCAGCTTGGCTTGGAAAGAACTCGCATCATGTCTTCTCCAAGCCCTGTTCTGTCTTCAGCTGAGGAAGGAGCTTGTCTTAGAAAATCCTTATTGCATTTCCTATCAGGGTATGCACTCTTTGAACTGCCTTTCAGGAAAAAACAGCCACTGCTTGCTCAGTGGGTGTTATTGTCCTCTTCCAGGGTACATAGTCACAAGCTGCCCTCTGAGAATCATCTCAGTAAGGAAATTTAAACGTATATTATTCAAAAGCTGGGTTTGGAGTAGATTTTAATTCAGTTCAATACATACTGCAATTTTAGGAAAACTTGCAGAAACCTTGCAGTGAGGTTCATGTCTTCTAGTTAAGGAATTTCAAAGTTAGATGAAAAGTTTGCATTAGGATAAAGCTCCTGTGTTTCTTTGGCAGTCACTGAGAGAAGCAGGCAACTCCTGATGATAAGTCACTGCATGTGAAGAGAGGAGCCTAAAACTGGTCCATACACAGTCTAAGGCACCAAAGGTGACTGGTAAGGATCTTGCAGAATACTTTGGAAATATCCTTAGTTCATTGAGATGAGTCCTCTCTGGTTTTCCTGTGTCACCACAGGACACAGACGTGGGAGTGATCAAGTTAAGAGTAGATGTGAATGCAGCCGTACCTGGGTAGGTTGAATGCTCCAAATTTCTGGCAGTGAGCCTGGCTGTAGTGCCAGGTGATGGGATGGCATCCCTAGTGCATGGCTAGCCAAGGAAGGCTGAGTGGGGAGCCCATGTCAGGCCCTGGCAGAGCCCAACTCTGCACAGACACTTGGAGACATGAGCTGTGACCCCTTCCTTGAAGATCTACACCTCTATGGAAATCAGATATTTAAATTAAAAAATTTGTCCTAGTTGAGGATTTGTCCAGAAATGTATTTCTAGGCATGAATGTAAAGAGAAACAACACCACCTCCTATCAGTCTATTGGTAACCCATGTTAATAGCTGCAGTGTTCACTAGCCTGCCTCAAATTGTCATCAGCAGAAAATCTGTGCACATTGCATTTTCACCTGCCTTAGTGAGGAAGAGCACTGGTAGTTTTCCACTTGCAGAGAGGAAACCAGACCCTAGAAAACAAGAAGATAATGGAACACAATCACACTTGAAATTTACACAGGCTCTGTCCACTCTTACCATTGATTAAAATGAGTACATGTTAAAAAATTGTCATTTCTAAATTTCCACTACATCTAGAATACCCATATACAAAATCCTAGCATCTGTAACAGTCTGATTTTTGCATTTTCCTATTTTTGTCTCATAAATGTCTGTGCTATAAAAAAATGGTGGTATGTTCTTAACAGTAGACATAGTTTCAGTCTTTGGATCTGTATTAATCCTTTGAGTTTCTCTCTCACGGTTTATTATGTCATCCAGATTTCACCCTGAACCATCTACTCTTTTCCATATGTTCTTAGCAGGAAATGTGCATGAATTTAGAAACACAGCAAGACACATGATATTCAATAATAAGAACATTTCAAAGACACACAAAAGAAAAAAATCCAAATGAAAGTTGTCTCTGGCTTCCAGCTTCATTCAGTCAAACAAAATATCCAATATTCCTTAATTTTTACAGTAAAATATGTTTTGCTTTTCCTTTATTTTGCTGAAACTTTACTGTGGATGCAGACTTAGAGACTGTTGTTTTATGTTTACTCATATTTAAGTTTTGTAATAAATATCTAATATCTGCAATCATAGGAGGTTTTACTTAAGTCTTATGCAAACAAAAGTAAAAAATGCTTTAAAAGACAAGATTTTGTATATTGAAATTCAGTGAATATAGGGCTATATGAGATGCCACAGCTTGGTTTATGAATTACATTGCAGATGCTATATATATATATATATATATATATATATCTCAAATAACTTGATGTAACTGCCTGAAAAACTAAATATTATACACGTTACATCAACAAGAAAACTGCAAATGATGTACAGGTAATTGCCTGAACTCAGAAAAATTATTCCCATATACATTTTTCCCATTAAAAGTGAACTAAATAAACTGCCACAGACCTTGAGCATTCATCTTTTGTGACCCTGTATCTAGGAAGGTCATAGAAGAGTAAGAAAACAAGAGTTTGCTACTGCAGGAAAAGCAAGGAAAACCAAGTCTCCAGAGCATTGTAGGTTCATGAAGCAGGGGTGAAGACAATGGAGAGGGGAATGGAAAAAGAAGGACCGATCATGGAAGTTATACAAGCCAGAACTGTACACTGGGTCAACCAGGGATGTTCTGTAAGTCTGTTTAGTCCTATAAAGCTTGGTTAAAAAATGTTTATTTGATCTCCATAAGAAAAAAAATGCAACAGGAAATTACTGGGTTTTTTACGGGGAAATACTGGTTTTTTCCTATTCTGTTTTGTTTACTTACTTGTATGAAATGTTTTATTTTATACCCTTCTTCTTCAATGTGACCACTGTGTAGTATTATCCCCTCCAGAAGTATCAGTCCAGGGACATGGTGCTATCAATGTGTTTGTGTCTTTGCTTGGTGGTGGGTCTCCAGGCAGGCAAGAAATGCCCACTTAATGGGGCAATCTGCTCCAGGGTGTCTGCAGAATTCAGAGTCTGAAGGGAACAGGGAGTCTGGGGCAGAAAAAGGGAATGGATCTTTGGCATTCTTCTCCTCTAACACAAAGAAATATGTTGGAATTGGTTTTTGTTGCATCATTTAAGGATTTACCATGGGCATAAATGGTGCTACAGCCCTTCAGCTAGTAGGGCCTGATGTTAGCCTGGATGTTGTCAGCAGTGTTGGGCTGCACATCCCATATCCAATTCAGTCCTAGCCCTGCCTGACATGCTGTCACCAATATGAGATCCACAGGTCAGCCTCTCCATGGGATAGAAAACAGCCAAGGGTGAACACCTCTAGAGTCTAAGAACACTGGAGGCAAAACTTAACTATTCAGGCTGGAGAAAGTAAATTTAAAGTTATTTACAGAAAAATGCTGTAATTAATGAATAATTCACATAATTATTTCAGGTAATTAGTAATTAGTAATTAAGGTTAAAATTTTTCACAGAAGGGGTAAAGATTTTGTTTAAGACCATACACAGACACTATTTATGATTAGGATCAGCAGTTCCCGGACTGTCTTCTGCAGACAGTCTTTTGTGGGGCATGAATCAACAGCAGGCAGCAGATTGGCTGTACCCTGTCACCGTTATAATGCCGCAATCTCATGAGCCATGTTCTGGGTGCTCTGCCAGAGATTTTAAAAAGGTTTTTCTGTCACTTTTCTTTCCTGACTTGAAGTGGTTTTAAGCCTCAGAAGGATGAGTCTCTGTTAGCATCAAATCAGAACCATATTCACTATTCCAAAATATTTCTTTTTTCCTCTCTTATTAAATAAGTCTTATATTCCAGAGAAGATGGATTTCAAGTACATGCCTGTACAAAAACATGATTTGAGCTGAAGCTCCTGCTCTGTAAAGTTCTTTGGACTGTGGTATGTAGAAAATTCTTTTTTTTCTGTGGATAATATTTTTGGTATTGTAACTGTGTAGTCTGTGTGTAGCAGATCTGTAATTTTAAGCTAGCCATAGGCAAACATGGCAAGTCAGTACATGTATAAATCACTGGCTGTGACAGGTGTGGGCCACTGTAACAAAACTTTTATACCTTAAATTAGTCATAAATACATGCCTTTCACTAAGCAGGGTCGCATTTTTATAAAAAAGGTGACCATAGAAATCAATTGTGAGTTGATTTGGTATTTTAAAATGAAAGACATATGTGAAGCCAGGAACATCCATTGGTGAATTCACCAAAACCACATTTTTTAAATTGTTATTAAAATAACAAAAGATTTGCATCTCAGGGATGCGGCCTCCATTGTTAAACTTATTAGTTTGTTTAGCATTTTTTCTTTTCCTTTGCACACGGATAATTTAAAGTTCAACTATTGCTCCGCATATGTCCTGGCAAGCTGCTGAGAAGCAAACACCCCCAAGTTCGGCCAGTGCTCCATTCCTCCGTTCCTCAGGGAGTTCTTGTTTCATGTGTTTTTCATTTTAAGTTCTGCCTCCTCGAATGCTATTTCCTCTCTTTCTGTTTTCACCAAGGTCAAAGAAATCTTTAGCAAATAAAAAATGTGAACATCCAGTCATCTACTGGAAGGGTGCCCATCCAGTGTCTAAATAATAAGTTAATAGGTTCATGGAGCAGTCCTCCCTACTCTAAATGTAGCGCAGCTGAAACCTTCATCTGAGCAGTTCTTCACAGCTAAATAGAGTACTTCTCAAAGAGAGGGCACTTTTGTCTTGATTATGAACTGCAGAGAAATCAGTTTAGCAGAAATCACAGTTGTAGCAAACAAGACTCTCCCAGGCTTGTGAATAACCTGGCAGGGCACAGACCTTTCTCATTGGCCTTCACCCATCTACAGGCCAGAGCTGCAGAGGCCCCTACACAGAGGAAAAATGATAGTAAGCGGTTGGAAAGCCCAGCTACTGAAAATATGTCTCATATTTTGATATTACTACATGAAAATCATAGAGATTAAGATTCTATAGAACATGTTCAGCATGTTTTGGGGTATATCTTGGGAAAGTTACCAATAAAAAGAGAAAAATGTGATTTAATAATATTTGCTAGTGCAAGTAGATGCTGCCAGATGCACTGCTGAAGCTGTCTAAAAGTCAAGTCGCCACCTAACGGGATTTGTTACAGGAGATACAGTATTCATGGGGATAATTTGCCTCTGCAGAGACAAGAATGTATTTGGAAGTTGGGCTAGTCAAGCAATTAACAACTACTGATATTTCTTACAAATCTGGACTTACTTTTTATCAAAAGTGGGATTCAAGGTCATGCTAGTCTGTGGGAGAGTCTACCAAGCTGAGTGTCTGAGCTGTGCATGAGCTGTAAAGGAAATCAGATGCAGAAGAGCTCTCCTAGACTGCTGCCTCTATCTTCTCCAACCACCTAGCTGTACCAGCTTCCACAAACTAATAAGGTTCTGTCTTGAGAGCATATTCAGGTTTACAGATGGATGTTCCAGAAACATAGAACTCTTCTGGTTAGAAACCTCCCTGCTTCCATTTGAAGTAATCTGTGTCATAAAATGGCACCCATACTGGTCTTTGCTGCAGGTTCCCCACGTGATACATCTGAACACATTTATGTTCTACATGGGCACATTACATATTGTGTCATCTGGCAATTAAATGGTCCATTCCTAATTCTTTTTTCATAGCTTCCTGCTTGGGGAAAAACTGTGAGTCCTAAAGTGCCTGGCCTCACCTTTTGGGTTATTTAAATTCATCCTATTTCTATTATTTCAGTCCTGAAACTTATCCAATTCTTCCTGTACACTACACTCCTCCACATTCACACTACATATTGCATTATCAGAAAATTTCATGAGCACAGTACTACTTTTTCTGCCAAAGTTGTTAAAAATGTTAAATAGGATCAGTCCTTAGACACATCTTGGAAGAACTCCACTGGTAACTTCCTTTCAGTTTGGTATTTTTCCTTTCAACATGATCTTTCATTTTTTTTCACCTCACAATTCTTCTGCTAATCCAAATTTTCTCCAGCTTAATGAGCAATTTCCTATGCAGCACTGAGTCAAGCGCTTTTCTGGTAACTGAGTTGTATCTCCTTCTCTTAAAAATGAAAATAATTTTTCAGGTTATTGAGACATGATCTACTTTTGCCACTTCATTTCCATCTTTGTGTCCTTATTTGCTTATATCCAACATGTATTTTGAAATTTCATATATTCTTGAAGCCAGACTTGTGGTTGATGAGACTTTTCTTCTTTTTTTTCTTAAATTAGATCCAACGCTTGCTTTTTCAAGGAAGAGCTTTCATCTCCAACAAACACTTTCAAAATCCCTGTTAGCAGACTTGCAGTTTCTTTAACCAGTTCTTTTTTCCAGGATGTGTCTCCGCTGCCAGCTGACTCAGTCACATTTATGTCTTCAGATTTTGGCATCCACCTCAGATGTGGTTAATTCCATTTCCATTCACATATTCCCATTAGCAACACAGCCTTGTTTAACATCATCATCTCTGTTGAAATCTGAGCCAAAATATTCATCTTGGGGCCATATCTGTATTATCCTCAACTTCACCATCTTCGCTGAACAGTGATTATAAATCATCTTTTTGTTTGTGTGACTAAAAGAAATCTCTATTTGGTTTAGCTGTGTTTGAAAAATTCGACCAAGTTTGTCTTTTGACAATTCTTATTTAATCCATACACCTCCTGACCTCTAAGACTTAATCCTGTTAGCTGAACATTTCTCTCATTTTCCTTTCTATGTATGATGTCTGCTTGTTCTGAATAGGTTATTTCTCAGCTGGATAATCAACCAAGTAAGTCTAGATCCCTTCCCTTGATTTCAGTTGAGGCCCCAGAGAAAAGCTACACCTTTGTCGTTCAGAAATTCCAGCTCACTATTACACTCAAGTTCATGGGTTTCTCAGTTCAGTGAACTGCATGTTTGAAACTGAAAATGGTCATTCCATTTTCAACTAGAACTACCTGGTTTTACCTGGTTTAAATTAGTCAAGATGTCTAGATCTGGTACAACCAGTTCTTTTCCAGTGTCCAAAGGTGTAATCCAAACTGCATCTAATTGATCTGTATCTGGTTTAAAGTTTACTTGCTTAAAAGACTGTCAGCTATCTCAAATATTAAAGTTAGAAGCCATATTTCTGGTAGTCCTTCCAACAGGAGTGGAAATGCAGAGATTTCTATCCAGAATCTGAGTTGGTATAAATCTGTGTTGCTCTGATGAAACTAGTTGAGCTGCAAAAATTTAAGCACACTCTTTGTCATGGCAAACCGGATCAGACACAGGATAAGCACAGCACACTTTGGTTTAAAGAGCTGCCTCATTCTCTGCGAGCTTTCACAACCCAGAAGGACTTTTTATGGCACCATTTATAAGCCTTATCCCCTACAGCATCAAATAAGGACACTCCTATCACTCCTGCTGCCATTGAAAAAGCATCTCATGTAATTTATTGTCTTTCATTTGCTTGCAAAAGAAGCAAGGAAGTTTCATTAAGTAGGTGGGAGAAGCTCAAGGCCCTTTTCACACTCACATGTTTTCTCTTTGTTGCTGTTTGTACAGGTGCAGTGAAAAAGAATCAGAGGGCGTATTCATAAAGACGGGACTTGAGAAATGCCACTTTAAATTGTTTGAAATCAAAGGTTTTGGTAGCTCATAAACAGGGAGCTGGTTTTTTCCCTAGGACTGCAAATCTAAATATAAGGAGCTACCTTCATGTACAAATACATTTGACATACACATATAACTACCATTAACATAGTCTGCCCTTGTGGATTGTGGGAACAGGCCCTTTTCATTTATGCTTGCTGAGAATTTCTATGCCAAAAAAAAAAAAAAAAAAAGAAAAAGAAAAAAAAAAAAAAAAAAAGAGAGATTCTCACAATCAACCAGCTCATTTTGTATGTTGAAATGAAAGTATCCAATGAGCATGTCAGGAAGCCTGTACTCCATCCAAGCTGACCAATTTAATGCGTGCTGTAAGCATACTTCCAGACTAGCATCTGGAAATCTTAAATGAACAGAGATAGACATAGACACCCTTACACTCTGGGAAATAATTAAAGTTGGAATAAGAGCACGTTTGTGGACCAGATCATCAGCTGGTATAAATCAGCACAGCTCCAGTCATTCCAAAAAAGTAATGCCAGTTTATGTTAAAGTGCTAGCTGGCTCCTGTAGCTTTCCTTTGTGATTAATTTCAGTGCAATCATTTGCTGGAACATGCTTTTGGACCAAGCTTCCTGAAGCATTACTTTTACAAATCTCTTGTGTGCTCTTGGACCACTGCTTGTAGCACACCCTTCTGTATTAGGTCTGCTTTTCTCCAAACAGAAAGCTCAAGGTTTGGGATATTTTTTTTAATGATATCTTAAAATTAAGATGAAAACCAAATTTCTGCCAAGCGGTTACTTTACACTTATCACTTTTGGATCTTCTATGGCATCTGACTTTGCATTCTTTGCCATTCTTTGATTAGATTATCCCTAGGACAATTAATGGTGTTATTTTCCATTCCTTGTGTACCACAGAACCCCACTGGATTTAAGAGTGGAAATCCATCCCCATGGTAGCGCAGAAGTATCCACAGGCTGCTGTGAGGTGCCTCCAGTTGCTGATGCAGTTCTGCCCTGGCTGGCACCATCTCACACAAGGCTCTGTAAGTGCCTGGCACTCTAGGAGCCACCACAGCACAGGTCAGCACAGCCAAGGCTCCTACACCCTCCTTTTCGCAAACCACTCTAGGAGGTCCCCAGAGCTGGAGTCTTTTGCCATGGGAGGGTGTACAGGTGGCCCTGTCAGCTTTCCACTGACCTGCCAAATTTCCCTGCCTGAACACAGTAGTCCTGATGAGTACCCTCCTGCTTGGACCTCAGGCATCACACCTGGCCTCCTGTCTGCCTTGGAAGAACCTGCATCACCCAGCTTTGGGCACCATAAGAGAGAAGCCACAGCACTGCCTTGTGGCTGGGGAAGTGTCAGCACAAGAGGCTGTGCACTCAAAGCCCCTTCACTGGAGCATACAGTTCCACTTTGCAGCTTCATGCCCAAGCAGTCTGTGGTGAGATGCAGCCAGGTCTGCAAACAATGGCAAACAATCCCTGAGAAACCAGTCCTGACAGTTATCATTCAGCTCCCCAGCCATAGCTGGCACATTTTATTTTCTACGTATTTACCACAGAAAAATAAAAAGGGGCAAAATACCTAAAATATGGCACACATTCATACATTTCAGTTAAGCAGACTTTGAAAAAACACACACACTTGTGAGTTAGCTCATCGCAGTCTGTGTTCCATTTACCTTCTTCCCCAGCTCCCTCATCTCTTCCTCCAGACCAACCAACACCTACAAACACATGAAGAAATGTAGGAAACCTATGTGTACAAGGTAATGAGTTTTTTAAAGGCTGGGGTAACTCTTAAAATATTCTACAACAGTGTCTCTCTCAAAATGTGGGAAGCCATTGCTCCTGCAGGATGGATGGCTCACAATAGTGTTCAGGATGATGGCAGCAGTTCAGTTGTCCTTGGTCACCCAGAGACATCTCATATTCCCCATTACAAGGGGTAAGTACAAGGCTGTAAAGTCTATAAGTGTTCAAAGACACAAAGGACTTGCTAAAAGCCCTTAAGTGTTGACAGAGACTCATTTCCTTCGGGGCACATGACTAAATGCAGATATGTGCAGTCTTCTGGTTATGAGAAACTGAGCTGACACAATATTAAGGATGATGCCTCAAGAAATGAGCCAAAAGTGTACTTCCCCACACAACACCTACCAGAAGCACAAGATGTGATTTTCAGCACTCAGAAAGACAAGGAAGATTGCTCCTTCAGTGTTATCCATGCTTCCTCTATGACAGCAACTTTTAGAATTACTTTTTCTGGGTGCTTTGGGTTTGTGTTTCCAGGTCCTGATTTGCAGAAATATTAAGTATTCATATAAAAATCTCCATCTGGAATATCCCAAATTTGACTAGATATGACCCTGAAAGACCTGATCTGATTTCAAAGTTGGGTATAACTTCAAAATTGGCCCTGCTTTAAGCAGGGGGGTGGATCAGATGGTGCCTTCTAACCAGAACTATTCTCAGACTTCAGCTGCCACTGCAGTCACTCGGAGCTCTGCCTTGAACAGACGGGCTCAAAAATTCAGAGATTTTCTGCTCAGCACCCGAAATTATTTGGGACTTCTGAAAATATTGCACGTAAACACTGCATCTATGAAATGAAGCAAATAACACCAGCAAAATTAATAAACTAGGATTAAGGATTTCTTTTGAATCTCTCAGATATTATTTTACAAACATTAGAAAAGACTCTGAGGAAATCAGAAATTTACTGCTGAGACCAGGGCTGGGGTAATGTAAAGAGACAGAGCTCTTCATGGAACCATGCTTTTTAAACACAAGACTGAAAACTCATTCATTAAGCCCTGTCTGTTCAGAGTTGTTTCTCTGAAGCATGGCTTCTGTGCAGCAGGTAGTATGTCTCCATGGAATTGAAAACTGTAGCAGGCTTTCATTTTTTATTTTGTGCCCAACAGCATTTATCTTTTGAAAATTAAGTTTCAGCAGGCCATTCCAATCGACTAGATACAATTTTACATCAATATTGAAACAGCTTTTTTTTTTTTTTTTAATTGCCCTGTTAAACTTCCAAGTATGAAAATGGAGGTCTGGGCGCTTACAATTACAGCAGATGCCTTGAGTTTGAGTCAGAGTCAGTGACTAGTATTAACAGGGTACTATGGAAGCAGAAGGAAATGCTCTGGAGTGTAGACACACATATATATCTAAGTGAAAGCTACTTCACTCAGCAATTAATCAGATTAAGAAGTCTACTGAAGTAACCGAGATTTCATTTAACACATTTCTCATGGATAAGTACTAGCAGTGATAGCAGAAACAAGCCTTCAAGACTAAAAATAGAAAGCATCCCTATTATGAGTTTTGCTTGAAACTCAAAAATGAAAATACTATGAGAACAAGAGAATGGGAGCCTAATAAAAACAACCCTCTTTGCCTCTCTCTGTCTCTGAAATGCCATGCTGAGAAGCAGCACTTTCTTTCTCCGGCAAACAGAAATCTTTGTGTGTGACAGATAGAACATGAGATAAAAAGGATACAAAGCATCCAGCCTTCCAATATTTACATGGATTGATTATTTAAATTGCAAAGTTTGAAGAATTTGGCACTTAGCAAACTTGAACCTTGCCCAGGCTTTTTTTTTTCCTCCTCAATAATAAGTTTAGAAAAAGATGAAAAAAGAAATATTTTCCCTGTAACACAGCACATAAACAACATCTGCACTTTCAATGAGTTCAAAACACTTTTGGAATGAAAGGTTCTTCCCTTCCAGTGTGCTTCAGTGCAGGACAAGTCTCACAGAGATTGAGCTGTCTGGTTTCATTGTAAGGTTGCTGGCAGAGACTGGTGGCATGATTGACATTGCATTAATCAGCAGGCCTGTGGGCCCTCCAACCCCACTCCACCATGAGACATACTGGCAATGGATCTGAGAAATATTGGCATTATCTCAGTCCTGAAGACCTGAAGGCAGGGTCTCACCTAAACTGCGGGTGAAGTGAAACATTTCATTGCACTAATAAAATACACATTTCTCTGTCATTCAGATTGTCTGGGAGATAACTATTTAATGTATTGAAAACTCTGTTGCTAATATCTGAATTTAACAAACATGACTACAGAAAAAGACAGACTTTCTGAGGTATTTTGGTTTGTTAATATTCATAATACTAATAATATTTTAATAATAGAGATATATTATCAGATATGAATTAGTTGATCAGGCACCCCTATCTTATTTATACATCTTTCATAGATGAAAATAGCACCAATACAAGAGTGTTGTGGCATGCAGACCCAATTGATGCTGGGCCCACAGGAAGCTGTGCTCCACATGAACTTTATTGGGCTTCCAGGGTAAAGAGAGAACAGGGCATCACAGTTACATCACTTGGCACTTTTTAGCAACTGGTCCTTCCTGATGCTTTACTTTAGCTGACTAAATTGCACTGCAGCAGCCTGCAGAAATTAGGAGGCCTAGCATGATCAATTCTGTGCAAATTCTTTAAGCCTATGTCAGTTTGCATGCTAAAAAGTAAAATACTCACTTCACCATGATCACAGTCTAATTGATTAGTTCCTGTCTTGCTTGATTGCATTGCCATTTTAACTCAAAACCAGACATAACAGCTAAGATGGGAGCAATCAAATGACTTTTTAACCAGCACCAGTTCCTTTGTTTATCAACTTTGACTACAAAAACAGTGACAGTCAAAGCTGTAAGACTCTGTATTGGTCTTCTTTATGAAAAGGAAGAGCTGCTGAATTTGGCATCATCTCACTATAAACACTTGAATGAGAGACTGGACACCCAAAGTCCAAAGAAATGCTGTTTGCAAACAATAAGCAACACTAAAAGCAAAACTTGGAGCTCAGTCTATATATAGTTCTTCAATCCAGGTGGAGTTTAAACCAATATTTGGCTTTGACACATATTCCCACAGAGTGATTGTGCAAGTATTACAGATTTTAACAATGTTTATATAAACAACATGAAATGCGAGATAAAGAACTTGATAATTACATATCACTTTTAAA
Organism: Anomalospiza imberbis; assembly: GCF_031753505.1. Taxonomy (NCBI): domain Eukaryota; kingdom Metazoa; phylum Chordata; class Aves; order Passeriformes; family Viduidae; genus Anomalospiza; species Anomalospiza imberbis. The sequence goes on along the minus strand of NC_089685.1, from coordinate 28,812,904 downwards.
GATACAAATGAACTGTTTAAGTCTTTCAAATCAAAGTCATAATGGATTACAGCTTTATATGTAGTCAAAACAGAGATTTGTGGAATATGGGGTTTTTATGGCTTCTAGATCTATTTTTAAATATTTTTAAAAATAAAGCATCCCATCATTAGTTCTTTCAATTACTGCATCACATAGTGTTTTTTACAGGCTCTAATTATATCTTAGATCAAAATTCAAAACACCTGCTCTTGTGGATCACACTAATTTCAGCCTCAAGTATTTTCATACAAAGAGCTATAATCAGAGAGAACCAAGTGATTTCCTATTCTCTGTACCACTCCTTCTCAGCAGTGTACAACTAGAGATCTCCGTTTCCTTCTTATTTTTTGTGTTATGATTATTACATATTTTATTGAAAGATTATTTTTTATTGCTGAAAAATATAATATTTTACTTTGATTTAAATCAGATGAAGCATTTAATGCAGATATTAGTTTTTAAAATAACAGTAATTTTTATTTTAAATAGCAGATGAATAGTGCAGCTTTCTTCTGTTAGTTCCCCTTTTCATTTCCGTGCAGCTAATATAAATACTTTGTTCCTGGCTTTTAAGAAAATTGGTCTTTGAAAACCCTCTAATTTGAGTTCAGGGATTTAAATGGGAATACATATTTACTTGAAAGATGTGCTATTTACTACTTTGATGTGCTTGGTTCTCTGTCATTATTCATGCACTTCTCTACACTTTAAGGGTGTGATCCAAAGCCCATGAAGCCAATGAGAAGACACACAGTTTTCTCTGGACTGTGGGTCAAGCTCTAATTGCTGTATGAAGAAAAGGAATGATTGAAATGTCCATTCTATCACAGTAAAATAGGGATATCTTTTAAAGTACTTATTCTTTGATAAGCACAAGATCCAACCTTTTGCCAGCTACACTGGTTTTAAGCTAATAGGACAACACTATAGGACTCAATAGGACAATGAGGAGCAAGGGTAGGGCACTGAATCAGGTGCACCATAGCCCTCTGAGGCCCTCCAGAGCAACACAGTTACTCTCAATTTTATGCAATGATCTATTTTCAAATAACACTGCCTGCTGAAGCTGTGGGGGTGGCCAGCAGTTCTGCGCCACAGCTGCTTATTTTGTTCCTCCTTCATGCTGTGCTGGAACTCGCCCTTTGCTCTGATGCAGTGGGCAGGTTTCTGAAGGCCCATGAAAAGGCACCTGGCTTTTATTCCAGAGTATATTAATGCAATAAAAATAGATATAATGGCATCAGACTTAAAATAATCTTTTCAGAAATCTGGTAAATTTATACTCTATGCTCCTCACTGTGATTAATTAGCTGTGAAAGTATTCATTAGTATTTTTCTTCCCTTTTCCATGTCTTGCATTAGAGAGGTAGGGAAGGTAAGCTCTGTGGAAAAATTCAAGCCCTCCACATGATAAAATGCCACATGCCACTGGCATGCACCAAACCCCTCTAGTTTTCCCCAAACACTCAAAGAAATGTGTGCCTGAGTGTTGTACAGTGAGCTTTCCATCACTTGCAGACAGCTGTTGTGTTTTAAGATAAATAGTAACATGTGCCAGAGATATCTACTAGAATCTCACAGGCAAGTGTAGTAGCTCTGATTAACCATAAGGTCTTTGCTACGTTCCGCGTTTTCCAGTAGTACTTTCAGCTCTGCTCACATGCATATAGTCAGCTCAGCTCTGTGACTGCTGTGGGAGAAGACCTTCCTGAATGGCCTAGAGGAGTGCAAGGTTATGTGAAGGAACTGAGACAGCTCTGTGACATTGGTTCCACTCTCCCCTGGCTCCGGGAGTGCCCACCAGCTCACAGCACTGTGCCCCAGTTAATAAAGGGTAATTTTGGGTCAAGGAACAGATTTGTTTTCTGTTTCCAGTCTTGCAGGTATCTCAGGACAACTGAAGCTTGCTGGTACCTCCTGTCAGCCAGCAGTAGAGAAGAGCCCAGCAGCCACCAGCACAGAGAAACCCAGAAGGAGAAAAATAATTATCAGTGGCACTTAGAACAAAACAAGTAATGTGACTTTTTGCATAGAACCCAAGGCTTTGTTTCACAAAGTCTTACCTCTGTGCATAGTAGATGCATGAAACTTAATGTCTGCCTACCGGAGCTGAAAGTCTGAGTTAATCCTGCTGAGATTTAAGCCAGTGGTTCCAGAGAGTCTAGGTGTATCAAATGTGGTGCTTACATGACTAAACTACTTCTTCAGCTTTATTTAGCTGTGGCTACTGCCATCAAAATAAACCATATGTTGCAAATCTATTCATTATGCATTTGTGGTGGGTTGACCATGTCTGGAAGGTAAGTGCCCACTAAAAGTCACTCTATCATTTCCCTCCTCAGATGGACAGGGAAGAAAAAATAGAACAAAAGGCTCATAGGTCAAAATAATGATAGGGAGAGATTGCTGTCCAGTTACTGTCAGAGGCAAAACAGGCTTGACTTGGGAAAATTAGTTTAATTTATTAGCAATCAAATCAGAGTTGGGTAATGAGAAATAAATACCTAATAATTATCTTTATCTATATATAAGTCAGTGAACCTTAAAACACCTTCCCCTCACCCCTCCCTTCTTCCCAGGCTCAACTTCACGCCCAAATTCTCTCCCTTTTCCTCCCCAGTGGCTCAGGGATATGGGGAATGGGGTCTGTGGTCAGTTCATCACATGCTGTCTGTGTTGCCCCTTCCTCCCTAGGCAAGAACTCCTCACAGTCTTTCCCTGCTGCAGCTTGGATCCCTCCCATGGGAGAAAATCCTCCATGAACTTCTTCAACATGAGTCCTTCCCATGGGCTTCAGTTCTTCAGGAACTTCTAGAAGCTTCTCAGAGAAGCCATCTCTGTATCAAAACCTGTCAATTCAAACCTAATACAGGATTCATGCTTCATTTGATGGCAAAGTCTTTTTAAAAATAAGACAAAACTGCTTTAATTTGTTAGCTACACAGCTTAAAAAACATCAATTTTTTTCATAGTAGAAATTAAAATGAAATTGATGTTTATAATTTGGAACTTACTGCCACAAGAAAAGTCTGCCTACCAACTAGTACCTAGAAACATTAATAAATTAAAAAGGTAACATAGAAGATATTGAAAGACATAAATAAATTGAAGCTGTGCACAAGTACTAAGTGTCTTCTGTCTGTCGGGAGTCCTTAGAGAGCAATACTGTGGCATTTTCCAGAATTAAATTGCATTATTAGAGGAGCTTTAAATTAAGCTCCTACCCGTGACCTTTAAACACGGTGATTGCCATTATGCCTGCTGAGGAGGTTGTGGAGGGTTTGGAAACCCTGTGTAAGATTGATGGGTTATAATACGTAATCAAGTATAGCTTCATTTAGCACAGCTGTTGAACAGAGGGTCTAACACCAGGTTATCACAGGGAGTGCCCTGTCTTTTCTTCCAGACAAATCAGTGTTAGCAGCGGGAGGCAGGCTTGTTAGTGCAATGGAAAACAACACAGTGTCTTCCTGATGAAAGAAGATGAGGAATTTAACAGACATGCTCCTCCTTTACAGAGTGACCAGGAATAAAAATTTTCCCCCACTACTCATGCAGAACCACATGTTGACAAAAACATGTGTAGCTTTGGTCTCAAAGCATTTCTCTAGGCACAATCCAGAATAAAAGCAATCTAGAAGACAGTAAAACATAATAAGCCAAATACACTGCAGAAGTATGTTCTCTTAGGTGAGGTAAGACCTCATGCAATGCATACTTAAAATAAAAATACAAAAATACGAAAAAAAGTCAGTAAAATTTTTAAACAAAGGCACTGATGTAAAAATAGAAGTTTTCTTGCTCTCCATTACATTTTTCTCAAGTGTACCTACTGTCATTATACACCCATCTTATGCCTTTGTGCTAGTTTTGTCACCAACAGGAAATTAAACTCCAAATAAGCCACTTACCTTCCTTCACTCCTTCTGGTAAGAGAGGGACAAAAAGCAGAGATTATGGGTTGAGATAACAATTTACTAAAAACACAAAGCAATGGAGTAAGGCACACACAATAACAGCAGTATTAATAGCAAAAGTATACAAAAAAGGTGTTTTAACCACAAAAGGATGCTCACCACTGGGAACAAAGCCAGGAGAGCAGTCACTCCCTGTAGGTCATGTCCAGGTGTTCCCAGACAAAGGCAATATGGTCACCATTCAAATGTGTTGCCCCCATGGTCATTGGGAAACAAAGGCAGGAAGGCAGGGGAGCTCCTGCAGATAACTTTTCCTGCCCCCAGCCTGAAAACAACAAAAAAACATGTCAAGCCAGCTCCCCGGAAGCTGGGTTGTCCAAGCAGGGCTCGCTCAGCCAATCTGCTGGTGCCTCTGGTGGACTTCTAATGAACTAGTCCTGTGGAGTCTCCCCTCGGGGTTTTCCTTCCACTCCACTCTGCTCCTTTTGGCTCTGCTCAGCTGGGTTCAGCTTCACTTCTTTCCTGGGTTGGGGTGTCCCCCACCACCGTTCCATTCTCTGTCAGCAGTCTCCACACTGGCACTACCAGTTCAGCACTACGGTCAATTTGCATTTTTGCCACCATCCCATTCAGCATAATGGCCTGTAGCCACGCTCTGGAGGAAAAATGAGAGGGGGGACAGGCAGGGTGGCAGAAGGATTTTGAGTTCTCAGGGGCTGATGTTGATACCTTCCCAATGAGAGGCAAAATGGCCAAACACAGGTGGGGTTTTCATCCTGAAACCACGTGCCCCAGTGATAATGTGAGTGGTGTAGAATAATGTAGAATAACAGCCTGGTCATGTCTGCTCCACCCCTGACTGCAACCACAACAGCCTTACATCTTACACACCTCCATATACCTATCTTATGTGTTACAGAGTTATCTCCAAGTGACAAAAAAGAAAACACTTTGGAGAAATAAGAAAGGGAAACACTTTGGAGGAATAAACAAGGCCCCAGTGCACTGTGTGGTTATGAGAAGCCAATTCTGTAAATGTGCAATACAACCTATCCCAAAGGCTGTTACCTGTCATCATAGAAACCAAAGCTTTGGGTGAATACAGGAGACAGAGATCTGAGAGGGGTTGACTTGTCTCATTAAAGTCCCAACTCTTCTAGTGGCCCAGAAAGGAGAGACAATATCCTGACTTGTCTGACTCCCCACAGCAGGGTTAGAGTAAGACAAGGCCCAAATAATCTATTTTGTACTATTCACACTGAAAGCAAATTGCATGGACTATATGACCTCCTTCTGGCATGCAGAGAGCATTTCTCTGGAGTATCTCACTCTTCAGGGGTGCTGCCACTTGTGCTCTGCTGCAGAAACCACAGCTGTGGGTTCAGACCACGGTGTCATGCCTGAAGACTTCCCCCTGTCCAGCTCTGTCAGTGCTCCTGACCAGTCTCAGGCTCAGAATGACCCAGTCCTTGCTGTCAGGTTCACTCATCAAACATGAGCACAACTTGAGCTCACAGGTTATTAAATACATCAAAAACTCTACTGATACCTCACCCCAACACATATTGTGTCAAGGGCAGAAATTTGAGCAGACAAGATGTGGTGTGGTGGCTGGTTTTAGTGTTTGTGTGTCAGATTTTCAACTGGCATAACCACGACAACTGTACTCTGCTGATAGAATTGTGCATATTGTGTCAATAATAATTATTGTACATTTTTTTATCAGTTCAATTTCTAACTAATCAAGTAAAGGTAGGCAAAACCTGAAGCATCACTTTCATACTTTAACACTATATTAGGCAAAAAACCCCAAACTGTTCACTGAGTCTTTCGACTAAAAAAAGTATGAGCTCCAAATTCACATGGCCTACCATCCCACATAAGCCCTCCTTCCTACTTATCCAAGCATATTTGAAGGATGAAAACCAGACAGTAAAATAATGTGGGATTTAGACTCTGTGATTCTGAGCTTCTGTGAAGATTACAGAGATAGGAAATAAAAATATTAACAGGTTAAGTTGTATTTGACAGTGGTCACATTTAAAAAAGAGATCTCAGGGCTGGTCAAGCAGAATATGCTTTTCCCAAACCCCTGCTGGGCCTGAACCCCTGGTTGTCCTGTATATGACACGTGATGCCTCTCAAGATGATCTGCTCCATGATCTTCCCTGGCACTGAGGCTGACAGGCCTGCAGTTCCCTGGATCCTCCTTCTGACCCTTCTTATAAACGGGCATCGCATTTGACAACTTCCAGTAACGTGAGACCTCTGCCATTGACCAGAACTGCTGGTGAATGATTGAAAGTGGCCTGTTGAGCTCTTCTGTCAGCTCTCTCAGTACCCTTGGGTGAATCCAATCCAGCCCCATGGACTTGTGAGGGTTTAAGTTGCATTGCAGATACCTGACCATTCCCTCTTGGATTACGGAAGCTCAGTTGCCAGATTAACTTGTAGCCAGTCTTTGGCCTTTCTAGTTTTCCCCCTGCATGACTTCACAGAATCCTTGTAGATCCCTGATCTTCCTGCCCCTTTTTCCAGAGGTTATTAACTCTTTTTTCTCTCTGAGTTCCAGCCAAAGTTCTCTGTTCAGCTAGACCAATCTTCTTCCCCACTGGCTCATCTTTTGACATATTTAGAATATTTTTGTCTTCTAGTTTCTCACAGTTGAGGGAAAAAGTAAGTTTTTCTTTTCTATAAGAATTCACTATAGTATTGGCAACAACATGTATAATAACCCTGTGCCAGTTTTGACTGTTGTTACTCTTTTCCTCTATTATCAGTCATGATCAGACAGAGGTCTTGTGGTCATCTATTCCTGAGCATATGGGATAACTTTCAGGAAACCTGGACATACTTCTTTCTACCTATTCCACTGACCTCTGTTGGCCATAGAAGAATTAATTTGTTTTTGTAATGGTGTTCTGCTGGAAGTGTTTTGCACAGATTCTTCACTTCTCATTCCCCCATCACCAACATTTTTGTCATGGTATTTTTATCCAGGAGTTCTCTTTTTTTTTTTCCCTAATTTGCTTGTTTTAATATTATTTCAGTAGAGATGTAAACTGACATATCAAACCTAAAGTCTGTTTAGCTGCATATCTAAGGCAAGCTTAAAGAAGAACACTGCAATCTTCTTCCTGCTCCTTTCTGCATCTCACAACAGCTTGCTTGATGTGCAGCCAAGTTTTACTTGTGTCTTGGGTCTTGTAGGTGAAGGTGGAATACATTGCCCTTCAATCACTGGACTGTTGTTAATTTCCCTGTAGAACCAAAGTTATCCTAGCACTGGAATTAACACTTATACAGAGCTGCTTCTGTTCTTTGCGTGGGATGCAAATTTTTTTCTCTTTATATTGCATCCATATGCAGTGCTTTCTTGTTCTGAGGAGGTTTGTCTTTGCATTGAGAGGAGGAAAAATGTGCATAAAAAAATCTAAATCCTAAAATGTGTTCCCTTGTCCAACTTGGGTCAGAAGGAAAAAAATATTTGGTAGTTTTATTCACCTTTCAAGAGCAAGAATGCATGTACTTGTGTAGCAGAAGTAGTACTTGTACTACTACTAGTACTTGTACTAGCAGTACTAGTACTGCTATTAGTAACAGCACAAAGCAGCTTTGTAGGCATTCATAGCCAAGTCTGCTACCCAAGTGTTTGTCCTTGTAGACATCTGATTGAACTGAAGGATTTATGCCTATCTGCTGTGAAAATCTGTACTGTATTCTCATTGTCTGCTTTCCTACACTCTTCTGATGATACCTTTTTCTGTTCTTCCCATCACAATAGTGTACTTACAATACATTGATATGCAGTCTTTTGTGAGTGTCCTGTCCATCCTTATTTGGATATCCACTAGCTGACATCAAGTAATCAACAGATAGCCATTTTGGGAGAGAAGATACTCTCTAGATGAGATTTTCAGATGAAAGTCATGAAGCTGAAAGGTCCTAAGTGTGTATAAAACTTGTGATGTTCCACATGTTCAAATATTTCAGTCATCTGAAATTCAGTTTATGATTCTGCTGAAGGTAACCATAGGCTGGGGATCCAGCTGTTGCTTTTGCTTCAGAGGAGTGAGAACCAGCTTTGTGGGACAGTATACATATGAAGCCCAACAGTTGTACAACGTCTGCTGTCCTTTGATGTAGCTGTCAGCCTCTGAGACATGTCCGTGCAGATAGTGGCAGTGGGATTGGAGGATTCTGGGGCACCATTTAGATTCTTAGGCTTTTTGCATCTGATTTAGCACCTTAGAGGGGGATGTCTCCTGGCCTCCCACCCCCCACCTCCTTTTTCCATAAGAATAGACTAGGACTTCTAGGAATAAGTGTACATAAGTGTGTCTATCCCACTAGAGACATTAAGAAAGTATGTGAAGTCACAGAACTGAATGCGTCCTGCACTTTTTTTTGGCAATCAAATGTAGGAATTGCCAAGTCTTTAGGGCCTGCAAGGACGGATCCAAGGACCTACTGCTCCACCTCTCAATGTCATATGTGTTATCAGAATGCCCAGATTTACTTTGTCACATCTCATTTAAATTCAGAAGCATTAGAAATTATCTTCCCTTCACTGAGAAAAAAAAAGATGAGGCACCTCTGGTTCAAGAAAGTTGTTTTAGGAAATAATTTGGGATTATCTCTCCAATATAAGGTTGAGATTTCAAATATTTTATCACTTTCCTGTTTGCTATATCCTAATTTTATTTTCACAATACAGTGATGGGATCATTCTCCCATTGACAGTCAAGCTTCAAAGTGAATACTATAAGACTTCATAGTCTGGATTTTGAGTACTTGAAGGTATACTGGTGGAAAAAGTGATAAAATAATGGAAGTTTAAAAAAATCAAGAACTGTTAATAAAAAACTACCATGTCTTCCTGGGAAAGTGCTAACTAGTTGACTGCTGAAAGATGGCAATATATTAGGACAAAATATCACCATGGACTCCTGAGTTTGATTACCTCTTCTCTAAGCATCTGCAGGAAATTATCACAAATGGGACACTGTTATGGATAAACCTTTGCTCTATCTGGTAAAAATGATCTTAAATCCCTGTGACTCCTTTACTCTCATGTCATACTGAGGTACCACCATTGTACCACTATTAATTCAGGGCATTTACAGTGTCATAAAGCTGACCTAGTGAAATTCAGAATTAAGCCTGACAATGGCAGAACAGTAACTTTCTGAACTGAGTTTGTAGAGTGACTGTACATGTTTTTACATGGCAAATTTACAGGCCATACCTATATGCTACCCGTCTTTTAGCGCAATACAACCTCTTCTTTGTAACTGCAGGAGCTCTTTAAGAATTTCCCTAAAAACAGAACTCATTTCTTGGTCAATGAGTTGCAGATTATTTATTACTTACTTAAGAATAATTACCCCTGAACGAAGTTAAATGTTTCTAGACTAAAAAGCAAAATAAATGTAGGTATAAAGCCATTATGTACAGATACAAAAGACTTTTTGTGAGTAAACTTTTCATACAGCCATCCAAAATAAATTGAACGGGTCTGATCCAGAGACTTCAATCTGTACAAAACCCCTTATTCCTTTTGGGCTATTGCACTCCAGGAATTTTGGTAAGGAACAATTTTGGGCAGATCTACCTTAAGGAGATATTTTGATCCAAAAATACAGGCATGAAATTGTCTCCCTTCTTCCTGTCTCATGTGAAAGCACTACCTGGAGAAAAGGAACAGCACTGATTTTGAACAACTCAGCTTGGAGGGGTGCCAGGCCTTGAGCTCGCCTCAGTGCAATGACTTCCAAAGGCTGCTGTGCTGCCAGAAGTGCCAAAATGGATCAGCACACTGGCTTCAGCCAGAAATTGAGTCAAAGTAGCTCTTGTTACTTCTCTCCCAGGAGCACTTTTAGAGGAATGCCTCAGAGGCAAGGGCTGAGGTTCCCAAGAACAGCCAGCCTCACACTGGGAAGGACTGGAGCATATCCATTTGCTAAATGTTCTATAAAGGGTAATATTCTTTAGGCACTTTTTGGATAAATCCCACTCCACTTCTGAGAGAATAGTTACAGACAGCATCTTCTAAGCGTCCTGCAAGTGACTGACACAGATACACATGGATTTTGTTTATTCTTGTCTGCCCTGGTTTTAAATTTTATACATGTCCTCTAGGCATGACTTTGATGCTGACTCTTCTAGGGAAAAAAACTGAATACGTAAACAAAGAAGTTATACATACATAAAGTAGTAAAATATAAATCAAAGTGAACCCATGTTTTAGGGGGTTTTTGTTTTTTTTTGTTTTTTTTTTTTTTTTGTTGTTGTTTTGGGTTTTTTGTTTGATTGGTTTTGGGTGGGTTTTTTTTTTTTCATACCAAATACTTTAAGAAGTAAGATTCTGTTTCAATGGCTGTCTTGCCTTAGCTCTTGTCTATTTCAGTTTAAGGAGCTTTTAGTTCTGCATTATGACCTCCTCAGGAATTAAGTTACATTGTGAAATTTTATAACAGTAAAGTCACAAAACTAAGAGCTGTAAAACAGTTTCACAGCACCAATATTTTGTCTTTTTCCCATGTGCATATTAAAACAGGAGGTCAGGTCGCTATCTGACCTGATGCTCTAGCCTCAGAGAGGTTTAATGTGTCACCTGCTAGTGAGACAAATCTCTCTCACATCCCTTTTCCTGATGTGCTCACACAGAAGATGGTGGGTGGGAAGCCATTCACAGACTTTTTTTAATGTCCATGCTCATGTTTTCCCTCCATTGCTGATCTTTGTGAACCACATGGGTGGCATTGGCTTTACAAGGTTCTTGCCAAGGAGCAGCCAAAAGCACTTTGACTGTGGAAGTCAAATCCCATACTCCAGATCCCTGAAGAGTTGTCAAGGGTAGTGGCATCTTTAAAACTCTCCTGAGCAAGTGCTGTTTACATTAGGGAGGTCTGCCTGGACACAATTTTATTTGCACATCAAATTTTTCCAAAGGTCCAGAACATGTTATTCATTGACATAATTCTTGTGTTTCATCAGCTTGCCCCTATCCTTCCCCATAACTTCTCTGCATCCACAAAATGGCTCTGGGTCACTCCTGTAGTGCTTGCAGAATTTTCTTTGAAGAAAGGGTGCCAGATTTCTTTGAAACAGTTGAGCACTATGTAGATGAGCTACATAACAGCAAATTCATCTGAAAAGCCCCACACTGACACTTATTTTAACCTTACCTATGAATCCCAAGCAAATATAACAGCTAGACTTGACTGTATTCAAGCCACGTTTGTCCCAGGTACATCAAATCAGTTCAGAAGCTGGGCTGTAGTCTGGGATCACATGTATCCGAGGTATGACTTTCTGGTTTTAAATGTCCAGAATTACTGGACTGATTATTTCCTGTGTTTTATTACATGTGTTCAGTAGCTAACATGAGACCTGTGACTGGGAAAACATCACAATGCAAAGGCTCTGCTGAAATAATTCCCTGCCCACACGTCTTTCTACAGCACTTCAGAATATGCATTTCCTGCACATACTATAATTAGGCTCTTTCATTCTCCCTGCTGTTGCTATCAAAATGCTCATTATCTACTACAAAACTCTTGTATTATGCTGGTTTTTATAACTCTCTTGTTACTTCAGGAGACAAATAGAGATATTTTAGTGGATTTAGTTCTAACAAGGGAAATTCCAGGATTTCTTCACCATGACAATGGGACACAAGCATTAATGTAGCAACTTCACTATGGATCAGTGCAACTGCTAAAGGATTTGAGGCTGGCTTGCAGCCACAGAAAACATCCACAGGACTACCTGCACCTCACCAAGCTGCACAGGCAGATGATAAACTTGAGTCTAATTCAAAATATGTTGGAAGGATTAATAGTCCTTGGCATCTCAAGCAGGGAACAAGAAATGAAGAAGTAGGGAGGCAAGAGAAGCTTCTTCGGCTATTGATAGTTTGTTGTCTTGGTAAAAATTTCCACCGAAGTCCTCCAGAGCTTCTGTCTCGAGATTGTGCTTCGGTATCAGAGAAGACATCTTGCAAACTCAAAAAGACCAGAGTTTAAACCTGTCCTGCTTTTCTGAGTTACCACTTGCAGTTTCACACCTGATGAAACAGAAAGATGTAATGTCATCGTGTGCTGCTGGCCACTAGCCAACTGCTGGAACTACATTGAGTGCTTGAGCAGCATGTTCCATCCACAGCTGAAAATTACCCAAAGGGTTTTAAATGGGTTTTGAAATATTATTTGACTCAAATAGTCTTTGAAGGGGAGAGGAATTCTCAGACACAATATGGCTTTTAGGAGAATGTCTGAGGCACAATGTTCCTTCTTATAGATATCTTCAAACTAAAATGTGCCCCTTCACTGGTGCTAATCTGATCTAGGAAGTGCAAATTAGGCTGTAAGAAGGCTAATAGGAATATACTCTGGAGAAATAGTATTTCAGTGCAGTATTGGATAATCTGATTAAATATATTCAGTAATATTTTCTGAAGAAATATATTATGTATAGAGATATATAAAACTCAGGTATGAATTATTATTAAATATTAGAAAAAATCCTCTCATGACCCAGACCTACAATAATGGAGCATTTATAATTTCTATTTCAACTAAGTCAAAGTATGTTAATACACAATCTTAAAATTACATTTTTTATGTATAAGCTGAACTTGCTTTGACTTTTCCCAGAGGACATGTGCAGTGTAGTTTGAACTTTTTATTTATCCCCAAACAGGATCAAACGTGTAAGGAATATTAATATGTTTAAAGTGTACAGGTAGGCAGAAATGCACTTCCTGTTTGAGCAAAAGTTGAATAATAGTCCCTGGTTCAACAGCAAGCAGTCATTATATTGGAAGCACGGTAACATGAAGAACATAGTTTCATCTAACTTTGAAGTACTCTCAAGAAAGAGTCTGGTGGTAACAGGCCCAAAAATCAAGATAAAAGATCAAAGATGCATATGCAAGGTGTCAAAGCCTTAATTGCATAGTTGAATGTGCATATAGACTGCGCTTCTTCCAAATTATTTTGCAGCTGTGTTCATTTTATACTAGTCAACTTAGACATAAGCTCATGTAAACAGTGTTTTGCTGCACATATTTTAAACTGCAACTGTTTAAAATAATGTTGGTTTACCTAAGAAATACCACAGAGTAAACTGAGTACATCTTGAGGGAGATATTGATAATGCACAGCAAATGAGTAGTCTAGTTCATTACAAATTCTCTTTTCATTTCCTGTGAACTTTGTCATTCCTGAGATTTGTCCCCAGTCATTAGGCACCTCTAGCCTCATCATGCTTTGTTTCAAGCTATACAGAAAAGATTTAAAGCACACAGTCTTACTGGATCAACACCCACAATTTTCTGCATTGCATCCTTTCCCCTCTATGGTCTACTGGCCATGATTTGGGAAGAGCTGCCTTGTTTCCAACTTGAGTATAATTGCTGATTGCTAAAAGTACATCACTCTCCTTACCCTGAGAAGTGACAGGCCCAACCATGCTTTTAAAACAGACTTTGAAAAATGGAAATGTCAGTGGCTGTTGGTGTGAAACAGAGGTGGTTAAAAATCAAAGAAAAAAATAATTAAAACATATAAATAAGAAGACAAGAGGAAACTTGAGATAAAGCAAACATCTCCCAGAGATGGGATTCCATCCTAAGGAAACACCTCAGGAGTCAAACTCCAACTGGCTTGCAGATGTAAACTGCTAACACATTTGTCTCAGAAGCATATCCATGCACTGTTATGACAAATCTGTGTCATGATCTGTTCCTGGCATTCAGTGCTTACTAGTTTCTACATAGCTGTCTAACACGAATGTATATGAGCACCATCAATCATATCAAATTATAAAGCAATATCTTCCTGTGTTAGGGTTGGAGGTTTTTTTTTTTTATTCACAAGACAATGCAAAAGCCTGTCTAATTAAATCTGCTCCACTTTTCCTCTCTCAGAATCCAAAGAGAATTTTTTTTTGTTATGGGGGACATTCATTTCTGCTGAAGACTGGATGACTCGAAACTTTGCCTAATACACAGCAAATGTTAAAACAGACGTTTTTAATTACTTGCACAAAGTCTACAGAGATAAGTTTTGTAATGAGGAATGTGGTTAAACAGCAAAATTTGCCTTTGCAGCAGACTGCTAAGATTTAATTTTGACCTATCCTTATACCACAGTTCTGTTTTCTTTCTAAAAATTTACAGTTCCTTGCTAAATCAGGTAAATACAAATGGACAAATGCTGCCCTGCCAAAGCAGCACTGAAGCCAATGGACCTCTGACTACTCATATTCACTCAGGATATTTTATAAACACATTTAAATACCATTAAGATAACAATACTTAACAATAAAACAGAAGAAAATAATATTATTATACTCATGCTATATCTTAAACATAATGGGAAGGAACATTTAAGAAAAGGACTTCTGTTTCCTGGATAGTTGCACATTAATAATTTGCATATTAATACCATGTTTTCCCTTATAGTAGTGGTCTTTAACAAAACTGTTATAAACCAAAGGATAAACAAATTATTTGAAAAGTTTCTTAAAAGTTCATTTAAGGTTAGACAGTGTTATAGCAATGATGGATCAAATTCACAAAACCCAGCTTCCATCATATACAGAAGGCTTTGTGGACCTTTATTTAAGTACTAATCTAGTTTTAAACCAGAAGTAGAAAAGGAAGGCAAAGAAGACCTATACCAGTCCCTGCTGTGATCTGTCAGCCCTTGCTAGGCAGAAATGACCACAAAAACAAAACCTGCCAATAATCTCACTCCAAAATGTGCATTTAAGTTACATGCATTTCTCTGCAAAGGTGTTTTCTTCTCTCCACTGATTAAAAGATGAGTGAAGAGTCATTAATTTTGATTTAGAAATCTAATTTTTAGACACATGAATCTCAGTTATATGAGCTCGTGCCTATGTACCATGGCACAGACACGTTGGAAAGCAGTCATTGCTTTGGCTCTGTTAGACCCCATCTGGCAGAGGTCACCAAGAAAGGTGATGTAGAAAATATTTAACTCTTCTAAGTGGAACATAGATTGATATGAGCTCAATTTTGCCTCATATCATTTAGGAAAATAGCAATATATAACAGAACTTTTATGCTTTCAGCATTTAAAGTATCTCAGATTTAGATCACCAGCTAAGCCAACAACATGTGTCTGAGCAGAACTTTACCAAGTTTTTCTTTCTTTCTTTCTTTCTTTCTTTCTTTCTTTCTTTCTTTCTTTCTTTCTTCTCTTTCTCTCTTTCTCTCTTTCTCTCTTTCTCTCTTTCTCTCTTTCTCTCTTTCTTCTCTTTCTCTCTTTCTCTCTTTCTTTCTCTCTTTCTTTCTCTCTTTCTTTCTCTCTTTCTTTCTCTCTTTCTTTCCCCCTGAAGCTATGTCTGAGAAGGAAAGACCAGATAGTGAAAATGAGAAGGATTTGAGTGAAAGGTCTGAAAGTACGAAAATTGGAAGTTGATGGAAAATATAGGAATTTCAGTTTTATTTTGCCTACCTCTTACTTAACAGTATGTTTCAAAGAGCTAATGTCTGAGGAAAAATATATCTTAACATCATTGCAACATTCAGAGACCATTAAGCCGAGGAAAAAAGCTGAACCTCTGAAGAGAAGAATACAACGTAATTCAGTTCTTCAAAGCAATAGTCTCCGACAGAAAACCCTTTCTACATCTATCATTTGGCACCTATGAATTCAAGATGGAACAAGGCAAAAGCCATTGTGAAAATCTTGTTGTTCCCAGTATAATGGACATTTTTTTCTCAGAGTTGTAAACGCAGAAGGAGGTACCAAATTGAAAACAGAGCTATTGTCAGACAACAGTGCTTCCTGCTCTATGAGACATGGCTGCAGCTGTCTGTGAGCAACAGTTTCAAAATTTGAGAAACCTGACAGCTTCACAAATCAGACTGTTTTGCTAATGTGCTGCAGCTCTCTATCTGAGAGGTATGTTAAATGATGCACTCAGTGGATAGGGCTAGCTGTCTACAAGTCTCAGCACTCAGGAGATACCAGGTAAACTTGGTTTTACTCATATTATATATGTGATATATAAACCTGTATTTCATGGAGGCACTGATCTGAGCAGATGTACAGTAATCTAAAATAGAGAAGAAGAAGAAGACAGATAATTTATGTAAAGCAATAGCAAAATATTTCCAAAGTAATTTTCAGTAGCAGATGGTGATCCTTGGGGATCCCACCACAGCAGTAATGGAGGACAGTGGTGCTCTGGTTGGAGGGCACAGCAACATTGCCTGATGCCACTCCACTGCCAGAGCTCTGGGAGGCTGCAGCATTGTGGGTGCAGCTACAGGCTTGGGTTCTGGTCCCACCACGACCAGCCAGTCCCCTTTCAAACCAGTGAGACCAGGCTTCCCTGCTGGTCAGAAACCTGTCTGCAGGTGCAATCCCCGGAGCTGGTCTCCAGGGCACAATGCCTTGGAGCTTCCGGGTTTTTGGCTCTGGCAGAATCAGACCTACCTGCCTTGGAAGAGTGTGACTGCTGTGTCTATGCACAGACAGAGCACTCTTAACAGGACATGGGGACTGGACTTCCAGACTGAGGGAGGAAAGCCGTTCCTCTCCCTTTTATCAGGGGGAGTGAGCAGCAGGTGAGAAGCTGATGGGAACCCATAGCTAGGCTAAAAGCCGAAGGCCCCTGCATGCCTGCTTCCCTCGTCCCCACCAAGGAAACCTAAGGCATTTATTGAGGTGTTTGTAGTGGGGTACACAACCAGGGTTGCTGCAAAACATGCAGGTAGGTATTTTTTCAGGATTAGTAACAGAACAGATTCTCACTGGTGAACTCAGATGCCAAAACAAATCTCAGGAAAAAAGCCCTCTTGCTGAGCTGTGCACACCATGGAGGTCCTCAGGCTTCCCTTCAACACCCATTCCCTGGGAGCTGTAGGAGCTGCAGGTCAAAGCAAGCTCTTGCTTCTCCTCTGGAGACAGACTAGTCTCAGTTTCTTCAGCCTAAAGCAGTAGCACTTGTCAGTTCTGATGAAGGTGGCCTTATGTGAAGTCTGTGGCTCCTTTCTGATACTGCTGCTGGAGAATCCATTAGTGGCAATGCCATGGTCCTTGCAGAGGTTGACCAAGGCCCCCGTATACTGAAGACCTCCTGGCACTGTCTTCTCTCTCCCCATGATGGTTGTTTGGCAGCTCGTATGAGCTGACAACGTATTCCAAAATGTATTCCAGCTTGTATTCCATACGAGCTACCACGTATTCCAGAAACCTGCTCTCATAGTGCATGGCTGTGGTTGGACATGGTGTGAGCTCCTGGGTCTCCTCACATCCATATCTGACATTGGTTTTGGCATGCCAAGCTTGTAGTGCTCATGATCTGGCCTCTACCATCTTTGTGTCCTCAACCAGAGGGACTAAGACAGTGGCACAAAACCCTGACTATGCTTCCATGACAGTGTAGACAGCATCCAGGAGCTAGAAGATGTTCACATATGGTTAGAGACTCTGGAAACATAAGGAAGCAATTAATGGAAAATAAGGACAGAATTCCAGACCATGAAATAAAATGCTTAAGACAATGTAAGTAGCCTGTCTGGGGCTATGTGTGTTATGTGTGTCTTGGCTCTTCCTCTCTGATATGCTGACTGCTGCCCAGTGTGCTCTCTTTCTATCAAGGATAATTTTGACAAAGAGAAAATAATTGCTCCATAGTATTTGATATGGTTTTTAAAATTATTTTCTATTAGGAATTATGCTCTGTGCATCATCTGGGGTCAGGTTAGGGTCTGTAGACCTGTGAGCTATGGCCTAGCAGTGACAGGGAGTTTAGGTAGAGGAGGCAGAAGGGGTAATTGTACTGCCCTGAGCTGATGGCCACCAGCCCCAACAGGAGGGCACAGCAGAGCAGACTGGTGCATCGGCAGAAAAACACAGAACCAAGGGGAAAGGAAACTGCAGTGGTTCACCTGAGGGTTTGGAAAAGAGAGTCTTTAATAAGGCTAGTTAATTGTGGGTTGGGAAACCCATCAAGCTTTCATCTAATCCTGATTGTACAGATCTCATATCTCACTTTCTACATCCTATGCACTGTAATCTGAACTTTCTGTGTCAAGTAACACATTCTTTACAAAATGAAATAACACAGTAATTCCCCTCTTAATTTGTGGTTTTCATTTTAACACTCTGACTACCATAATAAACAAGTACAAAATGTTCACACTCCCACTTCACATGTAGCATGTCTTTGCCTGCCAAAGCAATAGCAGCCCAAGGGTTAATTTTTTTTACATTCTAAACATATGCATGCAACGAATTCTATCCTAGGGCTATGATTCATTTGATGAGTTCATAGGGATTGAAATGCTCTTGAATTCTAGCAGTTAAGCCTTTTTTTGGGGCTTGCATGCTTAGCTGCTGAATATTTGTATTAAAATGCATTTTATGTTTTTTTCTTTATATAGCAGAGAATCTCTGCAAGAAATACACTGAAGCTTTATTTTTTAACTAACTGATCTAGTCTTGCCTTGTATCCGGGCATGAGGAGTGAATTTATGAATGCAGTTTACACCATTTGGGTCATTCTAAAAAGGGAATATATTTATTGAGAGTCAGACCCTTACATACTTTATTTGATTACATTCTCCGCACAATCAATGGAATAAGAACTGTTTGACATTAACCAACAGTTAGTGCTGATGTCAATTAATTCTGGTTTATAAATAATCACGCTTGTGGGTGATGAAGTTTGGCTTTTTTGGGACTCCCAACTGCTACCACAGTGAAAGACATGATTTCTCACCAGCCCTTTGGTGTCCCACACCTGCATTTCTCCTGAAGCACCTGCATTTCTGCTGAAGCACAGCTCTCTGCCTCCCAGACTGCTGTGGTACATGCTCCTGGGAAGTGGCTGCTGAGGGCGCCTGTCTGGTCAGTCTCCCCTCTGCCGAAATTCTTCTCAGCTGCCAAAGACAGAATGTCACACTATTCTCAAGCAGTTGTGGATGTGAAAAATGTGAAAGCCAAGACTTTGCTTCAGCTCCAGGAGCAGCTTTTAGAGCTGGCGTAACTTTGGTAGATTCAAAACAAGACTGAAGAAAAGTTTGTGTCTTACTGCCAGAACGTGTCTGGGAATTTCCTTTGAGCTCTGGTAAACTTTTAAAGCAAATCACTGGACCTGGCAAGAGTTACCTTTGCTTAATGGGCTGTCAATGATCTTTAGCATCTCAAAATTATTCCTCTCCCTCAGAAAAAACCCAGGCCAAATGTGGCCCACCTACCCCTGATCATGGGATGAAAATAATCCAGTTCCCAGCAACTCTCTGTCCTGCTGTCTCTGTAAATTCTGACCACATCATGCTGGTTTGAGGGTGGGGGGCAGCTGGTGCAATGAGGAAAGGAAGAACAAAGGGTGGGCTACAGACTCAGGGCTGCTGCTGGAGCTGTGCACCGTGGTACACAGCAGAGAGGAGGATGCCCACATGCCGGTCCCATTTGTTCAGGAGTATTCCTGCCTGACTGATAGGAAGTTATGACACACATGTATACACTGTGGCTCTGGGAGACCAGGAAAGAGAAATAATCGCTTTAATTATCGGGTAGTAACTAACTCCTCTCTAACTCCTCCCAGCTGCATTAAATTTCTGTCCTCAGCTGTAGTCACACCTGGCTTGAAAGACAAAGCAATGGGAGCTGTGTAGCTCCCTTTGAATTGGGACATCCTCTGTCTCAGAGGGACATCTCTCTCTTGGGACATCCTCAGTTTGCTGTAGGCCAAGGATTCCTGGTTTGCTGGACAGTCCCTGGAAGATAGGACCTTCCCAGGACTGTTGTCCATGTGCTGCCGCACAGCTATCCCAGTCATCAAACCTGCCCTGAGAAACATGCCCATGTCTTTGAGTGCTCACAAGTGTTCCAGAACCCAGTGTTCAGGATCACTATATCAAGAGAAATGGAGTTGTTGGCTGGGCACCAGGCCATTGAGTCAGAGGGAGATAAAAATGAGGAACAGTATGCATATCCAGCACCCTCAACAGACAGGAGAGCTGTAAAGAAAAATCATGTTGATGACCAAGAGCAAATGAAGAGGTATTTGGCTGAGGTGTTGTGGGCTCCCACCCACTCCAAGAATCTTAAAAAAACCCTGCCAGGATAGAAGGAACTATTGAATATAACAGCAAAAACCTCCTGTGCCTCTGTTCACAGACATTATAAACTGACTTAGCCCAAAGCATATTTCTGCATGGAGTTATTGTTGAAATGCAATCCCTCAACCAAAATACAAGAATATGAAATCAGGGAGTTTATAAAACCCTTTTTGGTGCTGAAACACTTATCTACAGCCTTTAATATGCATATTTTTAATTAAAGACATTTTTCTATAGATTTCTTACACAGAATCAAATACTCATCTTTTGACTTAAAAACCACCACCTAGAGACTATTTTCAGTGTGTCTGGAAACAGGAAGTCAGTCAAGAATACACAGCACATGAATCTCATCAGCTTCCATTCAACTTAAAGAATATTTCAGAGTTGTTTTCAGAATAGATTCAACAGTGCCAAAATGTTTGAAACACTTAAGCAGAAACCCTGCTCTTAGTTTCCTTCTCATTATTTGGAATTATTCAGCATAAGTATGCTTTGAGCTCCTTTTTGTAACATGGAGCTCTTTATAAATACATATTTTTAAAGACAAATATTTGAATTGCTCTTAAGGGGGTTATATTTCCTTGATATTCATCCATCACTGAGGACGGTTCACTCAGTACACTGGCTGTTCACAAACTGCTGTCAATCAACACTAGATGGTGAGCAATTTGGGAAAAAAATTCTCTCAGTTTTCACTGATGGCAATTTTAGATTCTAATTTTAACTGAAGTTGCTGGAGTTTTTTTTTCCAGACAAGAAAATGATTATGTGAATCAATGGCCTTCAGTGGTTTATTTCAAAAAAAGTGGCACACCATGAAAAACAGGAAAATAATGCCAAAATGTATTTTAATTTACTCAATAAAAGAAAATTGTGAAAGGTAAGGCATATGGTTATTACTTTTGTGAAGAGATGTAAAATTAGAAAAGTAATTTTTTGTTGCTTTTACTTAAGAATTTCTTGTAAGTCAGATCTATTCTATTCCTAGAAGCAATGCATCTCAAGCACCTTAGCCAATCTAGTTGGGCCTTGAATGGCAGCTCTTTTTCTGGAATTGCCATTTTGAGAAGAAAGAAGTTCTGAGAAGGTAGGTAAGGTCATGAGTAACTAATAAAAATGAGCCAACACCTGGAAGCAATGAAATGCTTGATGGATCCATCATACTCTCTTTGCTGCCCAGTAAGAACATTCCCACATACCATTTCAGTGGCTGAATTCCTCAATGGAAAGGTTGTAAATTGCACTAGGTATTTAAAGATTCAGCTAGAAACACTTAGATAAGACACCGCTATGTTATTTTCCAAAAATCATGTAAAATTTATGAAGATTCTGAATCAAAATCTGCTTTTAACTTTGCATTACCAGCCCCCTCAATCTTCTTCTTATCATGTCTGAAAATTCCATTGTATGGCTGGAAATTCAAAGGAATGCTGAAGATTTTATTATTGATATTGGAGAGAACAGTATGTTCCCTTCATGTGAAAGCTTATGAGTTTGAGAAATACCTTTACATCTTAAAAGATAAATGGAGGAAAAAGTAATGTAAAGTGAGAATGAACCATAATATCATTTTGCTATGCCTGGAGGGTTAGTTTTTAGAAAAGTTTGTACTTTATTGGGTCTGATTTAAAATGAATCCATAAGAAGTAAAAAAACCACCTACATCTTCCAGGAAAATTGAATGGTTTATCATATGTGTACCAGGCAGTGCAATATGTTCTTACCTCCATTAACCACAGGAGATTTTCTTTGGAAAGTACTTATCTATGTGTTTTTTTATTGTTGTGTTGGGATTTTTTTAGTTGGTATGAGCACAAGTATGAATAAGGCATTTATTTCCCTCACCTTTTTTTAAAGACTCTTTGTACTATTTGTCTATCTCTCCTATTTCTTTCTAATACTTGACAAAGTAATTATGCTGGTGGCTCTTTTGGCATCCAGATTGTGTATATAGCCACATTATAATTGAATGCAGTTGAATTTAAAAGCTACCTCTCTCTCTGTACCAGGCATGTTAGCAGTCATAGTAAGAGCTTGCTCTGAAACTGTTTATAACCTGCACTAAGAAAGCATACTGGAGAAAAATAAAAACACAAAAGGGAGGAAGGAATCCAGTCTTGTCATGGTGTGTGGGAGACCTAGGGCCACTTTCCAATGCATAATTGCCAGGCAGAATGCCTTGATGCTCAAGGATTTGTAGCACTTTACTAACCCTGAAGAATGAAAAATACCACCTAGAGACCTATAGGGTAAGGGATCTTCTTCCATTGAAATCACTAACTAAGTTCACACTAGTTCCAAGGGGAATGAGACCTCCATCCAAAGAATATCAGATTTGGTCAACACACACAATTTCCAGCCTCTCTCTGTGGATCTCCATGGGGCAGGCTCACTTCCTTTTAAATGTGCATCAGGGCTTTATACAGACTGCAAAATTGTTGACATCCACACTTTTTGTGGATGCTTGGGAAACCAACCACATCTCTGGGGAATCTACTGGCAACTGGTGGAAAACCACCCCATCCATGGTAGAAGGTGTCCATTGGCATAGCTAGGCTAGACACCTCAGGATTCTACATCCCTTCCAGAATGTAATATCAGCAAGTTCCTACTCCAGACAGGCCTGGTGACAGCAGGCTGGTTTTGTCAGATCATTGACATTGCTGGAAGCGTGAGGGTGCAGGTCTCTCAGTGCTGGCTGCTGCCAAGGCTCACATCTTCATTGTAGGGCTTCTTGCTCACAGGGGCTCTGCACCACAGGTAAGCAACATGAAGTAGTAAGGTCTGATCACCAAAAAAGCAACATACTGTGTTAGATATTAACCATAGAGCCAAGAAAGTATTCCTATTATCCATTTGTAATGGATTTTCAGAGCATGTGGCAGTTTAAAATGAAGGTGAGAGCTAACTACAGGCTATGATAACATCCTGCAGAAGGGAGCAGACCATCTGCCATGTTGAACCTGGGTCCTGGTAGTAAGGTGAGGTGTTGCTTGTTTGCTCTCTGGAGTTGGGAAGAAATGGAAGGAAGGACTGTTTCCCAGCTTAGAAATGTCACCTGCTAGGTGTTGACAGAGAGCTAGGGAGAGGTAAGGGAAGGAAAAAGGTTATTTATATTTCTGCATGTGTAGTGATATTGGTGTCCTTTGTGATCCATTTTTTTCTGTGGCTGTCAAGATAAAATGAGATTAATAAATCAGCAGAACCCTGTGATCTGTCTCTCCAGTTCTGGACGTTCTTGACACCTCAGCTGGAGACATACTTTGCTGCTCCATGTCACAAATATTCCTCATGTGCGTGGGGCCAATAAGCTACAAAACTGCTAAGGGATTTCTTCAAAATATCACCTACAAGAAGAGACATCAAACAAAGCTCGGAGATCGTTTCTGAAAGTGCAGTCTTAATTAAATCCTTCTGCAGCATTCATGATATTTATTAGCTGCTATTTTCCAACCTATTTTGGAGGGTAATTATGTGGATAGCCTGCCACATGCACCATTTCTTTGAAAAGGTGATGTACATTGCAAGCCCTAAACATTCGTGGAGACCAATGCAGAAAGCAAACTCAGCAGAGCACTGCCCTCAACTTAACTGGACTGACAGAAACAAGGCAGGGTTGAAAAGGCCAGGAATGTCTCCAGAGGCTCCGAGAGGGAGTGTGGGGAGTGTCGGCAGCATGGCGTTCCCCTGCAGCCCCTGGAGCCCCTGGCTAGAGAGTCGTGCCAGCTTGGTGGGAGTGAACAAAAGGGAAGCGGGATCCAGGGAGCAGACAATTTCCACAACATGTTCCCTGCCTAAACTGGTGGTGATAATTGTGCCAGAAAACAAAAATAATTAAAATACATCTTTGATTTCTGTTGTTTTGGAGTTTATTCTCGCAATGCAGCCAATGGAAGGAAAATAGCCAGTGAATGCAGTTTTAATAGTGATTTACTCCTTGTTGTGAAGAGCTTGAAACTTGTTGTTATGAAAGCCCCATGAATCCCCAGTCGTGAGAGATGTGTACCAGATGTTAGATCATCTTCCTGAGAAAACTAGTCCTTGCTGCAAACAACTGGCAGGATGGCAGAGAGCAGGGACCTGCCGAGCCCTGCCTGCCATGGTTAGCACAGCAAGTGAAAAGTTTTCCATTTTTAAACACTTTCCAAACCTAAATGAGTTGTACAAAGAAATCAAGTTTTCCAACTTCTTTACATTATTCTAAATGTCAGAAATGTGATCCAAATGTTGTGGTGCTAATTGCCTGTAACCCGTAAGGGAAATGAGCTTTCTCATTTAAATGTGCTTTCTCTGGGGCTAACAACATGGTCTTTCAAATGACAGAAAAATAAGTACCGCTCACAAGAATCTGACTACTCAAATGATTTTCAAGCATCTCCTTGCCACAGTGCTCATGAGGGATGTGACTGCCCATGAATGGATTTGGATGACTTGAGGCTTTTTTTTTCCCCAGGATTTTACATTTGCAATATTTATTTCAGCTGGGAAGGGAAAACAGACCTCATGTTATATCAAATTGAAGTCCCAAGTGTGTTTCTTTGCCTGAATTATTAACCCCTAGTAATGAAGGTTTGGATTGAGATATTAACTGCTGGAGGGGCAAATGAAGTTGTTTTAATAGGTCTAATTAGTCTGCACCTGCAGTGAGGCTGGATGTGGCTGCAAGTCACCAGCAGTTGGGCTCCTGGAGGCTTATCAGTGTCAAGCAGCACCTTCTGCAGCAGGGCTCACTCCAGGACCACAGCCAGGACCTCAAAGAAACATTTATCCAAAGGCAAAGCCATCACATACAGAAGAGATGCAAGCACAGCCATGTGTCCTCAGCCCTGCTGAGGATTTAGCCTTGCAGCTTTGATTCTGAAGGCCAGCATGGCAGTGGCACAGCAGCAGCATGCTGCTTATGGCAGTGCTTGGTCCATGCACAGCAGCTGTTGTCTTAGCCAAGCATTATCAGCCTGATTTACATATTAATTGTAGAGCCGTTTAGTACTTTTATCTCATCCTTCTTTTTTTTTTCCTCTTCTTCCTAGAGCTCAGAAATACTTCTGTCCTTGAATAGTCAGTTTCAAGATACAGGAAAAGAAACAGAAAGGAAAAAGAAGCTAAGGTTTTTAATTTCAGTTTTGGAATTGACTGACATGTTAAGAAGATTGAGAGTTTCCCTAACAAAAGTATCTGCATAAGACTTAGACCCTTTCTTTGATCCTCTTGTGCTGTTTTGCTTCTTACCAACTGACAGGTTAATTCAAGCATAAACAATTGCAGTATCATCCTGAAAATTATTTTCCATATAGTCAATATTCTTCTTTAAAGAGTGAAAATAAAAAGCGAATCCATAAGAAGTCTTCGAATATTGAAAATTGTTTAATTGACTTAGAAGTACTCAGCCACCTCCAGAAAATAAACTCAAATGGCCTAATTACTAATACACCATATGGAGGAAAAGCAGAGGTGTGGTGCAGTCTGTTGATGGATCAATTAGCACACAAGGCAGAGGATTGTGTCATCGTTGCTGTTACCATCAAAACAAAATCCTGTTTTGCATGTGTCTGCAATATCACACAAACTATACTGGTTTTTTTTTCCATTTGCATAGCAACTCCTTCAAAACTAGTAACTCAAAACACTTTAAAAACATTGAATTAGACCATCTCTGCCTTTGCTTTATTCTCCACAGGTTAGAAAGGTGTAAATGACAACCTGGTGCAGTCACTGTATAAAAGTAAATAATTTCTAGAGCAGTCTGTTTCTTCATACTCACTGATAACTCCCAGCACTTTTACAAAGCGATGGAAAAACTGCTGAGTGAAGATGCTGTCTCTGTGGGTACAAACTGGTGAAGGGCTTTTACCTTAGGATAAGGAGGGGGACCCCCCAGGTGCCTACTTATCTTCAGGACTTTAGCAAGGCACTGGGAAATTGTAGTGCCATGCAAATCTCTCCACTGCTTTTATCAGTACAATACACATTGCATTCTGAGGGGAAAGGTTAGACTGTGAATTCTTTTACCCCCAAATATAATGTAATGAATTACAGCAAGCAGTTCATGCTGTTGCAATTAAGAGAAGTAGGTTCTGGTAGCCTCTCTTTTTAGGCTTGGCTTAAGCACCCATAAAGTTTCTGAGAAGGCTCCTAGGAAAAAGCATATTGCTACAGTTTAAAATTAACTAGCTGCAGTTTAAACAAGAGAGAAAAAATGTCACATTTTGAGAAGTAATTTGACAAAATTCACCGCTTTTAAATATGGAAATTTCACCTCTTTGGTAATGCTTAGAACATGCAGGAGCACAGGCAAGCTCTGCAAAAGGGCTGCAGCTCTTCCTTTAAACAGCTACTGCCCTAACTGGCTAATTTGATAACTGTAGATCAGCTGCATTATTCACATAAACCTCTTCTACCAAAATTACAGGTTTCTAGTGTTTCTGCATTAGGCAGCCTAATACACCAGTATTGGAGGAGTCCATGCTCCAGTTACACTGTGATGGGACCATTCTGTGGAGCTGCCACCTTTCCTTCTGTATACACACTTGACTGTGCAGGAGAACGCTTAGTTCCTGGTAGAGTGTCTGTGAAGGTGAACCATTTTGTCCCACCCAAATACTCTATTTTCAAGGGGCTCTACTCGTGTACAAAAGTCAACTTTTGGAAAGGCCACTGCCCTCCTAATAGAAGAAGTGCTGCATTTAATCAAATACTTTGACATCGCTTTCGTTCTTTAATCAGTCTGCTTTTCATGTTTTCACTCATATTCTGCTATATAACATGGGAAAATTGTCTTGCACACAATTACTGTTTTGTTCCTCCAGGTTTCATCTTACATGCATTTTAGCCAAGAAATCTGCTTTCCAGCTTTCTTACTTAGGGCCCAATCTAATCCTCTGTTTGCATCATCACTGAAAAACTAGTTATCCATTTCTGAAATTTAAACAGATAGGAAAGCAACACTGTACAGACACTTTACTCCTGGAAGGATTTGAGATCAGCATCCATCTAGCTGTTTCCACTGCTGTCCCTTTGTAATAATATTTTGTGCTTTTGAAGTTAAATTTCAGACAAAACCACTGTTTATTTGGTACAAGATATTTTAATGTGGCTAAGAAGTCCGAGCAACTCTGTCTGTAGGGTTCCTCTAGTTGCTTGGAAGCAATACAGATTGGAAAGCCAGGCTCTTTGTAACTGTCTCAAAATGAGTAAAAGTTGGACAAAACTCGAAACACTCAAAATCATGCATTTCTTCTGAATAGCTAGGTCTTGCATTTTATATTCTTCTGAAGAGACTTAGGCAGGAATCAGTTTATCTCAAGATGTCAGTATAAACATGACATCAGGTTTCATCCACCTTTCACCCACCTATACAAGCAAGACTTCCAGGAAGCTGTCTAGTGCCAAGGCTGTAGACAGAACAACCTTCCCTTCCTGAAGTGACAGTACAACACAGTGATGAAGGAAGGCCACTACTCTGGGTGCTTTTAGACATGCAATAAATTATTGCAATGGAATATGGTTGCTAATTCCCATTAAAATTACTATAGTAAATTTTAAGAGCAATCTAAAAATGACTGATAGCTTCCATTGTACCCAGAGAATGGGAGCCATCTGAGGCTTTGAGGGTACCTGCTACCAATGATAATCTTCCTGTGGAAAATTGTTTATTGTTGGATCATCTCTCTTTGTATGGTAGGCACAGTGCAGTAGAAGATATCTCACTGCTCTTGGACTGGCTCCCTGCCCAGCCTCCTCCTCCTCCTCCTCCCACCATCCATGTGTCCAATCACCCTTACAGGAATGCTGCATAATGCTAAAACTTTTAGGGGAACCGTATGTCTAGAAAATGAAGTGGGCTTGCAAAACAAGATGGCCTCTAGTCAGAGCTTGGTTTTATTTAGAAATGCGTGAAACACAGTGATTCTTGTATGAGTTCTACTGAGACGCTCTTAGCCAGGATGGAAACTGGACATGAGGAAAGATGATGTGAACACTCCTTGACTGCACATCCACTCAGGGGGTGAGAGCTGAAGTTACATGACTGTGTCCAAATGGACCTTGCAGCCATGTGATGAAGTGCACACATCATCTCACATTTTATTTCTGTGCTGTGATAGTGTCCCTCAAGTACGATTTCTCTTCTTGTCTTTTCTCGTGCTGCACTTGGACAATAAGGCATCAGTAATTTATACACTGATTCCTTCTTGGCTACATTTTTTGAAAATTCAAATAGGCTTTCTATAGGCGTCTAGCAGAGTGAGCAATAGCTGCCCAGCAATACAGTCATTTATTATTGAGGGTCACTGAAAGTGTCAGGAAAACAGGAGCCCCAGGCTCAATTCACTTTTGGCATCTCAATACTATTTTTCAGTCCATATCATTGGGTACCACTCCACCCACAGAAACACTATCCTTCAGAAATAGGAAAGAAAATCATCGCTAAATTATTTCTTCTCTGTAGAAGAGCAGGTAAAAACTGAAACTGCAGTTCAGCAGACAAATACTTCTACCCTTTGAATCTCCTACTACTGCACAGGAAACGCTGTAACTGTAAGACAAAACTCATTATTCACATATAATACCACCCACTCAAATCCATCCAGAAATGCTAATGGATTATCTGCATCAAGCAGACCTCAGTTTACACCAGGTACTGTTGTTCTACACCACTAACTTAGGCTGTACTGAAAGTCATTCATCTTCCCCCAGCTAGTGTAAAGCCAACATAAACTCCATGACAGCTCTGTATGGTGTGTTCTGGCTAATTTGACAGAAATGTGATCATGTGCCAGTTCTTGAGCCAATTCAAATTTGTACTTCTGGGAGATCAGTCAGCACATAGCCCTCCAACTAATGGCTATGGAGCCGCAGCGTGAGCACGAGCAGCACGCAGGTTCCTGTGCCGGAGGCCACTGGGGCTTGAACAGCATCCAACAAGCTCCCCAAACTACCAGGCCCTCAAACCAGCTACTTTTCATTTCCTTATATTTCAGTTTTCTGCCACATACAGACTCGTCTAAATCAAACAGAAACACAACACCATTGCACACCGTGTTGCTTTCCTCCAAATATTCCTCTTTCTTGAGGAATTTTCCAATTCTGGAGAATTTGCAATGGCCTGTGCCATTTGAACTGGCAGCTCCAGTTCTCTAAGTTATGGCACTTTTGTATAAAAGCAGGGGAATGTTCATCTATAAAATGTTAGTTAAAAGAGAAGGAAAAAACCCAGACCTGATTTATTCAACATTTGCATACCATCACTTTGTGAACATGTTATTTTATGGTTTCCAGCAGTAGCTCCTGTGGTCTTTACTGTGTAGATGTGTTCAGCAAGGTCACAGCTGTCATATCCTGGTTTGGGCTAGGAAGGCATTCTAAATGAACCAAACTGTCTTCACATGAAATTATAGTTTTATGTCTAGTTTGGTTGCAGTTGATATCAACTAACAAACAGTAGAGATTTCATTATGTCAGGAAAGCAGCAATGTTTATCTCCTTGTGCCTGGTCTTGAAACTTTTTACAGATGTTGACTTCAAAAATGTAGCCAGATACAATCAATAGCTCCATTGATGCCATTTAAATTTCTATACCTCGTACTTTCTTATTGAAATGTTTTTAAATATGTAAATTTTTCTCAAAGGCAGAAGGTTTGTAGAAAATTCTTTTTTTCTGAGCTTTCCTTTTGAGTTATACCTTAAGAGTAAAATACCATATGGCAGACACACACACACTTTGTAGCAGAATAATGATGTCCCACAGAAATTACATACTGTTTCCCACAGGGAATAGTTCTGCCTGTACTTCACATAACCAGTTTTATACAGCTATTTCCCTCTAAGACAGCTTACAAATTTTACTTTAAGGGATGAATTCCTCTAACAATTATACTAGAGTAAACCTAAAGCAATTTTCCTAAAGGCATAGAAATTATTTAAAAATTATACTGGCATAACAAGGCTCTGAATGTGATCAATATATTGTTATTTGGTGCTTGTAATATGAGACCTGAAAAACATGGCTACCAAAATATAATTTTTCCTGAATTTGTTATCCATGCCACCATTAGCACTCACAACATCAGCAAAGAACAACAGCATTAAATGAAAACTATGTTAAATGTAACTTTCTTAAATTTAAAGTCACTGTGACTGAAGTACTGGGAACAAATTATGACATTATTGGATCTTTATTTTGCAAACATCACTACTGAGGTAAATACAGGTTTCAATACAGCTAAGCATAAAGCAAGAATTAAAATAAGTAATTTATTTTGAGAGCATTTAATTACTAAAATGATCATAAATCATACATTAGTAATGTAACTTCATTTTTCAAAGAATAAACAAAATTACAGGAGTTTTTTTTCTGCATTGAGGATGGTCTTTTAATTCCATATGTAGGAGACATGTAAGACATGAATGCAAGCTAAATTTCAACCATAATAGACTCTGCATGTTGCCACTTCAATGACCTTTTAATCCCTTGGAGTTTAACCATTTCCTAATGTCTCCTAACAGCTATGTTCTTGTTGGGAAAGCCCTTTCTAACTGATAACATCTAAACAAGCTCATACCTTAATTAGAAAAATTTTCCCATAAATATTTATGTTGCTGTGATTAGGCCATTTACTGAATCCAGCTACCCATTATGAGTTAAAATAGAGTGCCTTGTTTTGAGAAGCCTGGGGCATGACATAGTTTATACTACAGGACTTTAAGTTGTAAGTCATCTAATCAAGTGTCTGACCCCTTGCCTCCAAAGTAGCCAGTAGTCATTCAAGAAAAATAACCTTCTGCTGAGCATAGCATCCTTCAGTCTGCATTTTTGTATGTTGGAAATAAATTGGATACATATCTAGGCAATTACTTAACTATAGAATAGCCTCATGCAGCCCTCTTTTTTTGCTTCAACAGTCAGCATGTGAAAAGTCTGAGAGAGAAAGTGGGCAACCCCTCTTTTCCAGAAGGAAATACAGAAAGTTACAGGAATATTAAAGGGGGACTTCCACCCAGTGCACATTGCTCCTGCCTAATGAGACTGCCATGCCTCACGGGGGCTGGAGGGCACCGCGGTGACCGCGGATTGCCGCCAGGCAGCCTGCTGTGCTTGGAGTTAGGTGCCCAGTGGGATATCTCCCGCTAAGAGAGTGATGAGAGATTTAGGCAGCCTGTTCTCAGGGGCTCTGTGGCTCCTGAGGTGTAGGAAGCACTGGAATGGGGCAGTGCATGCAGTGCATGCCCAATTTAACTGAATGTGGAACCTAAAGACATACTGCCCCAGCCGTTGCCATTCTTTCAGTTGCCTAAAGCCATTGATGCTTAGACTGGGCTTCTGAATGAGGTTTTGGGCAACCTCCATGTGTCTGTACAAGGAAACTGAACTGTGCCTGCGAGCTAGAGCTCAACTAGCACACTGCTGATACCCCTCCCCATCACACTTTTGGCTGTCTCATTATGTCATGCATTTCCAAGACACAGTCCTGGCAACAAAATGTTCTAAAGCTGGTTCCAGGGAGGAAGCTTGTGCATGGTCCCCCCATTTTGGTGGCTGGGGAGACTCAGACACGGCTGCTCTTGGTCAGCTGGTTCACGTGTGTGAGAGCACTGCTGGGAATGTTCCATTTACCAGCATTTCTGATGTCATTTGTGACATCTAATGTGCTAATTCCACATCTAAGCAAAGACCCAAGAGTTCTTCCAGAATTCCAACTCCTTCAACATCAAATGGAAGAACATGTTCCTTTTTAAAGAGATTTTATAATAAATTTTCACTTTATTTATCAAAAATGTTCTTTTTAGAAAGATAATTCCCAGACATTTGAGCCCAGCTTGGAGTAACATATTTAAAGTTACAGGACTCCTCATTTTTCTGCTTCCCACTACTTATGCTATCCTCATTTGCAAGGATACATTTCTAGAATTCACACATATTTCAAAGCCAAACTTGTTTTCCTACCTCTTCCAGATGCAGATTTCTATCCTTCCATTTCCTTCCCTGGGATTCAGTTAATTCACATGCAAAGTAAGAAAATTCTCCTTCCTCTACATGTTGCCTTTACAGGCACAGGTACTAAAATCAATTTACATTATTTTTTAATCTAATTTTTTAATTTCATTTGAAATCACATCTACCTTGTTGATTGATCTGGACACTTTACCACAGTGAATTTGAAACTTTTAACAAGTAAGGAAGTCTGACAATAAAAGACATCATTAACAAATGTTCACTTAATGTATTATCTTCTTGGTTACTCTATTTCCTCTCTTTACAAAAAAACACCCCCCCCCCGAAAAAAAACAAAAACAAAAACAAAAGCCAACAAACAAGCAAACAAAACCAAAACAAAAAACCCAAACAAACAAAAACTGAAATCAGCCAACAAAATAAAACAAAAAAATCCAAGCCAGGAATGGGATTTTCTGTGGTTTCAGTGTTTATTTCTTTATTGTAAATAGAGTCAAATTTAAGTTACATATTCTTGAAAGATGAAAGTACGTATATTTTAGTAGTATAATTTATTATCCTGGTTTGGATAACAATTTTTTTACGTAAATGTGGAAAATTTTTTCCTTAGTGCCAATTCTAGACTTCCTAAATTGTTTCATGATTACCATATCATGATACTGACCTTGAAATAATAAGATTATAAAAACAATCATTTGAAGTCTTCTTATGTCTAGTCTGGTTTCTGAAACATGAGGGGTCATATTTTTGAGATTTTTCTTTCCAACCACACCAAGAATTTTCTCCAACAAAAGATAAAACCAAATCTGAGGCACTCTGCTGTTTGAAAAAAATTACCATAAGCTGTTTCTTGAAACAGCAACACAAACAATCATGCGAGTCACATTTAAAATCACAGAGGTTGTCTGCATTGATTTGCCTGAGCTGGGAGCCTTACTGCAGGCTTGAAAATCATAAGCACCTACCAACTTAAGTTTTATTGATATGCAGAGATACTGAGCATCAAAAGCTCCCCTTGACAAAAGTTAACAATGCCTTTAAAGCTATTCTGTGTAAATAAACTGGGCACCATAACCCTTGTATGAAGGCCTGCTAGGACAGTTGAAGTGCTGCAATTCTCTTTTAAGGCCGGAGTGCAAATAAGGTGAATGCAAGTTATGTGAATTCTTTATCTTCCCTTTGCACTGTAATTGGTATTGATTATCAGCAGCTAAATCACTTCCAAAATTTATTTTCATTTCAAGTTATGCTTCCTGCTCCTAATGGGATTTGTCAGATTTATTCTTTCCTCTCCAGGAAAATTCCAGGTTCTCATGTGCATAAATAAAATAGTATTTGCTTGAATTCACAAGTCGGACTATTTTGTTATTTATAATTCTCTCCTGAATGCTGTTTCTGTCTACTTAGCTCAATTCTCCTGTCACACAACTGTTGACTACATGAGATGCTTGTAAATGTGAGTTACAAAGAGGATTTTAAAGCCTTTTACCTGTATAATATTTCAAACTTCCTCAACCAAAACTATTTTCTCTATACTTCTTTCAAGATGCTTATCATTCAGCCAGTAATTTTCACCTCATACTTGGCAGCAGGACCATCTGTATCACCCAGCAAGCTGTCAGCTTCTATTGCTCCAGCTTACTCTGGGAAATCACCTGTTGCCCATCAGCAGCAGATGCCTATGACTCACCATTCCAGTCTTCAATAAACAATGAAAATGAGAAAACTGGTTTTAAGCAGACAAAAACCATTTACTCTCTTATTCAAGAAGACATTTTTTGTAAGAGCAGTGAAACACATCTAGGCATTGAATAAGACAGATCATCTACCCTGTACGCCATTTGTTCAGTTGAGGTATTGAGAAGAAACTTCCAATGGCAATTTTCAGCAACAGGACATTTTGCTGAAACAACCAGAAACTATTTCTCTGACTGAAAAAGATGAGAGAAACTCAGCATACTTCAGCTAAAATGAGTGTACACTGGGGTTCTAGAGCAGAGCCAGATGAAGAGTAAATATGCCAAAAGATTGGTTTTTGGTAGGAAACCATGTGAACATGAGCAGAGGTTCCAGCAGTCAATTTGCCAAAGGAGAGGAAGCATGAAGGGTTTCCTGAACTTCATCACATTTGTGAGAGTCTATGGGGCTAGTTGAAATCAGCTGCAAAATCCTAGAGAAATGGGTCCTTCAAAATTCAAGCACTTCACCCCTTCCAGTCAAGTCAGAAAAGCACTGTCAGGGTTATCAAATTTCCATGTAATATTTTAGCTCTTCTATGCACATCAAAAGGTTGAAGCACTCACAAAAAAATCTTGCATGCTGCTTAAAGTCTTTCAAGACTTTTGTTTTTCAGCTCAAGAATGTTTTGGCTCAGATGTATAACATGTGATTTGGGATGTAGTCAGAGCTTGGCTTATGTCTGATTTTATCCAGCATTATCTTGCAGTGAAATTATATTCTGATGTTTTATTATGGGCAACTTCCCTCCTTGAGGGCTAAATGTACCTGTCTGAATGTACTGGTGTCAAGCTCTTTGACAAACCCTGATTATAAACTCGGCTCCCAGCTCTCAGCAAGGCCCAGAGACGTCTCTGTAGCTACAACTCACCAGATGGGCAGTAAACCATACTGGTAGCCTAATTCAGATTCTATGTAATCCCAACAGGACACTGGTTTATGAGGACTCTTCTCAATTGGGTGTTCACACACCAGGAAGCAATCCCAAAGGTCATAATTCTTATATTTGAAGACCCAGTACCTTTGTCCTCTATGGTAAAGACTCTAACTGGCCGTGGCCTAAGCAGGTGTTCAATTTTGTAAACATTTGTAGCAGTCCCACACTAACCAAGAGACAAGTTCTTCCATGTGTTAAAAGGACCAATTTAATGATTTTCCCCTTAGTCATCTGTGCATATCATGTGCTATCTTCTCTGTGGAATAGAAAAAGGGAATGCCATCACTAAGTTCAGCGCATTGTTGAAAACACTGAATCATCTCCATGACATTTCACATATTCATTCCTCTGAATAGTCACTGAATTTAAGCTCCAACTGTCCCAAACTCCTGTGGTAGCTAAGCAGTGTAGTAGATCACATCTGTTATTCACCAGGGACTCTGACATTTTAAAAGTAAATTTTTCATTCTCTCATATGTAACTTAACTAAGCCCACTGGGAATTCCTCGGCTGACCATTTGAGACTACATGTACACAGGATTAATTTCAGAAGGTTTGTATGATGATGCTCAGCAACAAGGACTCATTTTCACCATTTTTTTTCTTCTTTTTTTTTTTTTTCTGGTGATAACTGTGAGTTATCCCCCCCAAAGGAACTGGCTTCTTTCCAGTGCTGCAACTATAAAAGGAATGAAACAGGTGCAGAGGACCATGGTCCAGATTTGGCAATGACAGCCATGAAGTCTAACAGCAGGAAATGAAAGGCAATATTCCCACTGTATATTTTTTGGTTGCCAAGGCTGACATGAGAGTGTCATTACATGGAGAAAGAGTTGAGATTTGACACTTGCAAGGTCCTTGCCCTATTTTATTTTCATTTGTGACACACAGAGAAGGGGTCAGAGTACTTTTCCATTCAATTTCTTTTGCAGTCATCTATGGACCAGTGTCTCAGTTTAGCCTAGTCTTTGTCAACAAGGGCAATTTTTCCTATTTCTGTTGTGCTGAAGGCCTCTGTGGTTCATCATGAATGCTTTACTGCTGACATTTCTGGCTGATCTGCCTCAACTTTCCAGAATTCTTGCCTGATAAAAGCCATGGCGGTAGTCCAGCAGGCAAATTGTGTAGACATCACAAATTCATTGTTCTTCTTTTACTGTTTAGGGCTATTTGTACCCCTGACCTTCTGCAGGTAAGGAACCCTCAATAGATATCTCATCCATGGACAGGATCTCCTCCATCATTACCTGAGCTTTTACTGGTGACCAGATGAGCAGGCACTCATCCATTCTCAGGGAGATCCTGGACTGACATGCTACAGTTCAACTGCCACACCAGGACCTTTTCATTTGGTACATGTCCTCCACAGCATTTCCAACATCAAGGGGGAGCAGATGGAGGAAGAACAGGAAATGGAGCCTTGCTAAAGTTGCTACAGCCACCATTCTCTGTGTGGCTCTTTCAATTCCCTGTGACACTTGGAAGGAGCACACTTGGATGGACAACTGGCAAAGTTTTCTACACTGGTCATGGCCAGCACAGTCCATGAGGGGAAAATCCTGTGTGACAAACTTAGTTTCATTTTACAGCAAGGTTACCCACCTAGTTGACCAAGGGATGTAATCTTTTTGGATTTCAGTCAAGTTTTTGATACTGTCTCTCACAGTATTCTTCTAGACAAACTGGCTGGCACACAGCTGGTAGTTACTAGGAGGGTTCTGCAGGGCTACATTTTAGGACCAGTTTTCTTCAGCATCTTCATAAACAACTTCAGACACAGGACCAAATAAGTTTGCCAGTTATACTAAACTGCAAAGAGCTGTGGAATCCTTCAAGGGCATCCTTCCTACCAAGGACATGAAGTTCAATAAGGGAAAGCACTGGATTCTGCACCTGGGATGAGGCAACCCTGGATGTTCAGACTGGGGAATGAGATGCTGGAAAGCAGAGCTGCCAAGAGGGACCTGGGGTTCTAGTTGAGGGCAAGTTGAATTTGAGTCAGCAGTGCCCTGGCAGCCAGGAGGGCCAACCCTGTCCTGGGGGCCATCAGGCACAGCATCACCAGCCAGGCAAGGAAGGGAATTGTCACACTCTGCTCTGAACTGGGGCAGCCTCGCCTGAAGTGCTGGGTACAGTTTTGGGTATACTCTTCCTTACAATATAAGAAGGGTATTAAGCTGTTAGAGCCCAAAAAAGGGCTACAAAGATGGTGAAGGGCCTTGAAGGGAAATCATTCCCTTCAAGGAAATCATCAACTCAGGAGCAGTTGAGGTCACTTGGTCTGTTTAGCCTGGAGAAGAGGAGGCCAAGGGGAGACCTCATTGCACTCTACAGCTTCTTCTCAAGGGGAAGTAGAGGGGCAGACACTGCTCCCTGTGGCAACCAGTGACAGAAAGCAAGGAAATGGTCTGAAGTTGTGTCAAGAGAGGTTTAGGCTGGGTATTTGGAAAATACTTTCAGCCCAAGTATGGTTGGGCACTGGAAGAGGACCCCAGGGAAGTGGCTGCAGCACCAAGCCTGACAAGAGTTCCAAGAAGCATTTCAAAATTTCTGTTGGGCTCTTGGGGTTGTGCTGTGCAGGACCAGGAGCTGGACTTCATTGATCATATTCTATGATCAAAATCTATGATTCTATGTCTCAAAATCTCTGTCTGACACTTCCTTTGTAGTGAAATTGATACTTTCAAACAATTTGATGCAAAATGTCAAATGTATCATCTCTTGGTTCTAGTCTCACTTTCTGCAACTGTCTCTGTTGTCAGCCAAGGTCTGCAGTCTTCAGCAGCCCTTCTCAAAGACCAGTATTTCCTTTTTTCCCCCTATTCCCCCACTGTAGCTTGAGGACTGCTTTCCTCAGCAGCTCCAGGCATCCTAAGCTTAAAGGAGCTACTGTAGTGTTTTTCTCAGAAATATTGGTGGAAGCCTAAACTGGTGAGTGAAGGAAACCTGCAAAGAGAAGGAAAAAAAAAAAAAAGGCTGAAAATTCAATTTGGGAACAAGCATGCACAGCTATTTACAGAGGTTTCAATTCCAGGGATGAGGTAGCCAGGATTGGTGTGCGGTCTCTAGGCTGAGCAGGTCTGTGCTTGGCTTTAAAGTGCTCCTTGTTTCCTGCCCTCAGATCACTTGGAGGCTGGCTGGAGGGCACCTGGCTGGCACATGGAAAATGGATATATCTATGTAGAGCATAGTCCAAAGAGGCTGCAAATAGCCACTGGCTGCTCACAGCAGCTGGTGCCAATTCTCACAGTGTTCAGCTCTCGTCCCTCCTGGCATGACCACAGAGCAGGCTGGCTTCAGGAGCCCGGCAGTGGTCGGCTGTATGCCACATTGGCTGCCTCACCCCTCCTCCTCCTACTTCTGCACACTGGCAGTTTGCAGCACCTCTTTGAAAGCTGTCAGCCTCCTTTCCTGCTTCCCTGTTTATACTGGATCATATTCACCATCCTCTTGGCTCTGGCAAGCAGTCATGTCACGGACAGTCTGGATTCACCCACAGGTGTTGTAACTCCAAGCACAGGGAAATGAAAGCAGTCTCTGTTCCCTTCATTTGTGGAGGGACAGGAGCTTCTCTTCCTGAATTTTAAGCCCTCTCTTCTAGCATGACTCCACCTTCCTATTCACAGTGTAGGGATCTCTCTGATTCAGGAGGGAAAAAAACCTTTGGTTTTAATTGACATCCAAAAGAGAAGGACACATAATGTGGGAGGAGAAGGTTGTATGCTCATGGTGGTAAGAAGTACGTCTGTACCACCTGGGGTGTTTATGAAAGATGAGGATAACATAGGAGCAAATATAAATGAGGGATATCTGTTCTGTGGAAAGCCCAAGCTGAGCCTGGGATGAGTGTTGTACAAGAGCAGTAGCTGGTTGCCCTGTTAAGGGAGGCTCTGGCTTTCTCATGCTGGATGAGATGATTTTATTCCAGCTCAGCAAAGGTGCTTCTCTACCTAAGCAGCAGGAAGCCAAGTAGGCATGGATGATGGAAAAGCCAGAGCCAGTGAGGCACTGCAGGACAACATTAAGAGAAAGCTGGGGCCAAGGTGCGAGACCATCACAAGGTGTTATTGGACACTTGGTGGGGCCATCTCAGAGCTCTTGGCCCACCATAGATTATCATATCTTGAATGTAAGATCTCAAGACAGGGTGATTTGGCCCCCCAAGAAAAGGTCTGAGCCCTGTGACCCATGAAGTGAAAGTGCATGTCTAGAGGCGATTCACACAATAAGAGGGCAACACCTGCAGACCTTGAGGCACTGGGAGCCTGAGGGGTCTGATGGAAAGACCTGAGAAGAGGGCCAAGGCAGGTACAGTACAAGAATTGTGCAGATAGCTGGACAGGAAATGCATTTATACATTTATAAATCCATCACTCAGCTCTATAAAACCAAACCTCCCATCATGCTACTGCTGGGGAGGGGGCACAGTCACAGCACCAGAAAGCAGCCAAGGACACAGCAAAGCTCTCAGGCATCTTCATACTGATTTTACAGACCTGGGAGCAGACACACTTCTGCTGACATGCCTCTTATATTTGGGAAAGATAAACTCTGATCTCATCCAAGCTTTCTGCAGAAGATGAGAGAGAGACACCATATGCAGGGAAATCTGCTTTGGCCTCCCCTCTGGAGTGGACAGGGTGAAGGTCTCCTGAGCTATCCCACTGCTTTCCTTCCCACCATGTCTCTCCACCACTCTCTGAGGGTATGTTTAGAAGATAGCACTTTACTTTTTGGCACTGCTTATACTTGCTCATTCAGTGTAAATAACTGTATTAACTTTATAGACAGCCCCAGTTTGAACTGACTGAGGTTCATGTAGCAAACTGGAACTATGCCAGGCCCACCAGAGCAGCGTCCTGTTAGTGCAAGGTGGAGCCTGAACAGCTCTCAGGTTGGGAGGTCTTTCCAAATGAATGTGATCCCTCCTTGTTCTTACAGATTAGTTTTAACACTGACACAATGGCTGCCAAATATTGAATCTGCCAGAAATGTTAACAAAAGGAACTTTGATCTGGTTCACTTGTTCTTGTTAAGTATGTATTGTATTATTTTGCCGTCTTTGTGGTCAGAAGAAAAATGTTTTGCCCTTGCATATCACTCGTGTTCAATAATCTACGTACTGTGTTACACAGGGCTTCTTGCTTTTCGGTGCTCCTTCATTTTGAGTTGCTTACTTTAGCAGTTGTTGCATGTTATACATTCGTTTAAATACTTTAGGGAGATTTTAGATTTTTTTATATAAAAGACTGAGATTTGTGGCTACTTGTTGACATTCTCATCTAAACAGCTGCAGAATTTATTTTTTATTATATGGGAAAAACTACTTAAAAGTCATTTGAACTTTCATGCTAGTTATTAAGCTCTTGGCTTCGTTTTTAACACAGTTCACATATCTGTTCTTGGCACAAAGTTTGCATTCTTCTAACCACATATATTATATGTGAGCAAAGAAGCTAATATTCAGTAATAAAATTATACGTTGACCATTACCTAGCAACATTATTTCTCACAATGCATTGACCTCACAGTGTACTGTAACAAATATAGTATATAAGTCAAACACTGCAATTTTCATCTTCAAACACAGTAGAAGTTTATAGAAAATGTAATCCCCACTAGTCAATAAGGAAAAAAAAGAAACTTTTGATGAGGAATTTTTGTGCCAAATCAAAGTGCTACATTTGTTTACATATAAAACTGAAGAATAAGATATAGCATGTTAAACCTTTTGCCACAAGGCATGAAGTAAACTCTGATAGTTTAGCATGACAATACAATCAGCAATTATACTGGAGGAGATTCAGATAAACTTGCAAAATGGAACAAATATGCATCATTATTGCTGTTTCTTGATATTCTAAAATCAGTGATTGTAGTTTTTGTATTTCAGAAACAACCACATGTAAAATATGTATTTTCAAAATGCAAAGAACATTCTGTTCTCAAAACAAATTGATTGCTTGTGCTGTTTATCACACTGTAGTTAATCAACTCTCAGTCTCATTTTTGAAGTTTAAGTTCCAACATGTGATCAGGTAAAACAAAAATATATTGTCCTCCTCCTCCAAATGCTAGAAGTCAGAAAAAAAATGCATACACATTTAGAAAACGCTACTCTGCATATATAAAATTATTTAATGGTTCTTTTCACAAAGAGAATTTTTTTGACACCTGGATTATTGATGGAGTAATGTCACAGTGACATTTCTAGGTGCTCAGTTTTCATTAGGAAGAGTTAGTATGTCTGCTTTCTTGTTTTCCTTCCCTACTAGTCACATGAGATAGTTTCATGAAGAATCACATTCCTTCTCCATGTCAAAAGGAGTATGTCTTTATGATAAGATTTATTATCATTTATTATGCTGAGGGTCAGCATATTGTTGACAATTAGTAATCCTGACTCTGAAATGACAAGAAATATATATTTTGGGCAGTGAACAAAATGTAATACAAAACTTAGCACAATTTAGGAAAGTTTTGTAATTTCAGTTCATAAAACCATTATGTAACCCACACTACACATTACCAAGAGATCTTTGAAGCTATTGACCTGCAAAGCTGCTGCTCCAGTAAAATTGTGACATGATAAACTGGTGTTTCTTTCTGTAGATTTCAAGGTCACCAAAACACCAGTTGGCTAGGGCAAGTCCCTTTGCCTGTGTGCATTCCATGTGATGGCAGATACATCTTTCAGACTTCAAGATTTTGTGCCATTTCAGTCTTATTATCTGCAGCATACATTCATACCAAAAACTTACCTGTCTTCCATTGGATAGATGTGTTGTTCTTCGGTAGATAAAATTGCACTTTTTAGTACATCGGCACTAAAGATACTGAATTTCACGCAGATGCCAGTGATATTGGACTTGAACAGCAGTTTAACATTTTAACAACATAGTTTACCATTTCAGTGTCAATTCATTGTCTTAGAGATAAAATTACAGAACTTGGGAAGAATACTTGTCTGTAAGGAATTCACCAGTAGAGTTATCTGCGATTACCCAGACCATGCAGACTTGAGTATTGACCTCCATAGATCCTGGTCTTTGTTCTCAGGGATTCTCTCCAAAGCACTTTTGCAGTTCTCAGGCAATGACTATCATTAGCAACACCACTGTCCTACTACTCACTTCAGGTGCAAGGATCAGTTCTAACTAGCAGCAGCAGAAATTGAGCTATCAGCATAGTGGGGAGGAAATAGAGGCAATAGAAAAACTGGGGAATGCACATTTTCCTCCCAAAAATCCTTCAAAATCCAGACACCTTTGAACAGTAATCTATAAATTTCCAGTATGTGTCACATAGTGTCTCTGTTCGTGTTGTCAAAAACTGTCTGACAGCTGATAAAATTTAAAGCAAGTGGTAGCTGCTGTGCGCTACTTTTTCAAAACAACAAAGTGTGAAAATAATATCAGTGCAGGAATTCATAGGGGAAAAAGCCACTCTGCTGTTCTTGAATTCTGTTGAGTAAAATTTGAAAAAAAAACCCAAAATGTGGCTAAACACATTTAGTAACTAGAAACTACAGACAGATAACTCACAATGAGTTTTTTACAAAGTCAGTCTCATTCAGGCATTTCTGGAAAGATTTTATCGTAAAATTGAACTGGTTTTGACATTGCCCTCTCTGCTGGTGCTCTCTGATGAAGAAGCAAATCTATCACCCATCTGCTTGGGAGGGACTCATACTGAGTACCATTTTTGAAAAATTCTCGTGCTGCTTACAGATTGTTCCTGCTTTTAGCTTTCAGCTATGCTGGTGTCTTGCAAGCTGACAACTAAGGTCACCATTCTTACATGGCAAATATTTAAGACCAATGTAATTTGTAATGTTCAGATGACATCTAATTTTAATACTCTTTTTTGTGTGCTGTCTTCCAAGAGTAAAGTGGGGAATCTTCTGCAGGATTATGCAGTTTAAAACTCTCAGCAACCTAAAAAACTATTGTTTAACATTTTCTAAGCTTCCTCAAGCAATTCCTGTTTACACATATACTGGGTGTTATATGTGGGTTAACCCACAGAGTATGAAGAAGTAGCACGACAATCAATTGTAACCCAATAGCTGAATGGTACTTTAGGTAGTGTCCTGGGTGATATGTAGGTACTTTGAGTCAACCTGACAGAGGAAGACCAGCTGGAAGAAGAGGTGTAGACACTGTAAGAGGAGTAACTATGTCACTTACTGGGTAAATACTATTGTGTTTATTGTATGAGCCCCTTTTTTCCTTCTTTATATCAAGAATTTTTGATAGGATGATTGTTATTCTAAAACCATGACCAGAAGATATGGCTACAAGGAATTCAGGTAAAAACCGCTATAATTAAAAATGTCCAATTCTTAAAATTTTAAGATGCTTTAATAATTTGGTCAGCTTTAATTCACAGAATCACAAAATAGGCTGAGTTGGAAGGGACCCACAAAAAACATTGAGTCTGTCTCCTAGTTCTGCACAGCACCATCCCCAAGAGTCACACCATGTGCCCAAGAGTATTGTTAGAACAGAGCCTAGAAACATCTGCCACAGGCTGAATTTTAGATTGAAAGGATTTACCCATTTTTCAGAATGACATTGAGGTGAGAATGTTATTTTACTCAAGTTAAAAATAACATTATTTATCAGAGAGGTTGCAATGTCTTACAGTTTTGGGGCAGGGCTATGAAATATGTCGGGCTGTGTGTATGGGA
The DNA here is from genome assembly GCF_031753505.1 of Anomalospiza imberbis. Classification (NCBI taxonomy): domain Eukaryota; kingdom Metazoa; phylum Chordata; class Aves; order Passeriformes; family Viduidae; genus Anomalospiza; species Anomalospiza imberbis. Next base: position 28,769,533 of record NC_089685.1, on the reverse strand, counting down.
TTCTGCCATTAAAACTCTTCCTTAAGTCATTCCTTGTGAAATTTGCCCAAACTTGGTTTAAAGCATAAAATTGTGAAAGCTGTCAGTTTACCTCTGACAACAGATCACATGTTAGAGGATGACACCTGCCTTTCCCCAACAACTTCTTTCTGTTTAGTGTGCTCCATCATGGGGTGAAAAGGCACAAGAATCTGTTCCTCTGGCACCCAAGGATGTGTCACCCATTGTCTAAAACCACATACAAGGAAACTCCTTTCCTGAGAGTCTCCAGCTCTCTGAAGGAGAAGGAAGAAGCTGCCTCATGTCAGAGGAGTTTGCAAGGAGTGCTGGAAGGAAAGGGGAAGTGGTGGAGGGAGCAAGGGAGAGGTCAGGAACTGGAGAATGGGGTTCTATAGGAATGCAGGAGCATAGCACCTCCAAACTTCAAGTTATGCTCAAGACCACTGAGCTGCTGCAGGCTCCAGTGTTGTGTACCTGGCTAATGGGATCTGATACATCTCCTTCAGTGCCCAGCCCTTATAAAGCCTTATATCTGTTACCTTTGATAACTTAAGGATCCAATACCATCAGCTCCTGGTCTGAATGGCACCAATAGCTAAAAGGGGGTCAATAATTCAATTCCACTCATAGAGCTGCTGCATCATGTACTGAATGTTTCTGTACATATTTAGCTTTTAATTGACATTTGCATTAAAAGAAAATCTATTTTAAATAGATTGAAATTGAGGATTCACCTACTTAGATCTGTGCACTTGTATAACATACTGTGCTAAGACAAGTATAGTTTCTGTTTCCCAGTGTTGTTAGTTTCTCATTGCATCAGGAGAATGAAATGTGAAATAAGGGAATCACTTAAGAATTCCAATTAACTTTTGAAAGCTTGATGAGTGCTAAATATATCATGTGGAGCAGGAAATAGACCAACAGGCCCAGAATTCATTTATGTGTTTGTTTTAGTCCTTTGTGTGTTTTCTAAGGATCTACTGATTGCTCTGCTATATTTATTTGAAAATGCTACAAAAGAGGAGGGAAAAATAGATGTCACAGCAGAAAAATATACTTTCCCATAGTTGAATGGGAAAATAAAATTATTACCATAAAACATGCAGAATTTATGCATTAATTTTACAGTGAAAAAACTATGTAAGGAAAGCTGAAGCATAACACTTTTTAAAAATAGCTTGTGCATAATTATTTCACCTAGATTGGTATTAAACACTTCTTGATTATGAAAACGGTAAGACTTTTTTTCTTAGATATTAATAAAATTTGAAATGTCAGCTTTAATCTCATTTCCATGGGGTGGTTAAAGAAATTTAGAATAATGTGAAAAATCTGTATCTGATTATGAAGATTTTTGAAAGACCAGGGAATTGATTTCCGAACCGCAGGTATTCATTTTATGCATATGTAATTCTTCTGAGTAATACAGAATTAAACCTGTTCAATGCAGCTGGCAGAGGAATCAGTGATGGCAAGCCAGGCATTTAACTGCTTATTCTCCATTCAAACTGTAGCTTAAGCTGCTGCATTTCTGATCCCACAAAAAGCAACCAAGCAGGAGTGCACAGCTGAAGCTATTGCTCTGAGAAGATGTTGTACATATAGACTCTGAAATCACAGATTGCAATCTATTGTGCAATATTAAGAAGCACTTTCATTTAGTAGAAAATGGACCATTCCTCCTCTTGTCCCCAGCAGTGGTGATTGACATCTATGGGTGCTGCCAGATAGGAGAGGTCTGAGGTTCTCTGATCAACAGCTTCAGGGCAACACAACCAAACCGAACTTAAAAGCTGATGGAAATCATCACTGTGGATGCAGAACAGGCAAATGCAGAAGGCACAGCTCAGCTGTGAATGTCATGTCCTGGCCCCAACTCAATGATCAAAGACATTCCAAAACAAGCACTAAGTTTCTGCAAGCTGCCAAAGAATTTGGGTGCAGTACTAAGGAAGAAGATGAAGAACAGATTATACATCAGTAGCAGCTACTCCCTAGTTTGATGAGGATGGATTTTAAAAAAAATAGCTGGAAATATTTACAAGCCTATTACATGTTCACGAAGATCCTCAAGAACTGGGATATAAAGTATATAGTGTTGTAGTTCTCCAAGTTAGTCTTTAAAGAAAATAACAGCAGTCAGGGATTATGGGCTGAAAAGCAGAAGAGAGAGTGATGAAAGAAATGATGAAGTAAAAAAGAGAGCGGAGACTAGGAGGGAGTCATGATACAATGGTAGCTTTGAAACTGGGATTCTCCTGCTCTCAACCTAAAAACATATTGCCATGTGGCTAGAAAGTCACATTACAAGAATTAAAACTTTTGGCACCTCTTTCCTGCAATGACACCAGGAGAGGAGGGGACACAAACATCACAAAGTGGCTTTCATATTTGTCATGAACAAGAGGCATGTTGGTTTTGAATAGCAAAATACAGTATGTGCATTTCACATAGACTAGAGCTGCAACTTTGTCCATCCCTCTCTCTGTGCCCACCTATCTCCTCATCATGAAAACAATCTATTAAAAAGAAAACAAGCTTTGCATGACTCATTTGAAACAGCATCTGGTGTCTTGGAAATTGCTTCTTCAGACAGTTCTCTTGGCTTCTTTGGAGATGCAATGATGTTCAGCTGCAATATGGTTAGGCTTGCTTCCCAGATCTTATCTGCATTGGCCTGTGAAGCCTGGGCTTCTGAGTACTGGAAGTAGATGGAGAAAGTGCTCAGAGCATGTACGTGGCTGGAACAAACTCACACCAGATGGCCATTCAAAATAGCAGTCAGGAGAAAAGTGTCACACGGAGCAGATGCAAGTCTCATCCTTGAGAAAAGTCCTCACAGCTGCCATTTTCCTCTGACTCATCTTCTAGATGAACTGTGTTTATTCCAATTGCAGCCAGTTTTGAGTCACAGATGCTGCATGTCAGACCAGTTCACTGGGCTCCTTTGTGGCTGAGGTGAGGAGAGTACCTTAGGCAACTAAACTTTTTTGGTTAGTACATGCAAATTCTCAGCTTTCTCTTATTTTCTTTATTTTGTTGATAGAACCGTGGGACAACATCAGAAGTGCTAATGCAAATGCAGACAAAAATGTACCAGACAGAGATTTCTAACAATGATAAATAGAACCCTCTTGATTTTAAGGAACATTGGATCAGCCTTGCATTAAACCAGAACTCTGGCTTTCAGTGCTGGATGATAAAAAGATATTTTAAACACAAAGTGTCTGAGATCTTTATATATTTAATTATGTGAAGCAAAAAAAGTTCCTCTGAACACCTGCACCTGTATGAAATGTTCTTTGAGATTTACTGCTCTTGAGAAAGCTTTTTTCCTTGATATTTCAAGAACTACCTTTTTCAGTACTTAAGCCACGATTTCTTTGTACTAAATCTGGATAGTACAATGTAATGACATGAAAGGTAACAATAGAATTGGAGGAGGTTTTTCTAATTTCCTGCTAATTTCCCCAGCAAATTCTGAAAGGTTTGCATTCATTTCACCAAACACTGGTACTGTCTGCACTAAACATTTGGTCTATTTTGATCTTTCAGTTCCCAAAATAAAAAGTTAAGGGTCTTTTGTGAATATCTTTCCTCCTCAGCTAGAAAACATGTGAATGTGGCTCTGTCACTCCTCCTTCTAAGCTGAAGTCAACCTGAGCATGGAGGAACAAGTTTCAGCTCCCACCTTAGGCTAACCTACAAAATGCTTAATATTTCCTTGCTCGAGAAGAACTCTGCCTCTATCCTTTCCTGCTGCTGTACTGCAGTTTATTCTATCAGATTCTCCCATTTATTGAGGTGGGCGATTTAATTTACCATTTTCTTGTCATAAGTTTTAAACCACTTTTGTTAAAAGAACTCTCTTTTTTCCCCAAAATAATGTCTTTATGCTACTCAAAATTGTGGGTTTGAGCCAATACTGTTCAGTCAGTGGACCAATTCCAACAATTTCCTTAGGATCCATTAAACCATGAGGAAGCTCAAGGGTATTTGCATTTCTTCAGAGATGCTAGGCTCTCAAGATTTTCCAAGTTAATTATTCACCATGTAGACTTTTCCACAGTATCATAAAATAAACAAACAACACATCAAGAAAGGTGGTTTCATAAAGCCCCAATAGCACATACAAGGACAAAACTCTTTGTCTCATTTTTTATTAATTTGATGTATTTTCCATGGCATTGGACCAAGTTACGCAACACAAGGAAGACTGCCAGCATTTCAATTTTTGGACTACTGCATTGCCTTGATTCTTTGGCATCAATCATTAAAACCTGCATGATTTTCATACAAGGAGAAAACACCCTGCTTGTAGGTGGTCAAACACCTTCTACCCAAGCTAGCAAGGCAGCAGCTGTTGTCCTAGTCATGCCTGATTTGAGGAAAGTAGGATGCTGTCTACATATTTTCCATATTTTCACAATGGCATTTATAAGGCATGTTTGTGGCTTGCTACCATATGAAGTATTTGCTCTGACAGAAGAAACAAAATTTTATACAAGACTTTGACAGAAATACTCAAAAGGCTTTTTTTCTTTTTTTTTGAAGCATAGGGTGAGGAAGTCAACTACTTTGAAAAACTGAATAAATTCTGTTCCCAGAGGTGCTTTGCTGCTCTCCAGAATAGAAACTCCAGAAGATTGTAATAAAATTCACCTTCTTCCACCCACAAACAATGGCTCTGCCATGGTTAAGTAGTCTGTATTTCTGTTGAAAAATCAATTGTATTTGGTCTGGTTGGGATGGAGTATGGTACATCAGCATATTCAGATGTCAGGATGTTCGTATTTTGTAAGGAGGCTCATCTGGAAGCAGTGTATCTTTTTCAGTTATTTGTAGAAAAAATTTAATTCTAAATTTTCACAAAAGCCCTTTCCCTTAAAACAACTCATCTGTTTAAAATTAGGCATGTACTTGTTTGTCTTGCTGACTTGAGGCCATACAACATACAGACTTCTGATGCTAAGTTATTTATATGCCTGCATAAATCAGTGGCTAGTCAACAGAGGACAGACTGGATTCAACAGTTTCATATATGCATTCTTCTTTTATGGTCAAAAGATCATGGAAATAATCTCATATGTCATGCCTTTGAAAGTTCTTTCCTTATTCTGTCATGTCTGGAAAATGCAATGAGTTATGATTATTTGCAAGATTTTTAGTGAATTATTTACAATCCTTGGCAAAGAAAAAATGTGGACTTTGCTATCTTCTCCAGTATTTGGAATGAAGGTTACAAAGGTGACCACAGTCTGTAACAGTTCCTTCTCTCAATTCACCCCTTTGAAAGATTGAAATGTGTGAATGCATAATGCCTGAAGAAGTTCTATTCCTGTAGGAGAGTTGGAGACTAACAAGTAAGCCATGTGTCCTGTCTTAATCAGAAATTATTCTGAAAAAAGAGAGATCCAGGACTGCACCTGCACATTTCCAGCTCCCTCTGAGGAGTGAAATGGAGTGTGTTGAACTAAAATGCTCTTAGAATACATCTTATTGGTCTTCTGGAGTTATGGATGGGCGTTAACATTGAAAGCAGCTGAGCTATCTTGTCCTTTTAACATACAGAATACATTTCTCATAACTGTATAGAAAGTGTAAGCCCATATCCTTGCCAAATCACCAAAGAAACCTGATAAATGCAGATCCATGTCCAGAATAGAATACTTGCATAGATGTAAACAATGTAATAGAGAAGAGGTTTAAAAAAAAAAAAAAGGCTTACTTCAGACTGGCAAATTCCCATTTCTAGCCCTGATTTGCTTCCTTGCCATGTACCAAAGCTTATGGGCTATATTCAGGGAAAGGAGATATGCTTTGCTTGATCAGGCACTCACTGAGGTCTATTTAGTAGCAGTCAGCAGGTTTCAGCAGACCATCCTGTAGCACACTGAGAGCCATGAAGCCCCAGGGGTTGAATCCAGTGTAGGATCAATCCTGCAGGGTCTAGGGGTGGCACAGGGAGGTTTTCAGAAGGACAGGGGGACTTGCCATCCCACCAAGGGGGAGACCCCAGGCAAGATGATGGCAGAGGGCAGGAGTGCCTGCCTGAGTGGGGTGCACAGGCCCACGCTGGGCAGCAAGGGCCACCAAGCACAAGGAGAGCAGCCACAAGCAGCCTCTGCCTTGGCAGCTACAGCAACACCAACGCAGCAATGAGGTGGATGAATGAACATATTGGCAGGATTTGTTAAAAAATGAATTGCCTCCAAGTGATTACATGTATTATGCCAGAATCAGCTGATTTTTAAATCCTATTAAGCCTTTAAGTCATAATTCATTGCTATTTTCCACCTCATGTTCACTAATGGTAGAGACCATTCATGTGCATTTAAAGCTCTTCCAGTAAAATGCATGTAAAATATTTATTTCTTGAATTACCTCTTAAGGCCAAAGGAATAAGAAAGAGGCAGGATATATTGACCCTTTCTAATTTAGAGGTGGGAAACAGAATTGTTGCTAAACCCAGAAATAACTGAAAACATCACAAGATTTATGAAAAAGACACCATTTTCTTAAACCAACCAAGATTAGAAAGGGCATAATTTCATTCTACAGTGACAGACAACCGTATGAATTGAAAAAATGCAACAAATGAAAAATCCTTTCTCCCACTCCGAGTCCCTTCCACATATGGCGCAGTCTTTGTGTGACATTCATACGTTAATGCTTTGTACGTGCCTCTGGTCTAAAATCTCTAACATGGCAGGCAGGAGAGCATCTGAACTAGGCTGACATCTCACCAGACCACAATATTTGAATTTTATGATTGTGAGTAGAACAGACAATCCCATCTACCCTTGCTTTAATAGTTTCCTTCAAGTCTGGGAAACTACGGAGAATTTAAACAGCAAGGTAATTAAAACATGTATTACTTAATTCATTGCTATGGGTGGCTAAGAGTTTTTCAGATAAAGTATTTTCCTTTAGGAAACATTTTGCTTTGAAAAGAAAAACATGTGTTGCAAAAAGATTTTTTTTTCTCAAATTACTCCAAAGTCTGTTTAAAAGACTATCAGAATTTTCAGTTTCAACATTATTAGTATAAAAATTCATCTTTGGTTCAAACAATCTTTCAGAACTTCAAAGTACCTATAGTAGAAACTGTAAATGGGAGTCAGAATCTAGATGAAAAGTCCACAGATTTTGACATGAAATGTTTTACTTTACTCAAATCAACATGTCTTCTTTAATAGACTGCTGGAATGAACATGTATAAGAGTTTGATTTTTTCATCCTCCTTCAAGCTAAAAACTTTTTTTCAAATGTCAGCTTCTCCAAGAAAGATATAATTTCCGCAACAGTCCTGTTTCTTGTGAACCTAAATTTAACAAGTGCACGATACACTGATTTCTGTCAGCAGATCACAGTGAGAATATACTTTGGTAGAAATTAACTCCATCTTCTATTCTGAACTATCTTAAGCAGCCCTGTAAATACAATGGGCTTGTGGGCATATATTATACAGTGACATGAGGCCTAACCTTTCCTTTCAAGCAGTTTCTCATTTCCTGACTTCAACAAACATAAGAGAATATCACATGGTGAAAGAATGCTGTGAAAAGTATATTGAATCATCTGGCAGTATTTAAACCATGAGATGACATTTTATTTTGCTTATTCTACAAGGAAATTCCTAACATCAGGCCTTGCTCAAATACATCAGGCCAGGCTCTGCTGTTTCTCTTCAAGCATTCTTTATTCTCCTCTTCTTTTTGTTATATTTCTTTATCTTTTTAGCTTGAATATTGATTTCTGTAGAACTCTAAAAGGAGATAAACATCCAAAGTCTGAGATTTTCTTTTTTTTTTTTTTTCCTGGAAAAAAATCTGAATACAGAATTATTTAACAAGACCTTTTTTTCCTCTCCCATTTTCTGTTTTCTCTGGACCCCTTCAGAGTAATAGGAATTCAATAGGGTGTTAACAGTAAGTGCTCAATGGCTGCCCTAATGCTTCAGGGATGCTCTAAGGGAACCTTCAGTACATAATGGTCAAAATAGTGACATTTTATATGTTTAAATCAATTGATTTCTGGCAAAGGGGCTACTATGCTCCATGGGCTCCATTTAAAACCACAGTGCTTCACAACCCAGACTGCTCATACACCTAAAGCTCACCATTCTTTTAAGAGCTTTCTTGGAGATGGTTCAGAGCTCTCAACACCTTGAACAGCTGAAGTTCAAACACAGGGTTATTTCCCAGAAGAGGTAGCACTTAGTGAAGCTATAAATGTAAGAATTCAGGAAAAAAAGGTATGTGACAGTATGAAAAGGAAAGAAAATTAACAAAGCACAATAAGACATCAATTGCATACCACTAGAGACAAGTAAACAATTAATTACATCCAGCAAGTAGCAACTGATTGCTGCCTTTTGAACCAAAGGGAAAGGGTTGTGCTGTTAGCAGAGAGGATCTTATGACACCACATATGTTTTCATGGATTTGAAATCCAAAAAGGGCTGTTAGATCATCTAGTTATACTTGCTTAATAACACAGGCCATAAAAATTCACGCTCCTCCTTCTATTCAGTAATGACTTGTGTGTTGACAAAAGCAGTCTGCGCCCCTGGGAAGCCTTAATCTGAAAACTTCAACAAGGGAAGAAGAGTCTCTTGGCCCTTATGGTCTTCTTACAGCCCATCCATTCCAGCAAAGGTTTACCAGCCCACATGCACTCCAACACCGAAGCTGTATTATCTAGTGACATATAATTACAGAGGACAGGCCGTGGTTCATTGCTTGCTTTAGGTGTTCCCAAATGTGTCTTGGCTACTTGTCACTGCTGGCGCTGGCAGCAGCTCGCAGCTGGACAGGACAGTCCAGATGTGCTACTTCCCTCTGGTGCACATGCGAAGACCAGCAAGACCAGACCAGGCTGAAAATTAGGTTGTGGCAGCTACAGCTCCTTCATTGTTGCCTAGAGAAAGGTAGAGACATTTGAATGTCACAGAAAACTTCTGTATATCTCAAACTGATTTCAAATTCTCCATGGTCACGAGGGAAATTGCTGTCTACTTCAGCTGACTGCATGGAAGACATGGACCTTCGGGATAGGCTTACTCAAGAAAAGGGGGAATATGAGATTATAGCATTAGATATGGTATTAGAAAGGCTGACCTTACTGTGCTCTTTCAAGCAGTTCCCAGCAAATTTGGAAATGGCTTCTCTGCATAAGAAAAAATACCTTTTTATGAGCATAAGAGTTGTAACAGTTAATTTCCAACAAAACAAAAAAAAAGTCTCATAGAAGAGGGCATAACCATATTTATTCTATACTAGAGCTTTGCTGTAATAATATATGCAAGATTTCTGGAATTAGTTTTTGTTTCTTTTTCTTCTTTTTTTTTCTTCTTTTTTTTTTTCCTTTTTTCCTTTTTTTTTTCTTTGTTTTGTTTTTTTTTTGTGGGTTTTTTTGGGGTTTTTTTTGTTAATAGCAACACCTAAACTTATAAAAGACGTGAAAAGACTTCTGTTTATTTCTGGGCTATATAAAATAGAATCGTCAAAATGCATTTGTTCCTCAGCTTATGAATAACTCCTCTCTAAGGTGCATAACAGTGTTCAGTTTTTGTTGTACAGGGATTCTGTTCATTCTTCTTTAGTAAGAACTAAATACTTGGTTCTCTTGGTTCTCTTCTATCACAACTGTACCCTAAAAAATGTTCTGGTTTTTAGAGATACAGAGGTACTTGTAACTGAAAAGGAAAGTTCTCATGGTGATATCACAGAGGAAAATAGTTTTTAAAAAAATCCTTGGACTACAACACTGGTACCCATTCCATACAAAACCCTGGCATTGTACAGGCACATGTACCTCGCTCCCGCTCCAAGATTATGGTTAACCTAGTCCATGTTTTTGCAATAGGGCAAATTCAGAATTTATTCCACTATTTAACAAATGTTGATGAGATCTGTGCATGCATAATATGAAATTGTAAGTGGCAAATAAAATAATGTCAGCAGCAAAAGAAGTCCAGGTCCCTGGAGAGCATTCATGGAAGTTGAACAAGAGGTTTCATTGTTCCTATGCAGCGTGTATCAGAGTAAATGCTAGGAAAAAGTCCTTCAGCTCTCAGAGAACAAATGCAGTTCTTTTCAAGGAGCAAAAGGAAGGAAATATGGAGGAAAAAATATTTACTCAATTAATTCAAGACACAGATATTTTGCTCCCAAAGAAGAAATTATCAGTCTTAAAGGTCATTCTTCTCTGCTGCTCAGCTTTTATTGAGTTACATGGATGGCCTGCACTTTGCAGCAGTTACATTGTCTGTTTTAATTGTACAAAGAAAGTTGGAAACTTAGGTAACTCTGCCTGACTTCCAGTCATCCTAGTAACAGCCCAACAGCCATGAAGTGTCTGCGAAACATCCAGGAGATACCAGACAAATTATCTCCAAGGTTTTTCCAAAACAAGAGAGAATCTTTAAAGACATTTTATTATCCATAAACAGTTCTCAGACAGATAGCAATTTAAGGAAGACAAGCAACTTCAAAAAGAGCGGAAATTCTGAATTCATGCCTAAAATTAAAATAACTTTTTAATAGCCTTGCCCTTAAAGAGGAATTAATGAATGTTCTTTCACATCTTTACATAAAGCCAGACTCTGGCAGATGTGAGATAGATTACTACATGCAACATAAACAATATTTTGTCTTTTATCCTGACAGCAAGGAGTGTACATCTCTGTACTTGAACAAAAGACCATTTCTAACTCAGCAGAGGATGTAAGCAACCCCGGTCACTAGTTGCACTCCAGGAACCCAGAGGAATACTTGGGCAAGATTCCCACCAAACCCTGAAAGCCAAGCTAAGGCGGAGGCAAGGGGAAGCACAGCAGCAAGCCCAGAGCAGGATTTGGCCTGAACAGCAGGATTCATAAGAAGAGTTTGCTTTTGTGCAGGCTGAGGACTGCCAGCCCCTGCCCAGCTGAGCTCTTCAAGCTGTAGCTAGGAGACTGCCTCCAACACACTAAAAATATATCCCCTGCAGCCGTCAGTGACCTCCTGTTTGCAAGTGCCAGGGGTGACTTTGGATGGTGCTGGGCTGGGTTTCAGGAAAGCAGGGAGGTTGGCTGACAGCTGAGCCCAGGTACTCAGCACTAGTGCCCACTGGCCCACTCACAGTATCCCACCTCGGCCAGGGCTGGCAGGGCTGCCCCCACTCATGCCACATGCACCACTGCCCTCACACAGGTGCTGACTGGTGGCACCCTGTCCTGCTGAGAGGCCACCTCTCCTTCTGGCCTCCAGTCAAGAGAACAGAGAGATCATGGTCCCATGCACCCACCTGTCAGGAGGAGGAATGTGAGGCAGGACCTAAGGGCTCTTCCTCATGGAGAGAGCAGAGGAGGGACACAAAGATGATCAGAGGGATAGAACACCCTTCCTATGAAGACAATTTGAGAGAGTTGGGATTGTTGAACCTGGAGAAGACCCTAAGGAAATCTTAGAGAAGCCTTTCAGTACTGAAAAGGGGTCTGTAAAAAAGATGGAGATACACATTTTAGTAGGGCCTGTTGCTATAGGACATTGGGTAATGGTTTTAAACTAAAAGATAGTAGATTCAGACTAGACATAAGGAAGAAATTTTTTATGGTTAGTGTGATGAAAGACTGGCTCAGATTGCTTAGACAGGCAGTAGTTGTCCCATCCCTTGAAACATTGAAGGTCAGGTGATGGAGCTCTGAGCAACCTGATCTTGTTCTAGATGTCCCTGTTCGCTGCAAAAGGATGACCTTTAAATGATCACCTTTAGATGATATCTAAAGGTCTCTCCCAATCCATTGAACAATTTGAAAATTCACTTGGTGCCAACCAACATTTCCACAGAACCCTAGCTTTGCTCCTCATAAAGCCAGTCCCCAGTTCTCTTTTCTGAACTCTGGGTCACCTGGGCTGAACACTGAGAGACCACAGGAGACATCCATCCCTGCAATCACCACCTCCAGCAGGCTTCAGGCAATGCAGAATCTCTGTCCTTCCATTAGTAGGCTGGAAACAGTGCCCTGGGGAGCCCTGGGGCAACCATATATCCCATTTACAGACCGTTTAAAATGTGGTTGAATAGGTGTTTGAGGCTGACATTTGAGCAAAGCAATACAGTGCTGGAAGTCGGACCGTGTGTGGTCAGGAGTGGGAAGATTGGTTCACCTGACTCATCAGCTAGTGAGATGTACCTTGCTCACACTGAAAACACAACTCTGGGGTGAAAACAGTGCTAAAATGTACAGCAGAAGAGGAATAATACCAATTATTCCCTGCTAGTGCTGCCATGCACATTGTGCCAGAAAATGGAAAAACTAGAGTAAACAATTATGAGATTCTAAAGAGAACTTTCACTGTCTCAAATTTCTGCAGATATTGGTGGCTATTTCTAAATTCCCATGCACATACCAAGAACACACCTTTGCAACACGGGAATGTTTGGTTTTGGGAACTGTGCTTTCATAGTTCAGCAGGAGCCTTGGGCAGGGAAGCTGCAACGAGTTCTGTGGGCTGCAAGCACAAAGCTACCTTTGATGAACTGGATCTCGTGCTTTTGCAGATTTATGATTAAACTTAGAAAAAAATGTCACTTTCTTTAACTAGAAAAATCTATATCTCCTGGGTGTCATTAGTATCTATGGAGATACTGCACAAAAAACTATTCTAGTGTTGGTTTATGACATATTAGTTCAAAATAGCAGAGAAGAATAAGCACCAATACCAGTTTAGTTGCTTGGAAATTTATAGATTTACCTACCATACCACTCTGGGCACATGGATACGTAGAGTCACAAATGCACCTTCCCTTCCTCCTGTCTGTCTTCATGATTTTCTTCTGTGCTTTATTCTCTTTTGTATGTATTAGTATCAATAATTCTTAACATGTTACCTTACAGTAATCAATGGAAGTTTAACATCAATCTTTTTCAGCATTTCAGGTATTGTTACACCCCAGCATGAGTCTGGCAGAACTTGGGTGGGATCTGTGTTTGCAGGAGCAAAAAAAACCAAGCTTGCAAAGAAGGACTAGGTAATGGAACACCAGGTAATTATTTAAAAGATCACAGAGTGCATAGATTTATTTGAGACAGAGCACTGAAACAAGGGAGAGGCCTATAAGTGTTGTCTTTCCCTTTTTATTTCCTCTAATATCCTGATTCCTTCAAGCTGTTAATCATAAGAGTCTTATTAAAGTTACTGAAAATATAATAAAGGAAAAATAGAGGGACCTGATACAGCAGGAACTACCAGAAGTTTGAAAAGCCTGCCTGTTTTCCCTTTGAAATCTTGCAGCCATACAGAGTGCTCAAACCTGCTCCCGCAGCTGAGTTGTCATTCCCCATCCAGCAGTGGCTACCTTTATGTTTCTCCAGGTATGGCCCAGAGATTTTTATGAGTTTCACAAAATGTCTTGCAGAACCTGGAGACAAACTTATAAAGAACACATTAGCCCTTGTAGACAGTTTAGCAGACAGCAGCTGCCCCAGACACCCACATGACTGTTTACAGTAAATGGTATCACTTGTTAATCTCGTATGCACTTGTGTCAAGGCTGAAGGCAGCAGCGTCCTGAGAACCTTCTGACTGCGCCAGCTTTGTGGCTGGCTTCTCCCTACTGATAACTACCTGTTTAAATATTTTATTCAAATGCACTGAAAGGTACTACCTACCTCAGGCAAAGCTGTGTTTGAAAACATTATCACTTTTCTCAAAAACTGGGCATGCCCTTGATCTTCCATATCAAATTATCCTTAAAAAGATAGTTGAAAATGTTTATTTGTATTTGTATCTGGGAATAATCAATAAGGAATCTAAAAAGCACATTTGGATTTTATCTAGAAATTGAACTAGTTGTCACTTTCAGCCATTTTTTCCAGGGTGACAGCTACAGCTCATCCTGTCCTTACTGTCAGCATTGAATTCAGTGGTCCTGCTTGCTGTGGTCAGGTAGACCAAGGTCAGCACCATTACAGAACCTGGTACTCAGTTCTGTATTTGTGCAGCTTCTCAAGGTTTGTTCTCCAGAATTTTGGGGGTAAGGTGCTCCTCCGCGATGAGCTGTGAGTGCTAGCACCCTGTCCTTGTCAGGGAGGGTCGGAGGATGCTACCTGCACGCTCCTGCAGATGCACTTACCCAGTGGACCACACACAGCTGCTGGCTATGCCACCCCTACCACTGGTAGGAATGTCAGGAAATCTGAAGGGTCATCTAGCATTCTTGCACAAGTCTAACTGAGGACCACAGATGTAGAACAGCAGCTTCTCCAAATGTTCAGACAACATTTACAGCAGCACTGCCTTGCATTCTTTTGTACACTTCACATTCATACCTGTGTACACATGAAAGTGTATTTTAATGCATATTCTTTGGAATAAGTATCAGTAAGACATATTAATTTATGGGAAACACAGTTTTTCATATATTGCTGACTCCTCCACTCTCTCACTCTTAAATTATTCACAGATACATATGTTTCTCACGGTCTTTTCTCTACTTTTTAATTTAAGCCCTTCCCATGCTGATGTCACTCCTGTTTTCTATTTCTCTTTCAGCACTGTTCTCTGTTATCCAGCTGTAACACAAATGTTCCTCTTCCCAAATACTTTCAGAGCACTTTGTATTGTGGGTATGTTCGGGGGTTTTGTGTTTTTTCTCTACATAGTCATTAGCAATCCTGAGTACTCTCTGACCTTCCCTGGTAATGCTTATGAAAATCTCTGAAGCTGGTTGGGGTGGATCCATCCCAAGCAGTGGAAGAACTGCCTTTTCCCTCACTCTGAGATGGAAAACCCAACATGCATTGCAAAAGCAGTGACCCTTTCTGCAGCCATATGTCCATAAGCAATATCTGCTTAAGGAAGAAAAGGCAAGGGCTGATCCAATGCAATTCCTGAGCAGCTGGGCAATGCATTCTCTGTAACTTCAGGTATTGAACACCCTTGGTAAATCACACTAATGTCTCCTGTGCAAACACTTTCCTTGTAAAGTTAAACACAAAAACAACTTTCCTTTGACACACAGTACATATATTTCCAGTGTAATTCCTGAAATGTATAGTCATCCATGCCTCAAATTAAGACTAAGAAGTCTTTGTAGGACCAATGTTTGAGTGACCACACTCTTAAAAAATTAAATTAAAAAAATTAAAAAAAAAAAAAAAAACAATCAAACAAAAATCAAGAAATCAAACAAAAATTAAAACAAGCAATTAAAAAAGCCCCAAACAGACCCCAAAGAAAAGATAAATTAAAAAACACCCCAAACGTTTGGGATTGGCAAGCATTCAAATGATGTTCTTCTTACCTATATTAGACAACACAATATTCAGGACAATAAATACCTTGCAGTACTAGTCCCCAATAGAAATCTGCATTTCTTATGGCAAGAGAGGCCCCACATCTATGTCTCTGGGAGGTAATGGAAACAGGGATATATCACACACCATGACAGCCACAGCAAAGTGGTGTTGCCCATGACTAATTAGGAAAGGAACTGTGTAATTCCTTATCTTGAATAACTTCTCTTATCTCACGTATATGTTGTTTTATCCCTTAAAAAAAAAAAAAAAACAGTGGAGTTTGGCAGATGGGCTAGAATGCAGTTGGCTATCCTACTTCAAACAGCTGCAATTTCTTGTGGTCTAATTTTAACTGAATCATAGTCTACATTTGTAATTGAAACCAGTCATTTTACTTTTAGGATATCCTACCCTGTCAGGACTGAACATCTGCTTTTATGACCTCCAAAATTATCTTCAAATCTATGTAAAGACCACCTTTTCCTGTGCCAGTAACTTTCCTTGTTACCACGTCTTTCCAGCAGAAAACACTGGTTTCCAATCCACCGCCTTACTCATATCTCAAACAATATGTAGGCTTTTGATTCATATGGCTCTCCTTATTGCCAAATATTTGTATTACAAATCCATACCATTTCATTAAAGGAATATGAGCAATTCAACAGGTTATCTCCGACATCTGCCATACGAAAAATTAATTGATGAACTCCCCCATATTTTTTGTGCTTTTCAGATACACAAGCCAAGTTTCAGCTCTCAAACTAGAGACGTGCCAAACATAATTTAAGTGTGATCAGTGGTATGTACACAAGAATTTACACTTTCTTTTTTCCCACACTCTATTCATAACATTAAGTGGTTGACTTAAAAACTCATTTCATTGACGCTCAGTTTCTCACTGGCTGTTTATAAGGAGGCTCCCTTGGCTTGCAAGTTCTTCACCTGGACTAAAGATTGCAGATAGCTCTGTTGATGTTTATGAAACACCAGTGTATGATTTGGATGTTCTTGTAAGTAGCAGGACCCAAATCATCAGCAGCTTTTTCCTACACAACAATATTTTTCAAAATGAAGCATTCTTTGTTTACTTTTAATAGTAAAAACTGCAAAATGTGGAAAAAAAAAATCCTAAAATGCTCAAGTTGAAACTCGCAAGTTTAGCTGATTACTGTGTACCTTCTCTTGTTAATATGCAATTTAGGGCAAAGCAAGGGTATTTGCACACACAGTCAATGACAGCTTATATATTTAAAATTATTCTTACCATTTTGGATTTGTAGGTTATTTTTCAGGTACAGAATTTTCAAAGAGGGCAAGAAAAATACAAAAATAATATAAAAGTAGCAGAAATAATATAAAATCAACCGTTGGCTAATTTGAAATTCTGTTGAATTCATGTTAGTTAATTAAAGTTAATTAAGAATTGTGATAAAGACATTTAGCTGGCAAAGATTATTGTATGTTGTTCTACACTATATTTCTGGACAGAACTGTTTTCAAATAAAGCTAATGGTATTTAAATTATGAATTTGTAGAAGCAGCAGGGTCTTCAAGAAAAACAGCACATTGAATCATATTTTCCATTTGCACTTTTAATCACAGATTTCAGCAGTGTCCATGTAGTGACAAGTGATGTTACCCTGAGAAATTCTTATTACAATTTAGAAAATCAGCAGTGCTTCAGTCAAAACACTTCAGTTAAAACAAAAATTGAAGTTCTACTTTGCTCACCACTGCAAGAAAGGGTTAGAAAAGCCCCAAGGAAAATGCATGTTTATTCATAAATCCAAATTATATGAACTGAAACAATTAAATGGTAGTTTAGAAGCACAAACTTCAAGCCAAAGTGCTACAATGGTGTTGCACTGCAAATTCATTAGTTGGCACTAGGCTTTGAATAATCGTGTTGAGGGGCCAGCCTTCGTCAATTAAAAATGATGTATGTCCCTTTGTCTGAATTACCGCTTCTTTTAGGCACAATCCATCCATCCAGAGGGAAACTTATCCATCTAGCTTTTGACAAGAGTCTGTAATCTGATTGTTCAGCTTCAGATAGGAATGTTCAATAATTAAATAATAATTAAATGTGTATTGATTGGTATAACCTTGGCTACATTTGTTGACCTCTGCTGTGCTGTGGTTAAAGGTGGGAAAGCCTTCTTATTATTCTTTTGGACATCTTTCACTCCCTGGGAGAGTGCTCTAACATCCTCTGCTATGTACTGCTTTCTTGATAATTGAAATGGGCAAGGCTGCAATTAATGCTGAGTTCTTCAGCAGATACTGGAAAGTTGGGACTAAAATTTCTATCCAAACATCGCTGTCTTTCTACATGTTTATGTGGAAGGAAGGGCAGACAGACCTGCAGGTCTGGGTGTCACAGAACAAGCAGTGACACAAAAACAAATGGAGCATGAAATTAAATTTTAGAATTTGTACAGTCTTTTCTACCACAGTGATAGTCAGGTAATGAAACTCCCCAGGTCTAAGATATCAAATGAATTCTACAACCCCACATACTTAGCCCTGGAACTCAGCCAAGTAATGATTAAACCTGCCAAAAGAAGATCCAGGAGAATGTATTTAGATTCAACAAACCAGTCAGGGGTTTGAAGACATTTCAGACCCTGAAATAGACTGGAAATATCTCGTCCCAAAACAAAGAAGCTTCATTCTTTACCAAAGAGATAGGAAGACTATTTACTGAACAGAGAAAACTGCTCATCAGTGGAGGAGCCCAAAGAGGGCTTTAGGAACAAAGGAATGGGCACCCATTTCAAAGTTCACACAATAATTTTGAAATTCTGGTTTGCATAAGACTGAGTAAGGACTTCTCTTTTCTCTCATTAATGAAAACACAGAACACCTCCAAGAGCTTTTACTCATCTCTCACTTTTACACTGTCTTTATTTTCCAGGTAAGTAAAGATGGTTGCATTTCAAAAGCAGAAAGTTTTTAGTATTAAAGTGGTCTTCTGTGAGAATATTCAATAAAGCTGGAACTTTTCCATTTTGCTCAGTTTCAGGTCAGGTAGTCTTTTGCAGGAAAACTTCTAGCTCTGTGATCTAGTCAGGCACCTTTCAATACACACACAGCTTTCACTCTCTCTTGAACTTCTAAT
Source organism: Anomalospiza imberbis (assembly GCF_031753505.1). Taxonomy (NCBI): domain Eukaryota; kingdom Metazoa; phylum Chordata; class Aves; order Passeriformes; family Viduidae; genus Anomalospiza; species Anomalospiza imberbis. Next base: position 28,751,120 of record NC_089685.1, on the reverse strand, counting down.
TTCTTTTATTTGCATTTTATTAATGATAAACAGAACCCTTAAAGGCATCTTTATGAAAAAAAATTAAGAATAATGTAAAAAATGTAAAAGCAAAAAAATATATATAATGGAGCTGATCTAGGATAGAATATAGTTTTCTTGAAATAGTCATCTTGTTCATATGAAAGTCTCAGGCTATATTTGTTTAATTCATTTGCACCATTTTTACCTGAAAAAGCTGCAATGTTACCCCAGCAGATAGTAAATCAGAACATTTCTCTTGATTCTCTTGTCTCACCACTTTCTTACTCTGGTATTTATTCCTGCAATTGCAGTGATTAAATGCACTCATTGCCTAAAATCATGAAACTGAAATTTCATCCTTGTTTGTCATGACTGAAAAGTGTACCGATATGAAGTAGATTTTAAAATATTGACTTTTTCTCTTGCAGTTTGCAAGCTTGTACTGATGTAAAGCAATGCACAAATAACTTCTAATCTGGATTCCCTCATATGCCATATTTACTGTCACTAGCGGATTAGGTGCCAAAAAATAACTCAGTGAAATTTGTAGCATTTCAACACCACATAGCATGCATGTCAGTGAAATGAAAGGCCAGTGCATCCAGTGGTGCCACAGCTGAAAATGCCTTCTGTGGCACACATTCATTTCACTTCTCTGAAAGCCATGCCGAATGTTATAAAATGCTGAAACCCTTTTGTCAGATTAACCAAGCCGTCCCCATTCAGCAGGGCTTTTGACAAAGCACACTATGAAAAAGCTAAACAAAATGCAGAGTTCTATACTGAACACAAGTGGCTGACTGTTGCCACGTCAGGGTTTTTTTGTACCTTTCCTGACTTGTTCAACACACTAAGTACGCTGGCACTGCCCCAGATCTCTGAATGGATATACTCCAGACATTGATCTGAAAACTTAAAATTTGACAGAGGAGGTTTCAAAATGGCAAAATGCTCAAGTGTTAGAATTTGCAGTTACGAGCTAGTTGAAAGCAGGAGTTCGACATCTCCTTGTTAATACTAATCTGAGGAAGCCATTCAGAAAACCTGAATGATGCAGAGTTTTCCTCTAATCTAGTGACAGTTTTTTACTCATCTGGGTACATGTTCATATGTGCATTTCTGGCAGATGTGCTCAGAAGGGTCTGTCCATAAATGAAACATTGACTTTAGAGTCTGTGCTCTTCAGAGGAGGAGCTGTGATTCCCTGAGGGATTGCAGAGCAATATCTTTGAGCAAGAAACTCTGACTAGAATGATAAGACTTCTGCAACAAATTTTTTTAAAAGCAATAAAAGAAAATTTACAGTGGGGACATGATTAGAAGTTCATTGGGAAAGGCGAAACTTTGCAAGCCAGAAAGTGCAAGCAGGTCCACATGGCACAGCACAGCCAGGCTTTGCAGCAAGGATAAAGTCAGAGAAAGGAAGGGCGGTATCTCCCAGAGGTACTTTAAAATAAGATCCTCTGAGCTGCAGTTTTGTCCAGGAAGAAGGAGGTTTGGGTTGTATCACATCCAAGTCTGTTATTGCTTTAATCCCTCACTGTCAGGACCCCGGCTCTGGCCATCCCTTCCTGGACAAGGTGGTGCTTCTCGCCACCGCCACGCCCCACACAGAACAAGGGGGATTCAGCCTCACACTGTTAATCACATCCCAGACAGCTCCCTTTGCAGCATGCCTTGGGAGATAATGGGGCCTGCCAGCTGCATTGCCTTTCAGGAGCTCACCAGCTGACTCCCTGGCCTTGCTGCTGCCAAAAGAAGTGCATTGGCAGCCATTAGCAGGGGAAGGACCTGGCATGGCTGGCAATGCCTGGGTCAAGGCTAATGGCCGCTCTCATTTCAGCCCTTCCTGAAGGCTGAGAGCCATGACGATGGCAGAGAGACCACTTATGTAAAGCAGAGGATATTTTGGGTCTTAGCAATTGCAATAGCCAGTCTCCTCAGGGCTGGCTCTTTCTTGCATTCAGCTTCAAGGTTTTGCTTACTTAAAGGGAATATTTCCTGTTGTGGCGTTGCTTCAGACAGGAATTCCCTCATTTGGCCTTATCTGTATCCAAGCTATAAGGAGGTGGAAGAAAGGGTCAGCCTGACATTTTTCAACACAAAACTTCTTGTTTTGATGACCTGTTCACATTCTCTACATATCCTTTGTCACCAGGACAATAATCTGAGACAATATGGACCCTCTGTGGAGACTGGCAGGCTTCACAATCGCTTCTGAATTAAGCCTCCTGACACCCTTGCTAAGCACAGTTATCCTGTGTATCTGCAGGAACATTAAACCAGAAAGAGATTAAATAACTTCTTCAAGGTCACATATCAAGTGTATGACAAAGCTGGGAAAACAACATAAATTATAGCAAGTCACCATCCTTTGTCTCCATGAGCTTCCACCTTTTGTTGTTACTGTTATTATATATACTGTTTATTGCAGACCGTGTTACAGCAGGCACAGTTCACACTGAGGAGCAGACACCATTGTCCCAAGTATTGTGAAGGTGAAAGGATGGTCTTTGTCTTGAAGAGGTTGAAACCCAAAAGCAAGCCTTTCAGTTGCTCCATTGCCGGAATTCTCTCAAGGTACAACCTTGAAACTTTCACTGGACAGTCACTCAACATTTTAAAAATGCAGCTGTCTGTATAAGAAAAACCACATAGGCTTCTTATGTAAGGGATGCAGGGCTCCAGGAAAATGAGGGGCACTGAATTTCAGCTTACCCCTTTTTCTGTCTTATATTGAAAAGCATTTAAAGCAGACAGGATTTTTGGTCATTTCCTGCAAATGGAGCTGAGAGGAAAAGTTACTGATTGCACTGACTGACCTACAAGAAGCACACCCACAGCATGCTCAAAATTCAGCTCAATAACATTCCCTGTACCAGTCGAGCCTGGCCTAACACCAGGATTACAGTGTGCAGTGCTGCCAGGTTCAGGTCTGGCTGATTTTACAGATTTGTCACAGGTTTCTTTTTAGCTATGAAACAGCTTCCAAACTTCATACATGAATGCAACATGCTGACTCACTGCCAGGTATGTCACACACAGGACAATAATGCCCAGGAAGTACAAGAATGTGGATTTATTTTTAAACTTATTTTTATTTAACACTCCTTAAATGCAACAGCAGTAAGTTTCTGCTTTTTCAATTCTTCCTTTTTTCTGAGCTACAGGCTAAGTGATCAGACAATAAGTAACTCCAGGCACTGAATTTACAGGGAAATTGTTGCACTTTTCAGGTGGTTAAAGTCATTAACTCATACTTTATTACAGCAGCTGAGGCATGCAATAATCAGCCCCCAAAGTACTGCTCTTTGGGTCTCAATGCTCAATTAATTTTCTGGAATCCACATCAAGAAATAAAAGAATGAAACCACAATAAGAAGACGCGAAGGAAGAGTTATTGTTTCCTTTATTCTTTAATTTCAGTCTTGGTTTATCAGAATTATAAATACTTCAACCAAACCCCATGCTGGTCAAGCCTCGCTGCCAGTCCAAATTGTTCTACTATGTCTGTTGACTCAAACAGGATTAATTGCAGAGGGCAGCCATGTGGATCAGACCAAAAGTCAATCTACTCCAGCATGAGTCTCCACAGGGTCCAGCAGAGGATGCCCAGGAAACCCCACACAGAGAGGATAAGCAGAAAATGGTGCTTTCTCTGGGATATTCCCAGTGTTTAGCCTCTCTGTGAATGAGAGATGTTTTCATTCTATCTAATATCCCTCATTAGACTTGGATTCCATGAATTTATCAAATCTTTTTTTGAACAGGTCTATAATATTATTATTCACAGCATTCTGTGGCATGAAGACATATGAAATAACCTTTCAGGACAGTCATCAAAAGATGAGTCCTTTATTTGTTCTGAATTTGGCAATTGCCATTTTTCTTTCACATCATGACTTTCCCTTCAGCTGTGTATTACTAGGGCATAGCTGAGAAAAATAATGTTGTAGTCATCCAGCCTCCAAAGATCAATAGCATTCCGTCTTGAAAAGGAAAAAAATGCTGTTTTCAGGGTAAGCGTTATAAACACTTATTTGCAAAAGGAAAATAAATAAAACAAAGGGCACTCAAGTGTTTTGCACAGGCCTACAGAAGAGGTTTTATGTCTGAAACACTTAACAGAATTCTTTTACTGACAAGCTACACTTCAAAGCAATGCAGGCATGAAGTTTCTGGACAAGGCTCAGCCTCCTTTACTAGAACAGCTGTAAAGAAATGTTACCCATGCAAGCTCAGGAAACAAGTATGCAACTCTATATTCATGACCCAAGTACAGTGCTCCTGAATTTTCCTACTGCTTGCAAGACCAAAGTGTGCATTTCTGATTATCTAGTCTGATCACATGGCTATGAATCTTAAAACAGTACTACTGCCACCAAGCCCACATTTTCTTTTAGAGATAAAAATACATATGCTAATTGAGAATTTAAGAACACTCTTGGGTTCCAGCAATCTTCAGTTGAGAGAGATAATGTTCCGTATTTTAAAAAAAGATTAGACAAAAAATGTAAAATTAAAATTATTAAAACAAATGGAAAATCAAGAAAGTCAACAGCATCAAATATCATCATGCAGTGGGAAGTGAATAAGGCAGGAAACAGGACACGATAATATCTATAGGGAAAAAAATTAATGACAAAAAATATTTAAGCATAACTAAAACAAGAGTTCCTAACAATGGTTTTAGTACAGAGGGCAGGAGTACTGAAACATTTCTGGCCTTCTGGCTGGGAGAAAGACAGATTTATATATCTGATAAAATATTTTGCATACCACTATAGCCATTTCTAAAAAGGATGCTAAGCAGCAGATTCCAAATGAAGATTCAGTAACAACAAAATCAGACCATTCCCATGTATGGATTTTAAAAGAGCCAGACAAAGATCTCTTTAGTATTCATCATCATTTCCAGCAAGTTTTGAAACACCCAGTAACTGCAGAGGATTAAAGGAAGCTGAGTTTGTGACAATACATTAGAAGTGTAAGCAGACATCCTGAGCAATTACACTCCCAGCAGCCTGCTAGCAAAGGCAGTGGAATAGTTACTCTTGGTTTCTATTAATAACAAACTTTAAAAGGTAATAAAAAATGCCAATCAACAAGCATTTATGAAAAATACATTTTACCAAGTTAACCTGGGAACATTTTCACAGGATTACACATTGGAGTCACCTTTTACACATTCATAGGTAGCTTAATATCAGCACTTGAGAAAGACAGCCTGAGGACACGGCCCCTCCGAGGGAAAACAGTGCACACTGGGGGAGCAGGGACCAGGGACAACGTGCAGAGGGCAAGGGGCTCCTCAAACCCTGTTCTGTCAGTCAGAGGGATGTGTGGATGGCCTACAAAAGCTGCTTAAGATCATTAATAAAGCAAAAGGCCACCATTAGAGTTTGAGGCAGAAGAAAGGTCTATCTTGCATAGTACCAGGTCCCTGTGGGTCCATCCCAAGCCGGACATGGTCTTCAGTACAACTTTGTGAAGGGTATTGAGGGAAATCAGCATTGAGACTGTATTTACAAATATGGTATCAGTTGCTCTAGGTTTTTTGCTCCGTTAAGCTCAGCATACACAGCTGATATTTGCACATGGTTAGCAAATACTGATTAAACCTATAAACTCTCCTTTTGACCAGCTGCGAAAAAATGTCACAGTTTGTGTATCCCACAGTGAACAGCAAGGAAGACTATTTAATGAGATCCAGTCTAAGCAGTTTCTGAAACATTAATTTAGCAAATACAGTGCCAAATAAATATATATACTTGTTTTTTTACACTGACTGTGTGCATGAAATGTGGATAAACTGTGCTTATGTTGTAAAATTGAAAATTTGCTTTTCATTTTCTACCCACTAGCAGATGACCAGGTTTAGCAAATTATTCACTTAATATGTTCTAAACCATTCATGTGCTGTATTTATTCAATCTATTGCTCACTGTTAGTTTTCTAATAAAATACAGTCTTTTAAGTCTGGTTTTAAAATAAACCTTATTTCTCTAAAATGTGAAAAGCCTTTCATATTTGCAGTGAAGTAAGCAACAGATATACATTCATCATTTCCCTTCTTTCAGAAAGATTCATAATCTTTATGATATCATTATATGTGAAAGAAGGAAAATTAAACTTCAAGTGGTCAGTCTTATAAAAGTGTTATGCAACAAAACTGGCCTTATTTTAGCAAATACTTGTATTTTCTAGATGTCACTGGTGAAGCAAATATTTCTCCTCCTTTAGTCCGTGGATGGTTTATTATATCCTTATTACAGAATAATGAGGATTTTGCACTGTTTAAGATGTGCAGAAGGAATGTATGTGAGAGTCACCAGGCAGGGTTTGTCAGGTACACAGACAGGAGATTTAAGATGCAAGGCAGTGCAACCTCAGCTGTTGATACCAATTGAGGAAGTATTATCCTAAGAAAATGCAGGGCAATGAATCTATCAGCTGCTTCTGACACTCAGTTCCTCCCTCCATTTCCTGCTCACTCCCGCTCCGCTGACCTCCAAATCCCCTTGTTTCCTATCTTGCTGATTTCTTTTTCGGCATCATCAGCACTGTTATCTTCAAGCATTCTGTTGCTGTCCCTCCTTCCTTATTTTCTTTGTGTTGTTTCTAAGAGACAAGTTCTCAGTGAGAGCCTAATAACTATTCTGTAAAGTGGGAGGCACCAAAGGGTGAATGACTGTAAGATATTGATAATTTAAAAAAAAATTAAAAACATACATGTTGGAATGATTCCTGCAAAGATAAGAATATCTTTACAACCACTTGGAATGAACTTTGTGGGAACAGCATTTTAGCAAAGCCTGAAGTAATAAACTGTGCTTAAAAATGCAGATGGCTGAATTAATTTCTTCAGCTTTTAGTAGTTAAAATGGCTACTGAAAAAGTTCATATTTTGGAAGCTTTTATAAAGTCAGATCTTATTCCATGGATATTTTGAATAAGTCAAAATGGAACTGGTTAAAATTCTTTACATGTTAAAAACTTATATTTTTAAATTTGGCCATTTTAAAGGCAGAAATAACTTAGAAATTAAATACCTGGTGAAATCTTCAGCCAATCTAAAACAAAACTTAAAGAGGACACTGGCTCAGCTACAAAACAAAATAAACCCAATATATGCCTGGCATTCACTACAAACACACACTGCGTCACTGAAATACGAAAGAATTCTGCAGATTTAAAAGGGACACAATTTGCCATAGTTTACTGCCATAGCAACTGGTACCTAAACCTCATACAAATGGAAGAGATCAGTTGAACTGTTTAGTTCTTTTCATTTGAACAGCCACTGTCAGTTTCCCTTGTTGCAAGGACTCGACTGGGCTGGAATGTCTCCCATTTTTATTCTTCTTTTCTTAAACAGCAGCATAGAGATATACTGCTCCTAATGGGGCATATGTACTTACAAAGCCTAGAAATGTCCAGCAGGAGTGTGAAATGATGGCTGCTTTGCAGTATTCTGGCACTGACAGTGAAAAATAGAAATATTGCTTTATTTTCTTAGGAGGATTTTGAGAGCATATCTGTTTAACAGATAATTTTATCCCACCCTCTGGATAGTGCTTGATGAGGTCCCAAAAAAAAAAAAAAAAAAGCATCACATGCAGGACACTTCCATCGATCATCAGTCCTCAAGGAAACCAGTCTGTCCCCAAATCTGGGTTACAAGCATCCCATCCTTCTACACCCTCCTTCTTCCCCCACACCAAAGCCTAGGGAAATACTTTGCAGCGTGCCTGAGTTGCAAATGTGGGCTCTAGGGCACAGCACAGCCCAGACGTGATGGACTGACAGGGGAGCTTCCTTTCAGCAGCCCCTACACTTGGGCATCCAGACAAATGTTGTGGCTGGGAAGTAGAAGAAAAGCTGTCTCTTGAAAAGGTGACTCAAACTTGTCTTGACCTTTCCTATAAATGGAAAGATAAACTGTTCACAGCTCAAGCTGTGGCTAGAGCAATGTATGTGTTGTTTCAGTCTCATAGTATGAGCAAGTATTCAGTCAGAGTGATGCTCCATTTTTACCTTTTTTTACTACATATTTGGTTTAGTTAAGTGTCATTAACTTACTCTGAATTTTAGGAAACATTGCCACAGGAACATAAAACATGCCACCCTTGCACCTCCAGTGTAGTCACAGCATGTACAGTTCTGCCAGGAGTGCCTTTCTTGGTTCTAAGACTGCCCATGTATTTCAGAAGGGCTCAGGCCATCATCTGGGACTAGGGCAAGGAAGAGAAATCAGACGTCATCCTAGCGGGTCTCAGGCATGCAGCAGGGCCCCTGGGAGGAGGCTCCTGCCTGATCTCCGCTGTCGTGAGAATGGTGTGGGACCACAGCTGCTGCGATGGTAGTGCCCCACAGCTGGCAACGGGAGCGCATGAAGTATGGACTAGAAAAGTGTTTCCTTTGACTCAGATGTCTAGAAAGCCTTGTGCAGGGAGCAAGGTGAAGGAAGCTTCAAATTGTCATCCAGTCTCATTAAATTTGAGAGCAGGCTGCAGACACATAGGAGGATGTCTGAGTGAACAACACTTCATGCTTGGCCTTCTCTTATACTCTTCCCAAGCGTACACTTTCAGCAGAGAAGTAGCCTACGTGGGCCTCTGGTTGAACTCGGTATGGCCACTGATGCTCCCAGGAGGGGATGCCAGCTGTGGGAAGGTCTGCTGAGCAGCCACCTGGTGCTCCATGTCCCTGTCCTCTGCAGCCCATCACCCTGCAGATCCTTGTGTTTGCTGTATGCTGGGGTTTCATTTCAAAGGATCTCAGCTTTGGAGAGGCATGATGTGCAGGCCCACATCCTTCCAGCATGCTGCCAGGACACAGGAAGAGACTGTCCAGGGGTGGGTCTGTGAAGCACACCACAAAGAAGCTGTAGTAATAGACACAGGTGCAGAAGCTGAGGAAATGATGTCAATAAAAGGAAGATCAGATCCTGGTTCCTAAAATGACTTGCTTTCAGTCAATGTCAAACATATTGCCAAAGCATCTTACACAATTTCAATTATGCACTAAAAGAATCTGCATTGTGAAGTTAAAGTTTAATTATATTATCATTTACTCTGAGGAATGTTTGTGGTTTAATCACTGGTTATGTTTATTATCTTTTGATTTACATTTTTTCCCAGATTAATAGATCATAAGATACACTGCATCAAGATTTCGCATTAAGGCGAGATACTAGTTTAACATTATGTGGTAACTCTTTAAAAACCAAACAATTTTCAACCTCATGCCACTGGAATAACTGTCTGTTCCAAATTCATGTTCCTGGAAGCAACAGAATGTCCTCATGGTGAGGTGGCCAGTCAAATTACTAAACAAGGGCTGGGGTTGGCTCTCCTGCTGGTGTAACGCTAGTGACTCCATGCAGCTGTGCCAACACGGATTTTGGCCCTCCAAAAAACTGCTCACAGGATGTTCATTATTTGATCATATGGAACATGCACATGCTGTGGACATGTAATGTCCTTCAAATAATCCACCTCAGAAAAATGACTTTGGGAGGGTGGACACACACAGAAAGGATGTGTAAGGAAACTAAACTGTATGTTAACCCTGTGAATGTGGTCCCAAGTGGCTGCAGAACCCTGCAGTGTAACCAGTAATTTCCATCCCAAACCAGCCATGTAATTACAGTCTAACTGCAGAACTAATGCTAATCTCACAGCAGTTCAGCTGTGCTCCGAGTCCTGATTGTGTTGTCAGATACCAGGTGCCTTCCCAGACTATCCAAAGGTCAGCCCTGACCTATAAATGTTGGAGCACATACGGAAGGCACTTGCACACACTGGCATTCATGCATAAAGGTGGGGTAGTCAGCAGGAATTGGATCACCAGATAGGAAAGTCCTGCATTATCAGATCAAGATTTGGTTTCTTCAAATTTATCAATAATGGCAGTATCAATAATATCATTGTAGTAACTGTAGAAAAAGAATTGAAAGTATAATGTAAAATCTGTGTAGTCACAATACTTCACAATTTCCAAATGGTGAGAAAATATTATAAAAGAGAGAAGGAGAATGAAGACATTTCTTTTATCTCCTTCCTACCTAGCCTATTTGTGAGAGACTTTTGATTTCAGACTACAGCGTAGGTAGGACAATCTTCTCAAGATACATCCAGACTACATTAACACCAGATTTCTCTTGAAGAAAATGTGTGTCATCCAGTGCACTCTCAAGCAGAGAAGAAAAATCCTGTGCAGTCAGGGAAAATGTATTATTGTAAAATAATGAACATACTGTACTGTACTGGAATATAATATATAATACACAAAGATAAATATGCATACATATTCATTAATATGCACAAACACAAAAGTACACATATGAGTCTCCTCTTCTGTGCTTAACCCTGTCCTATACCAACAAAAACATGCATGAACTTTTCTTGAGCTTTTATACAGAGTGTGCATTTGTAAGGACTGCAGGATGTGGTCATATTAGAAGCAGTAACAATAATGTCAGAGTTCGTCCACATTCCTCAGATAAGTTACATGCTCGAACAATGTGCAGAGGACTGTCATGTCTGCTACTACCTTACCAAAATCCACGTGGCTTGCTCAAATCTATATCGTTAATTCATATTTCCTTTTTTAATTAAATGACAGCTGTGCCAAGTATAAACCATGAATGTGTGGGGACACTGTTAAACCACTCATAAATGCAGACATTTCTGCAGTCACTGAATCACTTGCAAATAAATTCTGATTTCATTCTAATGCATTCTGCATACTGAAGGTTCCAGCAAATATTTTCAGTGACAAAGTCTCAGCTGATGGGTGCTACTCAGCATTCACTGAGCACAGCTAGTAACCCAGTGTGTAGCCCTCACTTTGATTGGATGAGAAGGAAGACTTTGTCAACAAGAAAATAAGGAAAAATGATTAATTCATTTCCCATATGAATTTTAAGGCATTCAGAAACATCCATTCTAAAATTCATGAGACTTTGGGGATTTATTCATACCAGGAAATTCATTTAGAATCATTTTTATAGAGACAGACTTAGTGAATCACAGAACAGTGACCAGCTCAATTCTTTCATGATTTTTTACTCCAAAATTTTTCCTCTATTTGTTTATTTTTTTCTATTTCACGGGACCTAAATATATATATATATATATATATAATGTCAGGGATAGGAAATACCAGAATGGTCATGTCCCTGGAAATTTGTAAGGGAGGGGATGCTTTTGTGACCAACATTGCAGTCTTTTTTGGTACTCTGCACCCTGAGCTTTCCTAAATGCAAAGATGAACTTACAGGCAAATGAATCAGACCAAACTTTAGCCATCCAAAATGTAGACACCAGTTAGGCTGGTCGGTGGTGTGGTCCTTTGCAAGCAAACAGAGATGGCCCTTCCACAGTGCAAGTCAGCCCAGCAGTTCCAGAAAGGGACAAAACAATATCTGGATTATTTATCTCCATCTATGGGGAGATGGGACTGTGGAGGCAACTTTGGCAAATAGCTTACTTCAGCACAAGTCAGATGAATCTCAGCCTTTTGTCTGAACTTGGGAAAATAACCAAGTAAAGTAAGGAAGTCATAAGAGATTCAATTGGTTTTTTTATTACACTCTACAAAGCTTCATATAAATGTTGGCTAAGGCATTTCTTTATACAGAACAATAACATGAACTGACATTGCTGTCTGCAGTTTTTTTCTCCTTTCATTCTGCAGAGGCTGAACATGGAAAACAAGTCACTGGGAGGGAGGGAAGCGTGAAAAATGTGCCTCTGTCTGCAACTGCAACCTTTTGCTTATTAATTCTCAAAGGACTCAAAACAGAATCTCATGGAAGTTTAAAAACTGACAAAGCTTTAAAAAAAGGCAAGTCTTAAAACTTTTAAGGTAATAAATCATAGTCTTAAGATTGGCCATTTTTTAGAATGTCAGTTAAGATGAAAGAGCTTGAGAAGGAATAAAATACTTGATCTTTTTAATTATTCTTTTTCTTAGTCATCATTCCTGTGTTTCTCTTTATTTTGCCTAGAGAAAATCCATTTCTCTCTGTGTAACTTACAGATAAATTGCAGGGGGTTAAAACTTTCCACAGCTTTTTGCATGGAATATAGAATAATTTTGGCATGGATTGTTTTCCTAATGTACCACACTGAAAAACTATCTCATCTTTATCTCCTATTAGACAGGAGAAAGATGCATCAGATCACACATCTATTACTCAAATCAATCAGACAGAGTATCATTCTACTAAAAATGCCACTGTAAATGCAGAAAAAGACCACTTTGCAAAGACTACATTGTAAGAGGTTGCAAAGTACAAAATAGAGATGCTAAAAACACCCAGAATTAAGGACGTCACTGGGACTTTGCTACGCATCAGATCCAAAGAGCAATTTAACATTCCTATGCTGTGCACAGAACTACCTGGATACAGGCAACAGGAAAGCAAGACATAGTGATGTTTCCTCTGTAGCTTATGCAATCAGGTCAAGACTATATATATATGTTTTTTTTTTTGGTGTGCACTTGGGACTTAAAATTCAGAGTTTACTCTAGACAGTAGGTGTGTCTAGGTACTCTAGACAATGCCAGTGCACAGTGGGGAGGAAGTCTCATCACCATGGCTTATGATGAGAAAACAAGTGAATAGGTGAACCAGGAGAAAATACAAACTTAATTAATTCTGAAACAGCTGACTGGGAGACTCTACTGACCTCTGGGAGGGTCAGCTGGAGATGGAAGGGCAAAGTCACACCCTTGTTTTTGGAAAGCCCACTGCACTTCTGAGCATGGAGGTACCATGTCACCAAAACAGCAAGAAGTGAGAAACGGCTTCAGGCAGACCTGGCAGACTGGCCTCTCCAGGGAGTTAGGTGACATTTAGGGACCCTCTCCACTGACCTGTCTGGGTCATGGTGTGAGAAACCAGACAGTTCACTCATGGAGAGGCAGTTGTCCAACCTGCTGTCCTGCCTCCAGCATAGGCAGTGGCCATCAGCTGATGCCTGAGGAGGATTTGGAGAAGAGGGCAAGCCGTACAGCCATGCTTCCTCTGTTCCTGCCCCACCTTGTGATGTAATTGTTGCTTTGTGTCTGACAGCCCTTGATGGCTTTTCCTTCTGTGGCCTCCCCCTCTAACATCATGAACAAAGCCAATCTCCTGAAGCAAAAGGGATATTTGTGCCCCTAAAGGGACCGGCGGGTCCAGAGCGAGGGGCCAGCCAGCAGCAGTGTGGGACAGGCTGTCTGAAGGGCTCCCAGCAGCCAGGTGCCTCGGCTCCACTCCAGCCTGACAGAGGTGCCGAAAATAGCTAGACTCAGTCTGGCCTCAGACTTTAATGTTTCTTTTATTGCTGAAGCAATAGCATAAAACATCTGAACAACAGTTTCAGAATGCAATCTAACACATTGTTTTGTTTGCATCTTTTTAAAATAAAATTACTACGGTATAAAGGCATTCTGTGAATTATGCTGGCTTTCATGTGCACTGGAATATGACGTTTGAATAAGAAAATTCAGAATAATAGTCTGCTGTGTCAGATACCATGTTCACACAGTTAATATAGTGTTATCTTATGATCTGAGAGAGGACATTTCCAGAGCAGACAATCCTTAGTTTGATTTTTTTAAATACTTAATCTCCTTAACTCTGAGCTATGGCATAGATGTTACAGATGAAGCAGAGATGTTCCTTTAGCATGCTTTACACATTCCATGGGGGTTCAGAAGACTGCCTCTCAGCAGCCACCTTCACAGGGACTTGGTCCCTCTCATCATCCCTCCAGGAGCTCAAAGCACATGGTGCTGCTACCCCAGGGAAAGCTGGATTTTTCAAAAGACTTCAGCTCCCACGAAAGCTGAGAGCATTTAAAGTTTCATCACCTCATTTAGCTGCCTACATGGGAACTGGTGGGTGCGGAACTCTTTGGAAATGCTTGTCCTGTGAAACGAGCCTCCAAGCATTTTACATCACAGCTGACAGTGTCAGTGTCGACTTCTACGTGTTGAGTAAGTAAGGTCCTGACATAATACACTATAATGACTCCCTGCGCAGCCCTTTAAGGCTTTTATGTAAAGACATACTTAGACGTCTTAATAGCTCCGAGTTGTTACTTTTACTACTCATAGCTGTCTTACACATGTGGGTTTATAGATCGATTCACATCAGTGTAGCTGCTAGGTGAACATATTCACATAAGCCTTGGAATTTTTCTTGGAAAATTCACCAAAGTTTTTCCCCCTCCCTGTGAAATAAATTATGCCCATTTGATGGAGTGCTTTCTCTGGTATTCCAAAAAGGCCATTGCTACAAGAGTTATTCAATGATCTGCAAAAAATCAGTTGCAAACATATGCCTGTCTGTGTACCCACTAAGGTAAGAGTTTTACAGTCTGGTAAACTAAGAACAAGTCTGCATTTAAGTCTCAGGTTCTTTAATTAATCATTCTTTTTTTTTTTTTTTTCAGCTTTGGAGAGGTTTCTTTATTTAACTGTTGAATTCATGAAAAAAAGGAGTTTATGTCTGGAGCTGTATAGTAACAAGAGAACCTTTAAATTTCATGTACATTTTAGACAACACGTGTACTTTACAAACACACTCCATGTGGCTGCGTTTAACAGTCTAAAGTATATTGCAATGAATGAACATTTAAAAGTAATCACATAAAGGACAGGGTAGACCTCTGGATTAATCGCCACAAATTTTGGGTGGTCCAGGATATGCTTGTAAAACTTAATACTAAGCAAATTTAATATTATGTAGAAAAATCATCTTTGCAGGATATTTCACCTCTGCATTCCTGTGTCTGCCTTCCTCCCTAGCAGAGCCAACATGGCCTCAGGCACTAACAGGGGTTCAGCTCCTGGGAGTGGAACTGCTCTGCAGACCCCTCACAGCCGTAGGACTGACTGTGCAAGCATGTATTTGTTGGTAGATGATGGATTTTTCCACTGGTACTTGCCAGACTGACAAACCAGACCAGCTCCTCTTCTTTCAAATGGATTCCTGATGCTTCTGAGACTTTGAAAAAGCCTGTATATTAATATGTTTGGCTTCATTTTTGGCAACACAGACTCTCTGAACTCAACTCAAGATGAATGCTTTTTTCTCCCCTTAGCCTCTAGCAATATGTAAATAAGTGAAATCACCTCTTACATTTGAAAAATAATTAAAAAGTAGAATACTATCTAGCTAAATCTACTTTTTCAGATCTGGCATTTATTTCTTTCTTTGTTTATAAAAACTAGGTCACAGTATGTGTTCATTTCAAAGAAAAAAATTTAAATATACTTTTCAAGCACAAATTAATGCTTCCCAATTATGCCTTCCTGTGGTGCTCAAAAAAGTTTATTAAAACAACAAATTTAGCATAGCAGAAATTAAAACATTTCTATTAAAATAAAAAGGCTATCATAATTTGCTGACTAAAGCTGTAAAGTTATCAGGTTAAAGGTAAAGTAAGGTTAAAAACAAAGTAATAAGGCTAGCAGCATCTCTGAAAGGATAGTTTTATTGGTTATGATCATAGTTATTACATCATTCACAGATAGTACTGGTTTTGCTACAAATATGATTGCTATTAAAGTAATCATAATTTAAAAAAACACTGTCCATGAACAAAGAATGAATGAGTGGGGGAAAAATGCTTTTCTATAGAAGGATATGTTAATTGTCCTTGTTATAGATGTCTGCCTATCTGTAGATGTCTTCTATTCAAGGAAGAGAATAATCCAAAATCAAAACTTGCTCGCCACTAATATTAAATCTTCCGGACCTTTTTCAGCTGTAATGGCAAGAGAGGAAAGGAGAAGAAGGCAAGGTCTTTGGCTCTCTCTTTGGTGAGCTTCACAGGTGTCAGAAACTGCATGTTCAGCACTCCCGCACTCCCCTCATACCAGCACAACAGCGCTGGAAAGGCAGAAAACACAGTTTCCTCCAGATTATTATTAATTTTCCAGTGAACCTAGAATCACAGAATAATAGAATGATTTGGGTTTGAACAGACCTTAAAGATCATCTAGTTCCATACCCCTTGCAGGGACACCTTTCACTTGGTGATTGGCTTGCTCAAAGCCCTATCCAATACAGCCTGGAACATTTTATCCACAACTTCTCTGGGCAGCCCATTCCAGTGCCTCACTATCCTCTGAGTAAATAATTTTTTCCTAGTATCTAACCTAAACCTTCCTTCTTTCAGCTTAAAGCTCTTCCCTCCTGCCCTATCACTGCACAGTCTTGTCAGAAAAAACCTCTTGGTAGAGAGCAATGAGGAGAACTGTTTCCCTTACAATACTTGATACAGCTGCAGTTTCCCTCAGGGCACAAGGAAGGGGAGCTGTGCTGGTTGCTAGCAGTAGAAGGTCTTGGCACCTGCAGGAAAGCACGTGTTTATTCCCCTTTCAGCTGAGCCCTCTTGGCTGGACGCAAACAACATGGTGAGAGGCAGTGGCAGAGCAAAGCACGCACACACCTCAGTTTGCTGCCGTCTGTGGCTAGATATGCACCAGCTCTTAGTTAACATCTGAAGGAAGGAGTGACTGAAACAAGACATCAGCTCTGGCATGCCTGTTGGTGGCCCTGCCAGAGTCTTCACCCAGGTGTGGCTCCGATGCAAAACAGCCCAGTGAGGGTCAAGGCTGCAGGGAAACTAGAGGAAAACTTGGCCAGAAGACCAAGACAGAAATTTGCACTGCTGCTGCACATATTGGCTTGACTGCATGGATAAAGAGCTTGCACATACAAATAAGTGCATTAAAGCTTTTTTTTCTCTCTCTGTCTCTAGCTTCAATCCCATTGTCAAAATTTTATCTGTCAAGGTTTGACCCCAGATGGCAACTCAGTTCAACGCAGCCACTTGCTCAGTCCCACATCCCTGGTGGAATAGGGAGGAAAATCATAGAAGGAAAAACAAAACACAAGTGTTGAAATAGGAACAGTTTAATAACTGAAACAAAATAAAATAATATAATACCAATAATGGAAATTGTAATAATAATTGTAATAAGAGGGGGAGAGAGCTAAACCACAAGAAAAACAAGTGATGCACAATCCAATTACTCACCATCCATTGACTGAGGCCTGTCATATCACCAAGTAGCGACTGGCCCCTTCCAGCCAGCTCTCCCCAGTTTATAAACTGGAAATGCCATTCTGTGGCATGGAATACCCCTTTGGCCAGATCAGATCAGCTGTCCTGGCCATGCTCCTTCCCAGCTTCTTGTGCAGTTCCTCCCTAGCTGAGCATGGGAAACTGGAAAGTCCTTGACTCAGGGTGAGCACTACTTAGCAACAACCTAAACATCACTGTGGTATCAGCATTTTTCTTATACTTAGTCCAAAACAAAGTATTGTACCAGCTACTAAGAAGAAAATTAATTCTATCTCAGCTGAAACCAGGACATTATCACCAAAAAAAAAAATTAAAAAAAAAGAAATTCAACTCAATATTAAAACACTTTTCATTGCTCTGGCTAAGGAGGGTACTAAAAGAGGATAGATGCTGAAAAATCTGTTCCAGGTAGCACCACTGGTAGCACAGATGTAATCAGTGAGGTTTTCACACATGAAAATCTGCTCCTGACTATCTTCATTGTGAGATACTTCTCTAGCATTGTCATTTTCCAGCTCACATTCAACATGTAGCAGGACTAACAAGCCTCTAATCCACTGGCTGCAGAGTATACCTCTGAGTTTATGTCCACAGGCAACCATGTATTAATAAAGTACAAACAAAGCGGGTGTTCCTGGCCCCTATTGTTTAGAGCTGGCAGCAGAAATAAAATAATGAAACTGTTAATAAACATTTTGAAATACCTACTCAGTCACAGCTAAACCAGACCTAAATTCAGTATTTTTTGGAAACAGGAAAGAAACAGACACTTCATTTCTGTGCCTCAGCTACGCACAAGCACAGCCCATGTTTGTAAAGCTGGCAGGCTCGGGCTTGTGGACCTTAAAGTTACAATAGCATGATGTGCAGAAATCTGTTTCCATTCACCCTTAACAATAACTAATTGTGTGTCTTCTTTTGGCTTGTTCCACAGCACACAAAAAGAATGCTAACACAAAAATGCAAAATTCCTGGGATATTGATGGAGAGGTGAGAACCCAAAAAAGACTTTCCCCCTCAGCCTGAAAGACTTTTTTCAGGAAAGCAAATTCTCTGAGAACTGACATAATTTAGGACCTATTCCAGCTGTAACTGCAGATTAAATTGTTTTTATCAAATATGGGGTGAACTGGATCAGGCTTCATTTAAGATGAACTACAGATATTTATTTGGTCTTTGCCTCTCCTTTGCAATGGAATCATCACCAATAATCACCCTCTAGAGGATCCAAGCCCCACTGATCAAGGGACTGTACACAAAATAAAAAGACTGTCTAAGGAGTTTTGTCTATCTAATGTATAGAGAATCAAAGAATCAGCTGAATGCCAGCTGTATTTACTTAGCTGGTTTTTTTTTATCTCAAACATATACAATATGTGGAATTTCTTTTAAGATCAGCTGAATATTGGTTAATAATTGACCTAATAAATAAAATGGTTAAAATACATTACAAATACATTCATTCACTGATTTTGTCCACTGGTTATTTAAAATAATAGTGTATGATTTAAAATTGTTTTGGCTAAACTGAAATATCAGTTGTCCCAACCATTAAAATGTCCTGGCTGTGCTCCTAGGTGATGACAGTACTATATTTAGTCACTGAGTACCACCAGCTGTCTTGCTAACAGAAGTCTGGCATTTTCCTTAATTGAGAGATGCAGTATGTGTGAAATGATACCACTCACACTCACTCATGATAATACTAGCATGACCTAGTTGAAAGCTTTTGATTTTTTTTGCTTCTTTGTTCAGAAGAATAACAGTTGGTTCAGTAAAATGTTAAAAACTGAAACCTATCCAAGGGGTTTATAAGGAATTCTCTGCAGATTATGATCTAGAAACCTCATTTTTCTGAGTCCCTTGGCAGAGAAGGGCAGGTGAGGGGGGTGAAATGGAAAATATAGCCTTCAACATTTGACAATTACCTTCCTGGTCACCCATATCTTGCAAGTCTGGGGGATGTTTGCTTAGGTTTTTTCCCCTGGGTGAACACTGGGCAAGAGATAGCTCAGAGTGTTACATTCTGGTGGACATTTCTGTCAGCCTTCTACTTTACAAGCAGTGGTATAGGTGGAGGTGGATGATGGCTTTTGTTGCTGAATAGTTAGTCTGTTCCAAGAATTTATCTGTGTATTCTGATTTGAATTCCTAGAGAATAAATTTCAGAGTTGAGCCAGTGGTCCCTTTCCCCACTCTCACTCCAAACTGTATTTCCCAGTAGGTAGGACAAACACCACGTCAGAAACTAAGTGCACTGCTTCCCAGGAGAGCTCCTTGGCAGTGGGGGCTGGGTGGTGGGTAATGTGGGTTATTTATTCTCTCTTGTTGAAATGCTTCCACTCGTATTCACAAACAAACATCCACTGAAGCAGCAACCAAAAATATGAAGCTCCCCTTGTCAAATGGCCTAATCATCAATTTAGAGAGATGTATACTATATTTTTTCCCAGTAGTATTTAAGTTTTCATTGTTAAGTCGTCCAGACATAAGAGAAAAGCCAAGAGACCCTGACTCAGCACACACTGCAGCTTAGCACTTGTGGTATTTTCTGAGTGGGTCAGCCTGAGGTTAAAATTCCTGCTGTTGACCAGACTAAAAGGGAATTGGACCCAAGGTTTCCCATATATGATGTGAATGTCCAGCCTGGACTGGGATCTAGGGCAAAGGAGGAAGGAACAGCTTTAATACCAGCTTCTCTGGGTTACCTCATTCCTCTTGTGAATCTGGCCCCTGGGTTATTTTTACAAAGTCTCAAAGTGGAACCAAATGATTCAAAGTGAATTAAATGTTGCAAGCAGTCCAGAACTGCTTTTTTTTTTTTTTTTTTTTTTTTTTTTTTTTTTTTTTTTTTTTTTTGATTCAGTGAAAATGTTGAAAAGCCTTGTCTGGGGGAGCAGTCAACTACAACAGTCAAAAAGGATGGAAGAATGTTTGTTGAGCAGGAAACATCCTCATTCATTGTGCCTGCTCCTTGAAGGGCCAGCTGGAGCTGGTGTGTGCAGCCAACCATCCTTACTGAGAGTGTGATGGCTTGTGAATGGGCAAAATAAATATTTAACAGTATTTGCAGGCACTGCACTGGCAGGTGAGGAAGGCGATCCTGAGACAGAGATTCAGATGTGAATTCAGTTCCTAGCTGGGCCACAGAATTTCTGTGCAACTTCAGGTGAGTTGTTTACTCCCTGGATGTGCAAATGTAAACTCTTGTAGCTCTGTAGGTTTCTCTGCTCCAGTGGACCAGTTATACCACCTGGAGATCTTGGCACTGACACCTCATGGCCCTTGGTATAACAAGGTGAATAATGCATGCCTAGATCTTGAGACCAGAGACCAATGATAAAGTCACTTATGGGTCTCATGTGTGCCTATTGTGATGGGCTCATAAAGGCCTAGAAAACCAGAATGAGTAAAACAAATAACATGGGAACACATTAACCAGCAATTTATTGTATGCTACACAGAAACTTGCTGTGTACCATTTCACACGGCGATCATGGGCTTTTAAATCTTTAAACACAGGATGCTTTCCTGTTCTCACACACTTGATGCTTCCTTCAAATGAGGAACTTCTGGTGCATATGGCAGAGCAGCCATTCACATATTCATTGTCCTGTGAAGTCACATTTTTCAGGAATGAAGTTGTGACTTTTTGCTTTAGAGGCTTAGCAAAGCAATGTAGTTGGTCAGAACTTCTCACCACGTATTAACTGTGAAATGTACTCGAAAACTGAGATTTTAATTAAAAATCAGTGCTCTTACCTGACATCACTGGAGGGTCACTGAGCAACACTAGAATGCAAATGAGTTCTGGCCTGCCTTAGCAGTAGTTAACAAGCCAAAGGAGATTATAAGCACAGAAAGCCCAAAGAGCGGAAGAGGAAATGTACAGTGTTTCCCAGCCTGTCAATAAGTAAAGATCATCAGATCTGTTTTCCTGCTTTTCTGTTCCACACATTTATCTACCTGGGGAAAAATCTGGAAGGGATGAGCAGGCTCTCAGTCACTGTTTAATTACTTTGCTTTTCAAAAAATCATGAAACAGAAGTGTTTTGTTTTTCATTGCAATTCACAGCTTCTGCATACTAACTGCCTTCAGATTCCTGCAGAGAGCTAAATCTGGTGTGCAGGCTGCAGCAGGTAAACAAGGTATATCTTAATGAACTGCCAAGTAATAACATGAGGGAGCTTTTTAACATGGCTTTACTTTTATTACTCATGCTATACTCCATGAATGCTCCTATAGCCTCTAAGCCCTGAAAAAACAGTGTTTGTCCCCATGATTCCTGATGTAACATGACTAGGAGGCACAAACCTGACCCCTAATTTAGCACAGCTGAGTCACATGCCTTTACAAAAAGACTAGATTATGTGTTTTTTGGTGGTGTTTTTAGTTGGTTGGTTGATTGGGGTTTGTTTTTTTGTTTTTTTTTTTTTTTTTTTGCAAAAGAGGAAAAGTGAAAAAGTTGAAGATCTACATTCAATTAGCAAAGATATTTGGTTTCAGGACTATGCCCAGCAGGGTGGCATTTAGTAACAACACTGTCTCTTCTAAGAGTAGATGCTCAGAGTAGAGGCATCCAGTTCTACCAGATATACAAATATGATCTGAGAAATAGGTCCTTTCCAGAGTATTTTAGGATCTCAAAATAAAATGTGACAAGGTGGTGCAAGCAAAGAGGCCTTGGAAGGTACAGAGGTCAGGGAAAAAGGAAGGTCACATGACAGGACAGTTTGGCTTACTGCAACTTGAGCACACACACAACATACTCTTTTAAGATGAGAAACAGTAAGCACCTCCCATGAGCCAGCACTTTGGCATGGACATTGTGGTAATAAGGGGTCTTGAAAACCAACCTGAAGAACAAGACAGAATCCCATTATCATGGAATGGTTGGGGCTGAAAGGTATCTCGGGGGGTCATCTGGTCCAATCCCCCATGCACAGGCAGGGACACGTAAAGCAGGTTGCTCAGGATCAAATCTAGATAGCTTTTGAATACCTCCAAGGATGGAGGCTCCACAACATCCCTGGGCAACCTGTGCCAGTGCTCAGTCACCTTCACAGTGAAAAAGTGTTTTCTGATGTTCAGAGGAAACCTCCCATGTTTCAGTTTGTGCTCATTGCCTCTGGTCCTATCACCAGGCAACCAGCAAGAAGTAGGATGTTCTCTAAGAAATGGTTTTCACTCATAGATTGCAAGACTCCAGGTTTCTGTGCTCACAAAGCATGAGATTGATGACTTGATAAAATTCTTACCAGATTATTCACAAAACATAGCATTTAAGAAAAAACAGGTCTGCTGACAACACTAAATTGAAGATCTTTCTTGAAAAATAAACATTAAAAAATTCGGACATTCTTTATCCAGTATCTCACTTCACAGTAAGCCAGGGGCTGCATGTTCCATTTGAAATTGCTTTGTTTCTTGGGATTTCTATTAGGGTTGCTCATAATGCCACACTATTATTTCATATGCTTCAACATAATTGTTCTCCTTTCTAAATCAGTGCCTTATTCTTGCTCCAGAAATATAAGCTTTCATTTTGAGCATATTAAAATCATTAGCATAACTAACATTAAAAGAAAATGCCACATAGCCAACATAAGTTCTCTGATGTTGCAAATGCTGTGGAAACAACAGCTTTGTTATGTGACCTACACTCATTCATCTCAATGCAATATTAGTAATGGAATATTAATTACAAGCAGAAGGCTACTTCTTACATCAACATTTTAAACTATTTTAGGGGTCACTTGTTGTATTGTGTTTTTATATTTCTGTAATAGTTCTGTAGTGGTTTCCCCCTTCACCTACCATTTTCTCCTGATGGTTCCACCCCGAGCTTTCCCGCATTTCCCTCAATGCCAATCTCCCTGAAAATGCTCAGTCATTCCCCTGTCTCCTCCCTGGTACCCTGTCCATCATTTGGCTCCCCATCCCACTCTCCCAGAATCTTCCACCTTGGGCATTGAGTGAGTGGACGAGGGCCAGGGGTCCCTCCCTTGAACTTCCTGCATTGGTTTATGTATCTGTCTATCCTTCCACCTTCCACTCCCCCAAATCCCCCCATTGGTGAATGGGCGTCCCTTCCCCCTGGTTACCACCCCGGTACTTAAGATGTTGCGAAAGCCTCGAGGGCACTTTCGGCTGTCAGACGCTCTGGCCTTTGGAGCTCCTCGGAATGTGGATTAAACATGAGACTGTTTTCCCAGCCTTGAGTCACCTCCTTTATTGCCTCCTCAGACTTCTTCTCTCCTCCATACAAGGCAGACAGCGCAGCGCTCTGTCTTAGCCGCTCCCTGACTCTCCTCAAGATACAGGGGAGTGTCCCCTGCTGCTGACCGTGCCTCTGCCGGGCAGGCGAAGCCAGGGGGCTTCAGGGTGGGCACGGCGGCAGTCACTGTTGTGAGAACATCACCAGCAGTAGCCATTGTTATGGAAAAGTGTAACAGGCTGTTTGCTATTGTCATTGATGCTGTAGATCTCAAGCATTTTTGCAAAGGCATAAATTACTTACAAGAAAGAGAATATTATCCAGATTCTTCACTAAAGGAGTCTGCCACTTTCTGTTCCCAAAAATCACAACCAGGTTACATATCTCTGTGTCTCTCAACACAGTGGTTCTCCCAAGTCCATTTCCACAGTGTATCCACAGTACAAAACTGGCCGAATGACCAATAACTAATTTAGCATTGATTATATTATTTCAAGTGATGGTACATAGCTCACTCCCATCCAGCTGCTTTCACCTGGCCCTGGATTATTTGCTGACTCACAATGGTCTGTTTCTTAATAAGCATTGAAAATGATTGCTAGCAACCAGAGTAGACCTCCACAGCAGAACGTCTGCATTATGTTCTCGACACAAAAGCCAGATGTCCAATACCACATACTAATGGAGAAAAGTGGGGTTGTGGTTTTTTCTTCCCTTATGTTAAGACCTAGCTTAAAAAAACAAATATCTGATGAAATTTCTACAGGAACCTTCTGGAGCTGGCAAGCTATCAGGAGTATTGCTTAGGCAATGTCACAAAGCCCACAAGGGTATGTCTGCAGCATCTGAACTTGCCAAAAATTCTTTAAGGACTTGAAAATATTTCAAGACTTGAATACCTTTAAAGACCTGAATGTTAACACTGGAAGCTACATTACTGAAGGGTGCAATTTGTATGATGGTTGTCCAATTCAAAGGGCTACAAACTACAAAAGATGAAGGTTTTTGATGCCTTTGGGATCAGGAAAGAAAGTGATTAGGGAGCTTAAGGGTGAAGCAGCACATTACCATCTTCTAGTTACTAGAACTTCTAGTTACCAGTGTCTTCCAGCTTCAGAAACTCAGCTGGGCCTCTGAATGGGAAATAGGGAAGCAGCAGGAAAAGAGGAAGTGAAAAAAAATTACTGTTTGGCAATGTCCTCCATCATATCAGAAACTGGACAGCTGAATGTAATGAATGATGCCAGAAATTGCTTTGAGCTTGCATCTTTGCCAAACATGGTGACTGTGCAAAGAGACCAGCCACATTTCGGTGAGGTGTGGATTTACAGGGACTTGAGTAACACACCTTAATGACCAAGGCTGGCAACTCTTGCAGGGAAGCCAAGGCTGGAAGTTCTGCTAGATTTTTTTTTCTGGCTTTGCTCTTTCTTGACTAAGCTATGCACAAATGGGTAAGGAAAGCATAATAAATCACATGACAGATTAGTCTCAATAACTGAAGCAGATATCAGAAAAATAAATAAGTAAATAAATAAATCTGAAAATACAGAAGGTTCCATCTATAAAAGTGTATGTCTCTTTTGCATTATTCATTTTTCACTTCCATATGTAAATTGCATTGGGATGTCTTCAGTATTTTCCATGCCCATTTATCTTATGATATTTTCCTGTTCTTGCCTCTTTTTTCCTCTCTGAGGCTTTTCTAGCACTGTGCTTGAAGAGTGCAGCTGGAATACAGCTGTGTACTGTCCAGCTCTGATGAGCTATAAATGTTTTCCCTCGTGCTAACGTTGTGGCATTCCCTACTGCTTTGGTTTCTTGAATGCTGATGCTTAAAAGGCAGATTTGAAAACCCCAAAACTGCTCTTTTTAGCCAACAGTTGCTCTCCCTTTGTATCAGCAGTTTCTAATTAAACAGTACCATACTAGAAGACCTAAAGATCATTAAAGGTGCACTCAGGGTGTCCAAGAATAGCAACACAGAGCAGATGTTGTTCCCTCCGTTCAAAACAGACTGGTCAGTCCCCTCATTGATTAGCAATTGTGCTAAATGTCATATAAAAGCCTGACCCTAACACTGCTAATACCTACGGTCAGCCAAATAAATTCTTTCAAACTTTCACAGTGGAAAAAACTTTCTATTTTATGATTTTATAACCCTGTCATTAGCAATCTTTGAAACAGCATTCCACCCCCAGGTTGCATTCTGTGGTTATGAACTTCATTTGATCACTGCCCCATCAATTTGACATTAACTGCTACAATTTACAACTGCTCTGGCTTTCCCTCTATTATTGCCGTACCTCTGCAAGTGCAAAAAACTGCTGCCCAGGGGAAGTCTGAAAGAATGCAATGTCTTGTTAAAACCTGAAAGGGCAACAAGGGTGGGGGAGCAACCTCCTAGAAGAAAAAAACCAAAGGTTGATAATGAATAATGCTTCATTCTCCGCTGTGAGCACGGGTGACCTGACATGTAGACCACAGCAAAGTAGTGAATAATTCACTGAGAGAGTCACAGACCTCCTGGTAGACCACAGCATTGCTTTGTCTCACAAATATGTTCTCCCAGAGAACAGGGCTCGACAGGACGTTTCAGTCTACAAATGTTTAAACAAAGGCGAGTGTGACAGGGTATACAAGGGGAGCACCGTGCATGCAGCAGGCCCGCACACATGGGTGTTTCTCCACTAGCAGTCAATTGATAACTCCCTAGGCCCTGAGCATAAGGGCGATGGAGAGAAGAATGGCTTTGATGGAGATGAGGCACACGGCTCACGTCCTATTTGTAACCCAGACAAGAAACCAGTTGCACTCTCAAAGAGGGATATTTAAGCAGCATGAACTGTCTGAGCTGAAGAAACAGGAGCATGGATATCTTGAACAGCAGCTGGAATCCAGGCTGATTTACTGACCTTTGTGCTCATAAAAGGAAAATCATCCAAAGGAACCATTGGGGCTGAAATATGGTTCCAGTTTCCATGTGAGTTTCTTTCTTTGATTTTGTAGGTTTCTCAGCCTGAAAGACAGGCCAGGTTTGTTTCTGGTTTAGTGTGCAAATGTTCATATTGCTGAACACTATTTAGTTTCTGCCTTCTTCCATCTCTGAGCCCAGGGCTGTGAATGTGGGCCTGGATCCTGGGGGCTGTCCTAATCTTATGGAATATCTGAAGTTTAAATTGTTTGATCTGATGGGGCTACTGAGTGAGTCACTTCTATATCCATATCTTCTCATATTACACTAAAAAAGATCTTTTGATTTAATCGTGGTCATTTCCTGTATATAAGATAGTTAATGTCTAGCCTGTGCTTTTTTTCTCTTATCCTGATACATTGAGATAGTCTCAGGCTCAGATATTCTTCAGATACTCCATAAGATTAGCCTCAGACTATTTCTGGCTACAAAGATAGAAAAGCTAGAGAAATGACTAAAACTGGTAAAATGTTAGCTTCTATAAACAGTTTGATATCCAAGTTAACAAAAAGTGCCTGCTAGCTTTGCTCTCAAACACAAAAGCAACCCAGAAAAGAGATGGGACTTAGGGGGTTTTGCACCATTCTGCTGTCCCCAGCACAGCCCCCAGGATCCAGGCCCACATTTGCCAAAGGATCAAGCAACTATTCTTACGTTCTTCCTCCTGATTATCCTCCCATGTTACACAACCTTCTATAGATCTTTTTTCTAACGTACCAGACAGCACCTTATTCTCTCATATGGTGAAGGATATGTCTGGTCTGTCAGCTCATGTGACAGGAGGAAGATGTCTAGATGCTAAAACCGCAGTTTGGGACCATGTGCTTTGGGCATGGGGCAACGAGGCAGAGAACACAAATGCCAGTGACCTGGTGACTGCTGTACCTGGCTCAGGCAGTCACTGACAGAAGAAATACTTCAGGTTGTCACCATGCTTCAGAAACGAGCAGGGTGCAATGGTCAGTGCATGGGCAGGGAATGCAGGGACCAACTGCAGGACTCTCATGCTGTGCATGGAGCCTCCACAGGAAGGAACTCATGTTTGCATGGGATATCTTTCTTTTCCCCTTCCCTCTTGGACCTTTTTCCGGAGCCTGACTGCTACTGACTGATACCCACTATGACTCAGTTCCACTCATCATCACACCACAGAGGGAAAGAGACCCTGTTCTTGTGATTCTTTGCCAAAAAGCTTTCCGACTTTTCTCTTTACAGATCACAGGCTGGGAAAAATGTGACAACTCATTCTGAAGATCACCCTTCCAATCCATGCACTTCTGCTCATGCTTGCAGTCTCTTTACCGGAATGCTCAAGAGTAACCTGTTTTAACAACTAATGAGACAATTATTTTAACTGTTTTTCAAAACAGTTTATTTTCTCTCTGTACTTCAGATTTGTATAAAAATTTAATTTTTATAAATGAAGCCATTTTGGTGTAAGTGATTGCAGAAAGATGACTATTCCACCTTTTTTATGGTGCTTTTAACTCTCAGATCAGACTGGTTCTTTTCCTACTTAGCAAAAGCCATAAATGCTCTGTAATAGCTGATATCTTTCTTGAAGATTCTCAGAATTATTTAGTCACCATTTTGACTGGTTCAAATGTATTTGAGGAACTACACCTAATATTTGCAAGCTTCCAGTATAATCTTTTTATTTTTCCAACTATCAAAGTCATATGGTCCCCAGCAAATTAGCTCATGGAACACCATTTTCTTAGTGTCTTTTTCTTTATTTCCATCTATTATATACTGCTCTCAAGCTGAGAAGAAATTTTAAAAGTACACAACTAAAGAACCTTTGTTTATTATTTGGAAAAGTTTGGATGTATTTCCTTTGGCCAGATTTTACTGACTATGACTGGAGAACTAAATGTTCCTGTTGTTTCCAGTAAATAAGCTTTAAAATACAATTTTCTGACTTGTGGATAAAGCAGAAAACAAAGCTGTTGGTATCAAATGAGCCCTCATATTTTTCCAGTTGATGGATGCCTGGCAACTTCTATGAGAATATTATCTGAGAACACACATACTTATTCAGCTTCCTACAGCAGGACTGCAGATGGGATCCTGTCCCTCACGGTCTCCTGTTTTCCTGTTTTTTGGAGGGGCTGGTTTGGCTTCCGGGTCCCAGTGGCATCCAGGGGATCCTGGAGCACTTTCAACCTCTGAGAAGTCACTCAAGGCCTTCAGGGGGATGAGTCTATCATTTTCAAGGATGGCTTAGACAATCTGAATGCACCAAAAAGGTAATGCAATCCCATTTCAAGCAGGGATGCTCTGATAGTCACTGCACAATGCCTCCTGCAGATTTTAATAGGTGTCCCACCTCGTTCAAGAGAAACCATTACCAACACAGTACAGCTCCAGTGGTTGCTACACTGCTATTTCAATCTGCTTCTTTATCAAGGTGCTGCCCCTGCCATGTGGGCATCGTTCACTGTTACCAACCTGTTAATGAGACTTTATGTACTGACAGTACTGATCAGGCCCTGTTCCCATGGTGCACACTGTGAAAAGCTTTCCTTCTCCAATTACCTCTCGGAAACAGGACAGACAGAACCTAACCTTTTGCCCTATAAAAATTGCACGTTGCTCTGAAAGTCAAAATGCAAATTATACATTAATTTTGTAGCCATGTCTAAGGGAAGAGAAAAATAGTAGGCAAAATTGGAGTCTTCTATTTTTACTCATGTGTCTAGTTGATTACATGTCATTCTTCTCACACAGAACTAAATATCTTAAATGCAAATAGCCAGAGGTTGTTGTACATTTTTTGCCCTTTCCACAGCTGTTCATTACAGAGCTCAACAGCAGCTGACAGCAGGTGAATGTGTGGATGATGGGCCATGGATATATTCTGTTAAATAGAATGAATAAACCATTAAATGATCTTGTTTCTTGATATGCCTAAATGCAACCTGCACCTTCAAGCAAGCAACATTAAATTCTGTATAGCAAATCCCTCCTGTATTTTGCAGCCCATCAGTCATGCAAATTTTATGCTATAATCTTTTAAGCAATTATAACCTCCATTTATTTTTAATGATATACTGTATCCTTTTGCTTTTATTTCTAGACAATTGAAATAAGGATGCATGAACCTGGAATACTAGACTGCTTATATCCGGTTCGTTTTGTAATCTATATTTGGTGTTTTTTATAACTTGTTTGACCTGGGTAGAAATGAATGACAATGTATCTTCCCTTTTTGAGAATCAATATCTCTGAAATTCACTATGTTAATTTAGCTGTATGTCTGTATGCTATTGCCGTTGTAGGAATTGATAATCATTGGGAGTGTTATATTAGAGGGAATGCATATTGCATGTATATAATATATATGCGTGTATACAAAGTAGACATAAATCATACATTTTAGGTATAAGGAATTAAAATAAGAAATTATAGAATTATTCCCAAATCATCATCTCAAAAAAATAACCACAAAGTTTTAACCACTTTTTGATTTAAAAATCAGATGCTGGATTTGGAAGTGTCTCTCTTGAATGAAAGGTTTATATTTTCTATATAAATATTAATTCAGATGTAGCTCTGCTGTCCATTTGCTCAAGAAGGGATTTATTTTTCCATGGCTCTGGGAATGAAGGACCTCCAACTCTTTCCATGACATACCATCCACAGAGGCATGACCCTCCTCCAGCCCAAAGGCAATTATCTGACCCAATCCACAAGAGCATGGGTTTTTGAAAGGTCAAGCATACCAGCATTCTTCTGTATGAGGAAGAATAAAGAGGGAGAAGTATAGAACCAGGCTGGGCTGGTGACTTCATCTGAGGGATGGTGTCACTGCACAGTTATTACTGCACCTCCAAGTGCAAGGCTTGGGAAAAAAGTGGCCAAAGACCATTAAAATGTTAACTGTCCCTACTCTTGTGCCTTCTTGCTTAGCCTCTCCACCTTGCTTACACAGTAGAGCTTTTGTCTGGATTCCAGAAGATGAGAAGAAGCCTCTCACCTTCAAACACCAGCACTGTATTATCCACTCTGGGAAATACAGGAGGACATTTGTCTCGTGTTAGTAACGCCTGTATCTGTAAGACTTGCATGAGTGGTGTGCAAAACAGGATGGACTGCACAAGTGAGCAGTTCCAACAGCACTAAAGGTCAGGTGGAGGAGATGGTGTTTGATATAACTAGGAGTTCTCACATTCCTTCCTTGTATACAAGCAGAAAGCAGTGTGAATTTCTTCTCCTTCCAGTCAGTAAAGCTCAAGTAGAGCAAGATTTACTTAAATCAAAACTATAGGGCATATGATTTACAAGCTTTAGTAAACCTGAGATATCTTATCCTGACAGCCCACAATGAAGTCAGACTCAAACCCTCCATAGCCCTCCATTGTATTTTGTGTGGAATTAGGTTGCATTGTACAGCTGGCCTAATGCCATTTCTTCACAGCCAACTGTGGACTAAAAGCAGGAGAGATATTTAGTTAAGTTTAATCATTTGTTTTCTGCCAGCTTTTGGAAACATGTTGTGTGCTCTATATTTGGAGTTTAGAAAATTCCTCGGTAACCAGCTTCCAGGGAACATTTTTTCCTGTCATGATGCTGCCGTTTGGCCACAATTTTGACCTGATGTGCTTTCAGAGACAGCTGTATCATTTCTCTTAAACACTTGAAATCCATGAAAAAGTGCGATGCAGTTATCTGCAGAACTGTCACAGGTTTAGAGGAGTGGGTTTTGCCACTAGCAGAATTAAAGAAGCCTGGCAACAGAAGCATATAAAATGTGGTAATAAGAAGATAAGGAGACAAAGAGCAAAAATAAAAAGTTACATGTAGGCCACAAAAACATAAACTAGATAAAGATTTATATATTAAAAATACTTTAGTAACATTTAAAGAAGTTGCATAATAATGAAAAGCAGATACAAGACTGTCTAGCGATGTACAATACTACAGATTTGTGCATGTAAAACTATCATAAAAAATGAACATTGAAATAAACCCAGATGAACAGACCAGAAAACAAAGAGCAGCCCTGTCAGCATACCAAGTTGCAGTAAGATTAATATGTGCTACAAATGTTGTTCCCAATGTATCTCTCTGCACTCATCCATCATCTCCTTCCATGAAGCCAACATGAGCTTGTGGCCTTTTTGCTGCCTAAGGCAACCTGGTGTATATGTGCTTGGGAGTAAATATAGATTATTTGTCCAGTCCCCAGACCAACAGTGCTCACACAGTTGTTAGCCAGCAGGACATTTTTCTGTCCCCTTACTGAGAATATCCAGGCTTTCTCCTGTTCTCACATTCACCCCAACTATGCTGCACTACTAAAAAAAAGGTCTTTCAGAGTCCCACACTAAAATTGGTATGAAAAGCTGGGCATGTCTAGAGTCAGGGAGTATTCAGACACATTTTAAAACTATGAAAGGCATCATATTAACTATAGAGGAAGCCTAAATGTCTAGCTCAAGCTAGACACCCACTTGTTCATTAAACAAGTGTTTAATGTTAATGTTAACTTGTTGTTAACATTAAATAAGTGAATTTGGTGCTTAGAAAGATGCATCCAAAGCCCACTGCACATGCCAGTAGCTGCTACAGTCTGGCTGAACTGGTCCATAGCCTAAATACTCATTGGACCAACACCTGAAAACCACCATAGGCTCACCAGAAGTTTCTTCTTTCTCTCTGGCACACACTGGCTGTGCTTTGAAATTAGCTCAGATTAACTTGCTCTCTTCTTTTTAATAAGAACAGCAGCTCATAGTGTTACTATGATACTTTTACAAGCCCTCACAAACAGCATTAGCACCAGCTCCCAATTCCCCTGTCTGTGTATACAGAGCCCGTAGTATGCCCCATGTTCACAGCAGAGATGAGGGAGAAATGGGAATTCTCAGAGCCCTCTCAGAGTCCCTGTGTGGTGTCATCTTTTTCCTCCCTCCCCAGATTTCCTCTGGTGTCACCTCTGATGGCATTACAAGCACAGAGTTAGGCTAACACATATCTCACAGGAATGTTGTGGGTGTTAATTAATAAATGCTCATAAAATGCTTGGAAACCTTCAGGCTGAAAAATGTAAAATAACTTTCTTAGAAATATTGTTCTTATTTTCTATATCCAGATACTATGTCTCTTGAGGTCTCTGCAATCTGAAAGTAGGTCAAAATTTGTCTCTTAATAAGTTCAATTGGGAACTCTGAAATTTTCCTCCAGACACATTTTTGTACTACTTAAATTAAGAAACGTGAGGCTTGCTTCCCTGTACCCAAATTCTGCTGTACAACAGCTGAGGACAGCAATGAAGCGACCAGAAGATGTGCTCCTCACACCCAGCCAAGGTGCATTTGCAAGCCAAATATTGACTTCAAAGTGTCAACCAACCCCACCCTAACACATACATTGGTTTCCATAGATTTACAGGTTTTATATTTCAGCTACCCCCAAAAGTGTCATCCACGCAACATATCATTTAGGGCATGAAACACTTCCTTTTGGAGGAGCCATGATAAGCCAAGTGGTTGCACATGTTTGTTTCATGTCATTTGACCAGGTGGAACATGGGCTGTTAAAATTCTCTGTATGTACCCACTGGAATGGCATTAACCCCTACAAGAAAAACATGGCATTGCTCTTTTCATTTCCATTCTGTAGGAACAGACACAGCTGAGACATAGGGTGTTTCCTGAGGTTAATGATAACCTGAGGTTAATGGTTTCTGGCTGAACTTTAGGCCCTTGGCTTCCCCTAACCTGTCATTAATCCCCAGGAAATGCCTGAAACCAAGCGTATTATTTAAATCTGGCAGCAATTAATTTATCTCTGGACCTTACAGATGCTCATATTAAATTAAAAAAAGGATGATTTATGGAGAGCACCATTAATGTCCAGATCTAGGCAAAGATAGATGTTTTCCTTAATATTTAAAATTCAGGTTTCCTTTTTCACTGTCATTGACTATCAGCTGTATTAAAGGGTTTTATTTAATTATTCTATCAAATAGGATCTTTTCCTTAATTATTCATTTAAAAAAAAAACTTTATCTTGTATATTCTGCCAGCTGCCTGAAGATTTTATCTCTTTTCCTCTTTGGAAGTGTTTCATGAACATTGTTCACTGTTGCATTGAATCAGAAAATAAATGTATTTTTAGCAACTTAGTTTAAAAAGAAGCAATCATAAGAAATGCAGCGGCATATGTAAGAAACAAGAATTATCCTCCCACTCAGCAGTAGATCTATAAGTCTCAGACAAAATAACAGCTGTGGTCTTATTTTTACATATTAAGAAGATAGACCAAAAACACAAAATAAGGTTGTTGGTTTCTACAGAGCCAGAAGGTAAAGCTGTATATTGGTTTTTATTCTGTTTATCTCTGGCTTTTAGGCTGAGGCTGCCAACAGTGTGCACACTCACTGTTAAGGCTTCTGAAGCCTTACCAGAGCTCTCAGTGATGTGGTTTGGCAATAGGAACCACTAAATCACCGTCACAGGCGTCAGTGCAGTTGGCTCCATAATTGCAAACAACAGCCATAAATCCATTGAAGCTAATCCATGTACCAACTGAAATAAAATCCTTAATCTCATCTCCTTTCTGTTTTTCAGGTCTCACTTTCAAGTCTTATCACAGTATAGTGCCATTAGCTCTACAGATAAAATGGGGTCTTCCAGACTCCTTAAAATCTGAAATTCTGCTGTAAAAACAGCTTAAGAAAAATGGACCTTCAGAGTTAAAAGTGAACTGCAAGGGGACAAAAATCAGAGTTGCGGATTTTTTTCCTTCTTTTCAGAGAATTCATTCAGTAATATGTTTCATGAAAAAATGATTACTGAAAAACCTGAAAAATCACAGTTTACGTTCTAATATTTCAGTAAACTGATTAAACCAATTCCCTACAGAAAAATTACTGCCTGTATTGCAGTATGAACTCCACTGATACACAGGATTACTCCACTCTTAGAGAATAAGAGGAACAATCTCACATGTGCATATGAGGTCACACATCTGGCTTTCTGCAGCATTAGTACTCCCTTTCCTGAAATCAATCTCTGTTGAATATCTTTTCCTTAACAGCCTCTTCTCACATGTTGGTTCTGCTGCTCTCAGAAGTTTCTTGTATAACCCACCCATGGAGTAGAAGACAGGGCAGGTGCAGTGGTCGTGTTATTCTGGTAAGGCTCCTCCTCACCAAGGAGGGTCTCGGCCTCAGCACTGCCTTCCCTGGGGGAGCTCCTACCCCTGGTAACACCAGTCTGTACATGTAGACAGGACCCATACACCACTGTACACATGCGGCCATGAATACTGCTATGAACATTTTTGTGAGAAATGGAAGACAGACTTCAGCCTTCTCCACTAACATGTGGCTCCTTCATGTTTGAAGAAAATTCTTTCTCAAGGTTCAGTTCAGAAAGTCTTTTTTAACTCATCCTTTTTTGCAAGCTTATGGTGGAACTTCAGCATTTATTTTTGTTACAATATTTTGTCTTCATTTTGAAAACACCACCCTATGTGTTCCAGCTACAGGTGTTGCCCTGTTTCATAATAACTAATTAAAATATATATACTGCACGATCATTTTCTAATGGCCAAGAAGGGATTACAGAAATATGTCTATAAAATATTAGTCAGGGAAGACAAGGGCAGTTTATGTCACAGCTGTACCTGCCCCATTCCTGCAGTCATGTACAGTGTCCATTTCTTCCAGCATGCAATGGAGCAGCTATGGAGCTTCATCAGTGCACTGGAGCATCCTGTTCCAGCTGGTAGAAGCAATTTTGGACTCCTTTCCTTGGAGCAATCAAAACGTTTTAACCATGACACAATAACTGAAGTTTCCACAAATTTTAAGGAGCTAAAGAAAACATATTTCGAGTGTTCCTCTAAACACTTAGGATCCAATCTGTATCCTACATAATTTGGGAAGGATTTGCTATGCCCTTTACTAAACTTTGGAGTGAAAGATAAAGTGTGTTATCATGCATGCTTTGTGGAGATCTTTGTGGCAAGAGTCAGATTCAGTGATGTTTACATGTTGCTTGGCAAATAAATACTATTCCATTCCAAGGAAAAACAAGTCAGCTGTCAATATACTGCCACATTTCTTATGGTTTCCTGATTTTCTGCCTTTTGGTATACCTAAATCCTCTAAATATGAGCTACTGAATCAGCATTTTGTATGCTCAGATGTAATTAAAGCTGTTCAGATGATGTGGATTCCATTTTTGCTCTAAATTTCAAGCTTTCAGAATTTGTTTTCACTATTCAGGGAATGAAAATAAACCCCTCAAACATTTTTGCAAATGGAAATTGTTATGAAAGGTACGTTTCTGGATATAAAACCTGATCTTTTCGGCTCAAGTTCTTTCTCTTCTGGCTGTAAGTGACAAGAGAACCCCAGACAAAAACTTTCTCAAGAAATGTTTGTCAAAACTGATATGTTGATACAACATTTTGGCTTTGATGAAGTGACATATTTCACTTCACTGAAAATATTCTGACCAGCTCCAGATGGGATTGACTTATTTAAGCTAAGAAAATGATTCATTGTGAGAGTCTGAATAACCCAATAAAATAATAGAGTAATGCATGGTGGAGTCTAAATAAGCCAATAAAATAACAGAATAAAGCAGTATTCTTCAAATCAACATCACTGGATGTGAACCCTTGTCTTTATGTCTGAGATAAACTCATAAAATATAAACAGATTTAAATAGTATAAATTATGTTTATGTCCATCCAAAATAGACTTCTGGATAATATTGATCTTTTCCCTTAGAATCCTGAAGCCATAGGAAAACAAGGTCTTAATTCAACTTTCTCCTGTGCTGAAGAACTAATACACAGAGAAGACATCTGAGAAAAATCTGTGAAACATGTTTCTAAAGTTTTTTTTAGAGAAGAGTCTAAAACTTACCCAGAAGAGTCTAAACTTACTATTAGGACATGTTGATAATTGAATTTTTTTTCCTACAACATTACCTACATTCTCCTGATGAAACCTGAGACAATTCGTTTAAACAAAAGTTTAGAAGATCCTCAATCCACTTAGAGGATAATCAATAATTGTAGCAGCTACAGGTCTATTTCAAATATAGGAAAACTTCACAAGGTCCTCATTTGTAATTCATTTTTCTTAAGTAAATAAAGTATTTCTTGAAGAGTTTCCCAAGTACCTGCGTTTTCTGCATTTTTTAACTTTTTGAAGAGAGGAGCAAATCAATGAATTTTATGCAATGATTTCTGAATCGTCTTCATATTATTAATTTCAATACATAACCATGTATTCAAGTATTTGAGTCATATTTTCTACGTCAGCTTCAGCTACTACACCACATTTAGTAAGAGGCCTAAACCTCCTTTTCAATAAGAGAAAGGTAGTGAAATTGCCCACCAGTTCACCACTCACGCTGTCTCGATTTAAGTGGATTTAAGTGGAGCTTTGACCCCAGAATATGCCATGAAAGCCTTGACACAGCCACCAGATGCAGAACATGTAGGGTGGCTGACTTCTCGCGAGCTTCACACTTATCAGGGATTGGAAATCCCTGCCTGAACTGGAGCTTTGAGTATCGGCTGTGGAATTTCCCGAGCCATCTGACAAAGTGCAGGCATCACATCAATAGCTCCTGCCAAGCCATAGCAGGGATCCAAATACCTTTCCCTCTTAGTGTGTCAAGAAGATTGGTGTCCTATCAGCCCAAGCTAGAATTAAATCACTGAGATGGTTTTGCTGTGAACAGGAAAGAGGGGATGAATAATCATTTGCTTTGTTTTCAAAACCAGAGAAGACCAAGACTTGCCACATTGATTTTCAAGGAAAATGTGACTGCCTAAGCAAGGCTCTGCCACTGCCGATCAAAGAAGATAACTTTAAAAATCGATTTGGGATGTTTGCCTAATTAATAAAATTGCAGTATCTACTTGATCCAGAATTAAGGCAATAGGGAACAAAGCCTGATTCTTAGTCTTGTCTCTTGGGAAAAGGCTGCCCAAGCCCACATAGACAGGAAAATCTAACTTGCACTGTTTCCCTTTCAAGAAAACTCCTGGGGCCAATGGAAACATATGAGGTTTTATATAAGGTCATTAAATTGTCATGCTTTGTCCTTTGATTTAATTAAAATCTTCTTAGTTATCCAGACTTCTGTACTGCAAGCTGAAATGTAAATGAATGATGAGTGGTTTAATATAATATCTGCAACTCTATATTTCTTCCTACCTGAGAAGTTAAAATTTGATAATATATTTCTAACTCCACACAATCATGACTTCTCAGTGTTCAGAGTAACTGCTTGTGTTAGAAAATTAGAAAATATATTTTATAGTTTCTATATTACAAATACTCAAAAAAATTATCTTCTCTTTTTCTATCCAACAAATGTTTAAAATTCTGTGAAGTTCAAGGAACTGAACATCATACAGACTATTTTGATGTTTTCCTATTTTGACTGAATAAGCACATATAATTGGATTGATATAGATCATAATTCAATATCTTCCTTTTTTATTCCTTTCTTGAATAGGAAAAGCACTTATTCCCATGACTATAATCTATTTTTAATATACCACTAATGATTTATTATAGATGTCTCTCAGGAAGAATGAGATTCTTCTGCATTCTTTTGATAACTTCAGTGATATGATTAGATATTTTATTTTATTTTCACTGTTACCACTAAGTTATAAAATCTAAGAAAAATGTGTATTCCCTGATACCACTGGAAACATTCAACACAGATGTTTGCATTCTGCATAATTGCATGGTCCATACGTATTCTGCTTTTAAAATTTCTGCTTAGTGTAGATGGCAAACTACTCAAATACTTTCAGAGTATTTTGCTCTTCTAGACATAACATCTGCAATTCAATTAAATGTTTCATCTATTTTATTCCTGTCATTTGAGGGTATAGACCTTGATTCTGTTAATCCAGTGTTGATACTTGTTGTGGAAAAGACATTTTGAAACTCTTTAAAACAATGCAATACTTAACAAAGGAGAAGAAAACAGAATGTTTTAACTTAGGAAAAGCTACTATGGGATCAGATCAGTGATTGCTTCATAACCACAGCTTTTCCCTGGCAGGCAATTAGAGAAGATCATATATGCTAGATTTCTCTGAGGGCACTGAAATGCTTAGTTTCTGTCCCAGCTTCGACCAAGAAAAGATTAATAGTTCTACAGTTTAAAATTCTGTGAACTGTCTCTGTTCTTCACCTGACTTTTGGATAATTTTGCAATAATTTCTGGAAGAACAAGTCATAACTTTCAAGTGGGGGATTTGCAGGAAGAGAACTCACATGGATTGCTGTGGAGTAGATCAATACTAGACAACCAGCAAAACCAGCAAACATTTCTCTAGATAGGATAAGAAATGCCTACTGCTCCCAGAAAAATACATTTGCAGGCCATTCTGCATTGCACTGACTTTTGTAAGACCTTGTCATTATGTTATCTGAGCACACCTAAGCATTATTGGGTGAAAGCATTAATAATTGTTGCACTTTCTTTCACTCTCTGTCATTTCTTCCTTGTAGGGAGAGTAGAGGACATTTATCTGTTTAGGTCTATTTGCTTATTTCATGTCCAGTGCTTGTAAGAGCCCAGTTATTTTGGAAAGTCAATCCACTGTCTCCAAGGAGGTCCCTCTGCTCCACGAGGTCATACTGAGGTGCGTGGCTGCCACTCACCACTCCTCTGGGACATCCCTGGGGGTGTCACCCCACGGCTGATGGAGAGCGCAGGGGAGGGTGGGGCACAGGTGGCAGTCCTGGGGTCTCTCCTGTGGGAAGTTTCCTAATGCTGCTCTGGTCACCAGCTCTGTGCTGCTGCTTGCTGCCTTCCCTGGGGACCCTCAACCACTTCCTTTTTTGAGGTATCTTGAAGGCTGCCTCTAAGCACTATGCTTCGCCTTATATCAAGACTAAGTTTTGGAACGTACTATCTGTATATCTACCCACACCCAGACTCCCTCACCAAGCTAAACTTGGACACAGAGCGGTTTTGAAGAGTTCTGCACCCCAAAATTATGTCCTTTGTTTGTGCTCTTTTCCCAGCCTCATCTTTTTCCTTCTCCTTGTTTACATCATGCTTTTAGCTTGCAAGACCAATGCACTTTATGCTCAATCTACAAAAGACAAATTACTCAACCAAACAGCACACAGAGGAGACAGCTTATGACAATAGCATCAAGTGTTGATACTCAGGGATTATTACTTTATAATAGAAGCTAGAAGCTAGAACAAATTGTTTTTTGTGAAAGGAAGTCTGTTTTCTCAAATGCATTAAGTTTATATAATAGTCAGAAAATGGCCAGTTCAGCAGATTTTATACACATAAATATTATATGTAATATTTTATGCATAAATGTTCCAAGTTTACTCCAGTGTAAAGCTTTCCTTTAAAGAGTAATTCTCACCCCATAATTCACTTTTATGATTTTCTTAGGGCTTTAAGTGTAAAAGCTCAATCTGGTTTTGTTTTATCCTTCCTTAAAAAAAAAATAAAAACACAGAACAAGTTAATTTTTACATTCAATCTGCTAAAGGCATGTTGCCACATATGAAGCTAAACATGTCACTTTTGCAAGCACATGCATACACACATGTGCACATCCAGATACACAATGACTTTTTAAGACTTAATGACAATAGAAATAGTTTCATGTGGAAAAAGGGAGGCCCTGACCGGAGCCGTTGACTGCAGCAGGCTGTGCTCATTCTTGGGCTCCTCTCCAAACCTCCCTCCAGCCCTCCTGTTTCACATCTAATGTAAAGATATTTCTCTCCCCCAGACAGTTTCTCACAAATCTGAAACTTGGGCTTTCTGCCAGATGCTGGATCTCAGGCTGAGTCCTTTGCTTTACTGCGACCCTTTCCATGTCCTGTCCCTTCCCTTTGGTCTCAGAGAGCTGCCTCAGACAGCAACAGTCAAGTTCTTTGTTCGTTCTCTTTCTCTCCTGCCCTGTATGAACAGAGGAGAGTACTGATTCCTGCTCAGCCATGGGCAAACATTCTCAGGTGTTTTAACATGACCTCAGAAGAGAGGATTTGATGAAGCTAACTGAGGAAATAACATGTTTTGGGCTGGAGTGTTATCAGTTTTGAACCGCCATGGCTTCATGAGGAGAAAGTCCTGCTTATCAAGCCTGATTTCCTTTTATGACAAGGTACCCCACCTAACTGATCAAGGGAAACCAGCTGATGTAATCTTTTTTGATTTCAATAAAATTTTTGATAGTGTCTCTCACAAGATCCTTCTGACAAAATGTGTAGCACATGGCTGAATAAGCACATCATGAATGGGTGAGCAACTGGCTCACAGGATGGGCACAAAGGGTCTAGAAAGACCCCAACAAATGAGAGGGCTGGGCAATCACCAAAGGTATGAAGTTCAACAAGGGGAAGTGCCAGATTCTGCACCTGGGGTAGGGCAGCCCTGGATGTATGGACAGACTGGGGAATGAGGGCTGAGAAACAATACCATGGAAAGGGACCTGGGGGTCCTGGTTGAGGAAAAGTTGAATTTGAGTCAGCAGTACCCTGGGTCCCCACAGCACCAAACCTGACAGAGACCAAGAAGCATTGGGACAACACTGAGACACATGGTGTGATTTTTGGGAGTGGTGCTGTGGAGGGCCAGGAGTTGGACTCAATGATCCCTCGTGGGTCCCTTCCAACTCAGCTCATTCTGTGATTCTGTGATTCTGTGATTCGTCAAAGTCAAGGATGCGGCTGCAGGGACGTCTGCTTTTTCAATCTCCCTCTCTTTCTTTGACAACAGTTCAACTTTCAGACATACCATGTAACCACACTCTTTTTGCCCCAAAATATTCTATTTTAGACAGAAATTATGTCCAGTATATTCTAGGATCTAAATTATAACTGCCAGAATTACAAAACCAAAGTCATGCGTAGTTTGCATTACCAGAACTGACTCCCTTAGGATCTGAAGCCCTAATACATTTCCTTCCCAAGTAGACTGTGCTGTGCTCAGGAGCTGCAAGGATTCCCTTTGCATTGCACTTCATATTTTATCACTTTTTAAGTCGTGTACTTGCTGCATGGAAATGCTTTTACCATGAGGATGCCCTATGAAAGTGTTTAAATCTCCTGCTCATCCACACAGGGGTTACAGTACAAGTAATGGCAGAAGACACTCCACTGCCACCACCTCCTGAGCCACCATCTTACTTCTACGGCAATTTCACAAGAATGATGCTTAGTGAAGTAATACTATGGGATCAGACGTGGTCCCAAGGTTTATGGCATAGCACAGGGAGCAACTTACAGGATTCCTGCTGCTCTCAAGCAGCTTACAGTTTTTGGTGTGACTATTCCTCAGTTATTTTACCATTGATCTTAACAACCACATTTTTAGAGGTAACTGCAGTTGTGTAGAAGTCCATTTTCTAAGATAACAGATTTTTCCAGTCAAAGGAGATACATCCAGCTCACCAGGGCAATCATTCAGACTGACCACCAGAAATGAGAAATAAGAATTGGTCTCACAGGATTGCAGAGGATTCCTCAAATCACTTACAGTCAAGATTATCCATGGTGCTCATATGTTGGTTTACTTTTCAAGTGAAAAAATTATGATGGCAAAGGCAAAAGACGGGTGCAATTTCAGAGATAACTTACTCCAGGAACTACTGCTCACTGTGACAAGCTTGGTTCCCGGTAAGCCATGTGGCACATGCTCACACATAGGCTTGCAACTGATATTCTCAGTATCAGTATTCTCATAAAAACACCAGTCTGCAACATTACTTCATGTTTCATGCACCTTACACTGAAAAATTACTAGCAAAAATACATACACGTCTTATGGTCACAGAGATGCTCCTGGTGCCTCTATGCACACAGCAGCTCTGCTATAGAGAAACTTCCTCAAAAGGGTGCAAGGGAGATTGCTCTATCTGTACTGTTTAGGCACTGTTTGGTCCCATCCTGTACTATTCTTGCTCTACGGGAAGAGAAGTCTTTCCTTGGAGCATTTCAATTACTCATTTAACAATTTTTGCATAACTGCTACATCAAGTGAGTGTGATCCTGTAAAGGAAAACATACAAAGAGCACAGCAAAAGAAGGAAACTAAGTTTGCACAAGCATCTTAAATTTGGCATTTCCTACCCTATGAGTGACTTCAATGTAGATTTTGTATTGTGCTTTACTGTGAAAATTCCCATCCTCATTGTAAGGTTATTTCTCCACTACAGATCACAGAAAGCTTGATTTGAAGAGCTCCAAAATGGGAGCTCACCATCCTTACATCTTTAACTCTTTTTGGATCCAAGCCAGAATTGACTAGTTTAATGTGTCACCATAACAACAGCTGAGCACTTCAGTTTAAGCATATTTTCTCTACTCTTTTGTTCAAAGAACTAATAGCTGAGCCATAGATTTCACACTCTTATTCTGAAACAGGCTCAAGCAGACCGAGACAACCATTTCCAACTATTTGTCCTTGACACACAATAGACCACAGGACAAATGTTTTCTTGGCCCCAAGGGGTAAAGCCATTGAAGAGCAAACTTTAAATGCATTATTATTGTTTTGTGATCAGAAGAAATTCATACTTCTGACAAAATGTTGGTTGTGATTTAGTTACCATTTTTTAAATATTTCATTTCCATTCCTAGCAAATCTTGAATCAACATAAATAAATATATCTAAGCAACAGATTTCACATATCAATACTTCCAAGGAGATTTATTTTTTTAGGGAGCACACCCACATATCTTTTCAGATGAGCTTTAAAATGTTGGTTTCTTTACCAAAAATTCCTTTACTGGAATCAAATACTGGAAAATGCTTGATAACAAAAACTTTACCTAAAATAGTTCATAGTAGTTAAAGTAACAAACATGTTTAATCTCTGAAGCATTTAAATTTAGCAGGATTCTCAGTTTTAGAAATATTAAAATAAAATGTATCTGTTTAATAACTAAGAGTTTGTCATATATTAAAAAAATATGAAAATAACCATAAACTTCCATGACAGATTTCCTACAGAACCCTCTTTTCTTTACTCACCTGTTGGGGCTGCAGACAGCAGACACAGACACATGTGGAAACCAAGCTTCTACTTGCTTCTGCAG
The DNA here is from genome assembly GCF_031753505.1 of Anomalospiza imberbis. Taxonomy (NCBI): domain Eukaryota; kingdom Metazoa; phylum Chordata; class Aves; order Passeriformes; family Viduidae; genus Anomalospiza; species Anomalospiza imberbis. Next base: position 28,707,752 of record NC_089685.1, on the reverse strand, counting down.
CTGAGGTATTGAACTATAAAAATAATGTTGGAACAATGTGAAGGAAAAAAAAGTCTCAAATATTCATGATGCAATATAATTTGGAAGAGGTTTCCATCTTTGCCAGATATAAACATCAGGACGAACTTAATGAAGAAGGCAGCTCTGCCATAGCCATAGTGCTACGCACATGTGAATAGCAGCACGTGTCAGAAGGCTGGGATGCAAGACAAAACATTGGCCAGTATCAACAAAAGCAAATGTGTATCACACCCTTGTTTTTTACACCACTCCTTTTGAGTGGCTGCATAACATGAATACTTTTGCATTTTCATGTTAGAGCTGTCCCTAGTGGTATAAAAAGCCAGAATAACATCCTGAGTGCTGGAATCTTAAAGCATTGCTGACGCCTTTGAGAGCTTGTTTACACCAATTCAAATATCAGGTGTAGATATCAGTCAGTGTACTTCTTAAAGATGCTCTCTAGAACACTGTGAAGGGGTAAGATGTAGACCAGCTCAAGGCAAATCCTGCTGTGGTCTTTCTACAGATGGGACTGCAGCTGAACACCTGTATGAAAGATTACAGACAGATGTCTTCAAAGACTCAAAAAAAGAAGAGCATTAAGAAAAACAAGGTCCTGTGAATTCAGGAAACTATATTTGGATCACTACAGTCACCAGAGCACTGCAGAAGTCAGACTAATTTGTCATCTAGAAAGCCGCAAACACTAGATCTGTCAAATAAATGTGAACTTCCACCAGCCCCTATACTGTTTCAAGGCTAGAAATAGCATTTGGTTAAGTAGCTGAGAAAATAAATTAATTTAAAAGTAATAAAGCAGCTTGCAAGATCATAGCAGTGTTCTATTCCAAAACTATGTAAATCCAGGATTTATTTACACACATGTGGATCATTCATTAACCCTTTTTCAGGGTTAAGATACAAACTTTTAAAAAACAAACAGTAACTTACGTATTCACAAGCATTTTCTCAGACAGACAAATTTTCTCAAGTCTTGATTTGAAAAAGCAAATGGATTTCTAGAGTATGTTATGCTATTTTGATGGTGAACCTAAACTCACTTTCAGTATAAATGTTATCTTGTGCCTACACTGCTCAGACAGAGGTCTCTTGTTGTGCCAGTAACAATCATTTAATCTCCACACTTTGATTACCTACTGATTCATTGAGAAGAAAGCTCACAAGTTGTTATTCTGAAAAACATAGATTTAGTGTCACTTCAATAAAAAATATTTAATCTCAAATGCAGCTCTCTTGTAAATTAGTTGACAAGTTTTTCTGGCTGAGGCAGAGATTAAATCATCAGGAACATACTGAAGTGTGCTCTACAGATCTTTAGAAATTCTGGCAAGATTTCCATAGAGTTAATAGATTGTTATCTTCTCCATAACTAAGTAGGATGAACCAATGCAAGGAAAAGTGATCCAATTTCAAAATAGGATGCTCTAGATATTCTTTTCTAACATTCTAACTACAAATTCCTGCCCTGCATCTGATTCCCTATTCATACAATAATTTCCCTCATTGCACAGGATGTTATGAGGCTGCCCACACTAAACAGTGTGACTGATTCAGTAGTACAATAATGGAGTAATCCAAAATCCTAAAATAAGCAACAAAAAAGAAGATAAAGTCTATTCACTCCATTCTCCAATGAGAAGGAGAAAGTTCTCAAGGAAGGATCGCTATTAATTGGGATCAGAGGGGAAAACACCCTATTTTTGAGGGGAAAAATACATGGCTTGAGCTGTGTATGCATTGTTTGCCCTCAGTGTGCCAAGGACCATTCGCTACTCAGGCCATGGTCCATATTAGTCATCAGAATAACCATAAATCACAACCTCAGAGAAAACATCTTCCACAGCCACTGAAAGACAAATTCAGTATCTTGTATGTTATTGTTGATGTTTGTGGTGTTAGTATGCAGGGAAGCACAAGGCATAATAGGGAAATTTTTCTTACTGTGCCCTATTCCCATAACCTTCTTCACATTTTCTTTAAATTGCAGGCATGCATTTCTTTCATTATAGAAAATATATGCTTAATTTAAGGCCCAAAACTGAAATGCTGCTTACAGTAATGCTTTCTTGAGTCTTATTAACTTATGAACTTTTGGTGGGTTGCCCAGCACTCAGAGCAGCTTTTCTGTTATTTTCCAAGCTACATCAAAGTGTTTGTCTCAAGGGCCTGAGGGGTTTTTATAATTTTTAGTGAGGGAAAGTCTCAAGAATAATTTTCTAACATTAGTCATGTCAGCTATAACTGCATTTCCCTCTTTATTCTAAGCTTAGCAGTCCCTGTATACTTAGCACAGAGGGAAGCATTACTCCAATTCTATACAAGTGATGTACAGGTTACCTGATGTGTTATTCCTTCTAGAAGCCTTGGGAGTCAGAAGAGGGTCTCATCCACAGTGGGAATCTATACCCAATACTGTTTCTATTTCAATGACTCAAGATATTACACAAAGGTCTCAGCAGACTCCAGGTGAACTGCAAGGCAATACACCAAGTATCGTTTTGCTTACAATAGCACCTAGCATTCCCACATAGTCTACATCCACATCCATGAAATGGATAAATCCAAATAATGGTCTTTAGCTGGCATCATGCACAGCTAAAGATGCATCACGGACAATATGCATTATTCATGTGTGCATGCTTGGACAGTGACAGAACTTCCTTTTTTTCCTATAAAATCCATTTATATAAACAGTACTTTTTGAACTGACTACATCAAGTGAGACCTGCAAAGAAAACACATTTCTGATGGGATGTGAAAGGCTTAAATTAGCATCTCTTACAGACTACCTCTACTTCAGCATATACTGGACAATATTTAGGTGATTAATATCCATGCATTTCCTGAACCATGAAGGACAAAATTCATTTAATAACAATCTCTGACCTGTGAAAAGTCACAAGCTTCTCCTGATGCCTGAAGGAGCAGCTGCAGTGTCAGCCACTCAGAGATGCAGGAACATCAGCAACATCCCCTGCCTTGGTGCAGATGAAGTAGGACCACCATGCACACGGCTGAGCAGCACAAAGGTGTCTGCTCAAATCTAGCTCCTGCTCACACCCAGAGCTAGCAGCCTGTGTATATTTTGCCTCACCAGTTTCTGGAAAACTTGATAGTAGGATAGCAGATTTTAATTTTCTCTACTTTTTATCCCTTTCCCTGCTGGAAACAAAGCTCTTTTGTGTTATCCTTTTCAGATGCCTTGCATGGCTACTGATACAGAAACTTCAAGCCACAGCAGCACATAAGGATGCCAGGAGTTCTGAACACTTATTGCCTCAGCAGGACACTGAAAACCAAACATGGCAAACCGGCAGTTCTCCTTTCAGCAAACAAATATCCTGAATTTGCTTCCCAGGGATCAGAGCTCATCCTCCAGTGTCTGCTTCTTACAGAAGAAAACTACTTTACATCGATAAACTCCAGAGATCTGCTTGACTAGAAGTGGTCCTTAAGAGCAACCTGGAGTGGACCTAAGTCCACAATATGATTGCATTCTGTTGCTATGTGAGATAAAGTCACAGTAACCTTCTGATGCAACTCCAAGATTAGGGGCAAATTTGTGTTAGCAATTATCACTATGGGCATGGATCTGCAAAGAGCAGCCAGGCTTGCTCTTTAATACATACACAAAATAGATACAGACATATGCTTGAGAGGAGTCCAGAAAGAAAAAATGGTATCATGTCTTGCTTGTTCCTTTCCTGTGGAGCAGGGAGTATGGAGTTTAATCAATATGTCTGCAGCGTGGATGATGAGAAGACCTCAGCTCGCGTGGAACAGGGAGAGAACCAGCCAGAGTGTGCAGCCCTGTGCTGGGGCAGCTGCATGCCACTCTCCCGTGCTGCCCTGCAATCCTGCACAAGAAAATCCAGAGGTGTCATCCCATGAGCTTCTCTTGTGTACCAGGCGATTTGCTCATGGAAGGAGGAGCTGAGATGAGCTGTTCCTGACTTTTCCCCGTGCTGAGCCTCCTGCACAATGCTCAACAGCAGCACAACAATCAGTCCTCTCAGCTCTGACACTGCCCAGACTGGGCAAGCTTTAAGTCTCAGACTGAGCTTTGCAGTTTACAGACAGTTCTTTCAGTATGTGCTGGGTGATTTTATGCTATGTGTAGTGTATTGTAATTCACTATATATTCCCTTTCTCACTGCAGCTTCAAAGAAACAAACTACTTATTTAAAAATAATTCATTCATTTGGGGCTGCAGGCAACCTTAAGTGACCCCAAAGGCAGAGACAGGTAACAAAGACAAGACCTAACCTTGAGCATGTTAATGCTGAGTTTTGCTGGGAATTTTGTCAGAGCTAGGATAAAAGGAACTGGCTGCAAAAACTTTCTGGAAGCACAACTCTTTCAGAAAATGGAACCTATTGAACTTTTCCTAATTAGCAATCAGGCTTCTTTAATTCATCTGAATTACAAACATTAGCAAGAGAGGGAGGGAAAAATCCACACTGATGTTTTACATCAATTAATTCCAACAGAATGTCAGAGTTTTTATATTATAAAATCTCCTATATAATTACACCTCTTGCAATTGTTTGTTAGGTATGTAAAGTTATCCCTTTTTTCCTGTATCACTTGTTTCATTTCTTTCAAAATTGTAGCTGTCAATAAATAGTTCTTTTTTTTTTTTTTAATATGACAGTTCTTCGATTCTGATTAGCCATATTTCATTGCTAACATTGATCTAACATCAGCAATAATGCAGGACCAGACTCTAGTCTCCTTACTCACAATAGCCAAAAGTTGTGTGAACCTCTGCTGACTTCAGTGTAACCTCTTGTGTGAGTATCTGTTCACCAATGGAAGAGCTTCACAATCTGGCATGTGCTGCTTTATTGGTCACTGGCACACTGACACTTCTGAGTTCAGCCCACTTTCAAAAAGATAATGACTTATCATTATTCTGTCATTGATTTAAATCTTGACAGTCTTGTAAGTAAGCACAGGTAAAAGAAAAATATTCCTGTTAGCCCTATTTTACAGATTAGAAAATGTGCACAGAGGGATGATGCACCACATCTAAGCCTTACTTTATAGGTATTTTAGAAATAAGATGGAAAGTGACTGCAGCACCCAGTACTGTGGCGCATGGACTGTAAGACAGATTGTCAGGAGACTACTGTCCTGGGTTCATGCCTTCTGAGGCCAGGATGAAATCCAGACCTAAGTTGTTCCTCTCTATTATTTGTGTATTTATAGGGTGTCAGTCGCTGAAGTACTGAAATGCCAGACTAGCCCAAGGCCACAGACTCAGCATCCAAATGGAATTCAGATCTCACTAATTCCTCTGTCCCATTCCCATGCTCTGTTGCCTCCTCTGTGCCACATAAAAATAAAAATAAAACTCAGGCCACCTTTATCTCCAGGACTATTTGATTTCATACAATAGAAACAAGAACACCATCACTGCTCCAGAAAATGTTTATCCATTTTGGCTACATTTCTATAGGAATTTTATTATGCAAAAGAGCAGTGCTGCAATCACATAAATTAGGAGACTTATTTCAGTACTGTAATAATAAGCCAATGGTATTCCCCTTGCTTGGAATGAACATGAAGGAGTAAGAGAAACAGTGGTGATAGAAAATAAATGTTAACACTCAGCCATATCTCCAGCGTGCTCAGCAAAGTGTTTGTTCATTGTCTTAATTCACTTTCACATTCTTTTTTGCCCTGTTCAAGACCAAAAACAAAGCAACTTGGGAAAACAGTGAGGCAGTGCCAGAAAGGAACAGCTGCTTTTAAAAAATTCTTTTGTTGTCCTAACTTAGTATTTTTTTCTAGTAATAAAAATCATTATGAGCAGGGAAGGTGACCTTTTATACAAGTTTTGCAAACTACAGGGACTTGGGTACCTCAAATCTAAATCTGCTGAGGAAGCTACAGAAGTTAACTCCTTTATTCTCTTCTTGCCTAAACCAAGTTAAATCAAAGAAAACAGAACAGGGCTCACCTAATGAACCATATCTGACAGTATCTGAGTAAGTTATTTACTGTTCCCTTTACTGTTAACAGAAAGAAACAGACATCTCAGCTAAGGAAGGCCAGGTAAATCTTTATTTCTTTTTCTTCAGTAGTTACGTGGGAAGTTTGTTGGCCGCCTAAACATGGCTAAAGTCCTATGAGACAAATCCCAGACTGAGTCACCACAGTTTAATCAGTTTCATCCTTTTTGTTTCTGGATGATGAACAGTATAACACAAGGCATGAACTGTATAACCATTTATTTCATCTGCTTGAAATAAACATGGTAACTTATCATTTCCCTGTTCTCTCTGAATGACTCAACCATAAGGGCCCAACTTATTAGGTACCATTGAACTACAACGTCTCTTAAATGAGTAAGAAACAGGTGCCAAAGACTTGAGCTCACAGAGCTTCTCTGCCCTCCTGTCTTTTAACTTCTCTCTCTATTCTTCTCTGCCACCTAAGCTCTCATCACCATCTACAGCTTTTAACAGCTGGTGGCCATGGTAAAGCAGGTCAGCTGCTAAAATTCTTCAGATAGCTTTTGACAGTCAATTTGGATCAACAGTCTACAGCAACAGTGCATTTCTGAAAGCCACACTCATTTTATACACAAGTGCAAATGGCTAATGTTCAAATATGTCAAACGGCTCAGGATTAAGTGTACTGGAAAGTATGAATTTAATTTCCTCTGTTTAAGAATTAGGAGAGAAGCTTGTTTTTAAATTTCCCAGTTGCAAAATAGTAATTTCATTTTATTTCAGGGTTGTTCTCTATGAGGTGGGGTGGTTGGTACCATGTACAGCATTAATTCAAAAATATGCTTAAGCACACAGAGTTTTAAGAAAGCAATTAGCTCTCATGAAGTAAAGAAATTAACATTGCACTGTCCTTCAGTAGTCAAGACCTGAAAGCCTGAAAAAATCATTTCTGTTTTCATCCCCACGGGAAAAGCAGTAGGAAAACATTTCTTTTTTTAAAACCTATTCATGCAGTAACTAATGGCTTGACTTTGGACTGTGGCATTGTCTTGATAAACATTCTTTCCAAGATACTGCTTAGTTTCCTCCGGAGCAGGGAGAAAGTAAGCAAGTGAGGAAGATTGACACGGGGTTGTGTTTGAGGCCAGATTACCCAGAGGCAGAAAGTGGTGGGCAGCCTTCCTTGAGACCCTGTTCCAGTGACATAGTATGTCTTTTCATTAGAGAAAAACTGCTTTCAAAGGCATCATAGCAACTCCTGAAGGACACTCTGACATTCAATATGGGACAGAGAGTTACTGTTTAACACTGAAATACTGTTTATTAGATAAACATTACATTTAAGTAGCAAGAAAAAACATGAAACCGTTGCAAAAGTTAATGTATTTTCTTTGCTGCAGCTTTGTCCTTCATGTTATTTTTCTTGAAGAAAGAGTTAAGTATTGAAGAAAAGGTTCAAAAAGCAACAGTAGTATAAACCAAAATTTACTTGCTCAGTAGTACTGTGTATTCACCAAACTGCTCCATCACTGGTTTCAATGTTTACTCCTGAATAAAAGGTTTTTTTCCATAACTCAAGGATCTTCTCAGTGGTGCAGGAAGAAAGCAAAAACTTCTCTGTGTGTGACAACAATCTGCTGCCACAGCAATGCGTGTCATCTTACAAGCAACCTTTCAGGCTAAATTCTGCTCTTAATTATACTTGATTCATGCTGTTGGCTTGCATACTTTTACAGGAATTTAAGAGAGAGATCTCTTGCACGACTGTTATGAGTACAGCTCTGCTCCTATGCTAATCTTACTTCACCCATCTCAACCAATTTGCTCCTGATTTATATTAGTTTACCAGAGACCAAGTTCAAGCATGAAAATCATCAGGAAGTTATAGACCTTTATTCAAAATAAAAATATCTTTTCTCATGAATCAGGAAAGGCTATGGAAAAAGTAAAAAAAGTAACTTTACATTTTGGTGATAAGTAAGAACATTTGTCCAAGTACTAAATCCCCCTTTAAAGAAAAATAACATGTGCTAAAGCTTTAAAAGGAGTCCAAACAGAGGATTAATTGAGGAGATTGATTTCAGTTGTCCCCGCCCCAGTTTAATAGGCTTTTTCTCAACTGGATTTTGGGGAGTTTGGTCTTTTAGACCACTTATTCTTAACAGTAGTAAGGAAGAAATCTGGAAATTGATTTATTGTGAGGATTTTCCATTGAACTCAATGGACATTCTGTGTTGCCTTGTTTCTTGCTTTTTGTTGGATTTTGGTTTTGGTTTGGGGGGTGGGGTTTGCCTACTTTCTAGCTAATATCAATCTGTTAGGGTTTATATTTTGCATCTACTAATATGATTTATCTTTCTCTGACATTGAACACAAAAGTCTTGGATCATGTGTTTAAAAAGTGAACATTTCATGCTGGTATTTTACTGCAATACTAGCTCTTATTTTCAGGTTGCTTGGAATTGAGAACTTGCTGGTACACTGCTGTGCTTTACAACTGCTGTGTTAGCTGAGGAGAGTAGAGTTAGGTCAAACCTGAGAACAAAATATCTCCCGTAACAAATGTAGCATTTGACCAAAGACAAAATCCTGGTTTCGTTTTGGGTCATAAAGGTGCAAGCCCTTCATCAATCAAGTTCTTTTTTGAACTGATCTTATTCCAGGACATTAACTCTTAAGAGCCCCAGGAGTCAAAACAGAGAGGAAATTACTTCTTCTAACAGAGGATGCTCTTGTAACTGCAGCACCACGACGCACCGACAAAGGCGGCTGTGTCCGCGTTCAGGAGCCAGAGCTCGGGGCAGCTCTGCTCGGGGACCTACACTGACTCGTGGGCGTATTTCGGGTGGGGACACGCACTCAGAGGAAGCTGTTTCTCCTTGTTGCTCTAACCTCCTGCTGTTGGAATCTCTGGCACAGAGCAGTGTGATCCAGCTTTACTGCAGCTCTCCTGGCAGATTTGGGTCTCTCCGCATGCACCGGTGTAACTCAGAGCAGTCAGGCACGCCAGGCCAGAGCCTTGGCTGCGTTCACAGACCACACACCAGCAGGCTTAGCCTTACATCAGCTAGCAACAGCTCAGGCTGCTCAGAAACCAGGAGGTGAGTGCTCCTGGATTTTTAACAGCATAGCTTTTAATTGTGAAAATGTTCTGCCAGGTTTATTTAAGCCACAAGAGATCAGAATGGCTGGCAGGGGATCAGCTCCCCAGAACAGTATTCAAGGCCAGGTTGGATGGGGGTTTTAGCAACCTGGCCTAGTGGATGGTGCTTCTGCCCATGGCAGGGGCTTGGAACTAGATGATCTTTAAGGTCCTTTCCAACCCAAACCATTCTGTGATTCTATGAAAAGAATCCCAGGCACATCTCTTTCTCTTTAGGAACAGATATGTTCATACCATGGCCAGAAATTGCTGACTCTGTGATGCAAAGCACATGATCTGGCTCCTATACTACATTTCCTGTCAAAGCTGTACCTAGAATTTATGCAACTCTTGTGATTTTTTTCCCCCCTCTGTTCTGTTTTAGATCAGGCTGAGAATACATCTGAGCATTCAGAGATTTTTAATATTGTCTTTTTCTGGCTAAACAGATGTAATCTTTTATTATTTTCCCACACTTCAGGCTTTCCAAAATGTACTGCTCTTATAAGTATAAATAGGGGGGAAGAGAAAATGGGTAATTATATCTCCTATCCTTTCTTATCAAAGCTGTGTGTTGGAAGAGATGGAGAGACTAAGAAAAAAATGAGAATAAAATTTATTGCAGACATTTCTCAGCTGAATGTCTTCCAACTAAGCTTCCTCTCCCAGATTTTGTGATTTTAAAGATGGTGTATGATATAGCTTATATACAAGGATTTAAAGGTGGGGGGTTTTGCAGTTCAAGAAAATAATGTTTCCAGTCTAACTCAAACACCAGGGGAAAAAAGTGTGTTCACTGATAAGTCCCAGAAGTCCATCTGCATTGTGATTGTATAGAGATTTTTAAATGTCTGGCTTGTCTAGAGAAACAGGCTGGGAAAAAAAAACCCTATTACTACAGGAACCTGAAGGAAAGAACAATTAGTGGATGTTCTCACTTGCTCTCCAAACACTACAGCATGTGCTTCTTTCCCCAGGACATATATTAGTGATCTCAAAGGAGTGTTTGCCTGTCACATTATACCCTGGAGCTTTGAATCAGTATTTGCCAACTCCTGTCAAGCACTTGAAAGTCATGACTCCTACCCAAGGCCAATGTATGATGATCTCCCAGATATCTGCATGCTTTTCCCTGACTCTTTCATTTTTCATTAGAAAGTTCAGGTCTTATTTTTAGATCATATCTTTCCTTTCCAGATATCCACATAGTGTTTACAGCACTGCCAGATCCAAAATATTGAGAGTATTGAGAAGTACTTTTGGAAGTTCTTTACAAGACTCCCACCTGGGAGCCACAGCTGTCGTCAGCTCGCCATGGCTTTGTTTGGGCGTTGTGTCTCCCTCATTTCCACACAAATTCAGGGACATTCATTCCCACATCTACAACTTAACTTTCCAAGCAGCTCAACCCAGAGAGCAAAAGCAGGCACACACTCTCCAGTTATAGATCGGTTCAGCCCCCAGACTCACATCTGTTTCTTGACCTAGCATCACCCCTGCTCCTTTTGCAGCACTGAAGGCTCCACATTTCACGGGGTCAGTCTAGGGAGGGTTTTGTCCCTTCCCATCTTTTTTGGCCTGAAGAGGGAGATGCCTTCTTCTGAGATAGTAAGATGAGAAGTAAGTGGAGAGCAAGGCCCAGAGTCCTTCTGAACTGCTGGGTCTTTCCCTGACACCCTCTTTTTCTTCTCTTCTGTGGAGTTAATTTGGGGTTCTCCTTCCACATTCCTACAGAAAATGTTGCCTGCTCATGCACAAGTGGGAAGGAGTTCTGTTGGCTGTCCCCAGCAGCCCACTGTCTTCCCTGTGGCTGCTGGGGCCACGACAGAGGCAGCAGAGGGAGGATTACAAAGCATGCAAGGACTGCAACCTGTCACTCACCCGCCTGGGACCTCAGTGTTTGCTGCACATGCTCTTAATACCGAGTCCTAAAATGGGACAGTGCTATTTCTTTCCTCCTGTCCCTTGAGAGTCTCAGTCAGGCTGGTTATATTCAACCACAGTTGCAAGAGATGAGATGTTGTGTCTAAAGCTGCTTTCCGGTGACTTCTTTTATTTCTTCAACTAGAAATTTCCTGGAGCTCCATTTCATAAAATATCAAGTTTATCACATTTCTTATTACTTTTAGTGACCAAGCTGTACATGCAATTATCAGTTACACTCCCAGATCAACACTCCAGTAGGAAAACTGGTTAATCAATCTCTCACATGAGAGGCAAAATTCAGGTTTGGCCTCAGTTTCTGAGGCAGACTTTTGCAGTTCATAGTATAAATTGTCATTACACTATACAGTTATAACCAGCTATTGGAGTTACCACAGAACTACTGAGGAAATGAGGCAATCCTAATGCAAAACAATGGTTTTTCACCCTCCATATAGGTGTGGAACATGCATTAAATTCCTTGAATGGAAACTGTACAGAATGACATGGATGTTAGAGTTAAGACAAACCACAGGGTTCATCTGAAAGATCATGTATATCACAGGAATTCAGGTTTGAAATGAATGTTGGCTTTGGGTTTGAAGCAAACATGGGGTTAGACTTTTCACATTTTCCAATGTACCCTCCTCCTCTACATCTATCTTATGGTGATCTATTTGCTGTCTGAAACTCCAGCACTGCATAGGTAAGAAAGAAGAATGGTTAGCTGTTTATGGGTATAAATTCTACCTAGTCAATGTGATGAAGCACAATGAATACTTCCACACAACAGCATCTTTAAAAATAGGTTCAGCCTACCAAGTAAGACTGAAGAGGAAATATCTGAGGAAGAGTGTTGTTGCATCCTAAATCATCATACTTTAGTATCTGGGAAGTTATGAAAAACATGTAGGCAGGGGAGGTTCCCATAAGATTTAGAGCAAAGAATATGGAAAATATGAAATCAGATTGAAACACTCAGCAGAATTAGGAAGCTTAGCAATCTAGAGACAGTTGCCTGGAAAATGGCAGGGAGAGAAAATAGTGAAGGTTTTCTATGAAGTATGAGTAATGGTTAAAAAGTTTGCTACTGCTGAATTGAGTAGCAACAGGAAAAGATAGGATGTTGTTGAGAAACTCAGTAGGCTCTGGTTACTCTTTCTATGTTGGAGGTTATTCTTTATATATTTTCTTCAGTCGTGGACTGCAGCCTGGATTAACAGCCTTATGTCTTTCATTACAAGTATACTTGTCAAAGGAATTGTACTTAAGTTATTTACATATTTTTATCTTTGGAACTCCTCTTAAAGGGCCCCTCTGTGACTTGGATCTTGCATGCAGGACATGAAGACTTGCATGCATCTCAGAGGTTCAGGGGAGAGTCATGGAGAGCACAGCTCTCTGCCATACTGTTATGTAACAGGAGTCAGTCAAAGGAATCGAGTGAAGTGCAACACCTCCAACAGTATCCACAATGGGACTGATTTTGATGATTGTGTCAAGATTTATCTTCACTGTTTGATATTTCCCTTCTTGAATGTATTTACCATCACACTCTCTCACCCTCCACTACATCTTCTGCAAGCCTGCTGCATTGAAGAAGTATCGTTTTGCACACTGATAGTAACTCAGCCTCTCAAAGTCACAAAGTCAACTTTTTCCATTTGAATTGTGAGGGGAGGCAGGTAAAGAAAGCAATGTTAGCAAATTTCTAGCAGTGAAGAGAGTAGTATAGTCTCTACGAGATTCTGTTTTCCAGGCAAAATTCTGTTTTCAGAGTAAAACAGTTTTCACTGACCTCAGCAGAAGTCATGGGTGAGTATCTGAGAATGGAGTTTGTCCCCTTGACATTTTTGTGAATTAAGGAGAGAGAAACTAGTTCTTCCAGGATTTCCAGGTCCAACTAGTGCACCAAACATACCCATTACTTCATACACATTTTGTACACATTCACCCTCATGGTATCCTGCGCCTTGTATTTCACTTTTGTTTGGGAAACAAAAAATAGAAACAGGAACCAAAAAAAAAAAAAAACCAAACAAAAAAAAACCCCAAAACAAAAAACCAAAACAAACCAAAAAAAGGAGGATGTTTTTCTTGCAATTCATTTCTGTGAATAACAAATCAGACTCTAAAGAGGTCATTAACTTTGCTTATAGGAGTCAGATTGATAAAAAAACCTCTGTGGTTGATAAAACCTTTCGTGAACACAGTGTTGAACCCCTCATTTTTGAATGTTGTCTTCTGAAGAGGAACCTGTTAAACAATCACCCTGGCCCCCAGCAAGGGAAAAAGGGAGGGAAAAGCCCTTCACTTCTGCTGTGAAAGCTGTATCACCACCCAAGAACCCTGTGTCCTGTTTCTCCAGTATAGTTTTCAAGTAATTCTTCTGCAAGGTAGGAGACATTCATTTTAGCCCTTAAGCTGTGAATGGAAGAGAAACAAGGTAGTGCAGTCTCAGGTTGCTGTTCTGGTGACCAGACTGATGCATGAAAGGTGGAAATCACACTATCCACCAACTATTATGTGAATCTGAGCCTGAACTTCTTTCAATTGGCATGCACTCTCTTATTTTCCAAGACAGGACCACCTTTCAGGAAGTACCAATACAGGTACAAATTTTCAAAAGAGAGTGCTCTCCTCACTGTCATGGCTTTGTCTGCTGTGTCTTTGACCAAGTCTTAACTCCAAAAGAATATTCATTAGAAAAGAAAATGAATGTAATTTCTTCTCTCCTGCTCTTAAAGTCTGTTTTCATTTTGTGTGTATATTAGCTACATTTGATAAATCATGAACTAGGGGTCAGTGAGATTTTGCCATGGTTTGACATAGCTTTGCAAGTACAGACTAATCCTGACACATTTCCCAATGATTACATTTCAAGTTTAGACACTGAATCAAAGAATAGGGACTTTATATCTTTATGAGTGAGCAGATTTCTCAGATTAGTACAATGAGAAGAATGAAAGGGATCCAAGCTAACAGGCGCAAGAAAATACTATTTTCCAAGTATGAAGGAAATGTACTGAAAGAGTTTACAAAAGGTTTTTATTCTGTATTTCTTGTACCCAATTTTAAGCACATTTTGATGTGCTTTCCTTTGATGCAAATAAACAATGTACAAAATAAAATCATGCTGTATTACAGAGAAACTCAAAACAATCTTTTGGGTTCAAACTGAAAGAGGGGAAATTTAGGTTAGTATATGAAAGAACTTTTTTACAGTGAGGGTGGTGAGGCACAGGTTGCCCATCCCTATAAGTGTTCAAGAGCAGGTTAGATGGGGCATTGAGCAACCTGGTCTAGTGGGATCTGTCCCTGCCCATGGTAGGGGGAGTGGAACTGGATACCTTGCAGGTTCCTTCCAACCCAAATCATGCTATGATTCTATAATCTGAAGTCATGAGAAATTTTCTTCCCAATTAGCATAAAACTGGCCAAGTAATTCAATGTGAGTTTGCCAAATCCTGCTTTGATGACTCCTTTGTTTTGACTTTCTGGAGTTCCCATTATATCACATTTAACTATGTAAGAGGCAAGCAAAGAAATATAAGGCATATTTAACTGATGGATCAGGTGGTTTGCCATATTTTCACATCAACCTTGACAGATAGATAGGCAGAGCCTGAGAAAATTACACCTCCAAATGAACAAGGATGCCTTTTTATATCCAGTACCTCAGCTTACTTAATTGTTGACATCTCAGAAAGGCAACTAATATACAATGAACCTTACAGGATGGAGAATGAAAAAGTACAAAAATTTGGCAACACTCCCTCTGACTGGATCTACAAAGAAACTTAGTGTTAAAGGGAGCTGTCATGGTAGCAAATTGTGTTGTGACACTCCATGGAAGTAAAGAAAACTGAAATACAGATCGGTGCCTAATTATCAAAAACTGTGGGAAAAAAAACAAGCATTCAAATTCTATAAACATTTCTGATTTTCAGAAATGCTGCCCACTCATTATTTTCTTTCCCTTCTGTTGGATTTCTGGCTCTTAGCCATCTCCAAAGTGCATCCTTTAAGTAATTTACTCATGGCTCTTATGTTTCTGTGAACCCCCATGTTACCAAGTTTTAGAACTCAAATGTTTTCCAAAAATGCATTTCAAAATAATTTCAAGTTGCTAAAGGAAGCAGAATCCTAAATTTGTCAATATACACACTAGAAGCATAGTGTCCTTAGCCAGTGAGTAAATAAAAGTAATGTAATTTTGCCGGATACACGGGAATGCAAATAATTTGAATAAAGAACATCAAATTCTGAAAGCAAGATATGCATTTAAAACACAGAAAGCAGATTTGTTGCATGGTTTCAGTAATATAAATCTGAGGATTTTTTTATTTTGTTTGAGGTCTGTCTTTTTCACACTTATTTTTCAAAGTAACTTTCAACAAATTTTGAAAATAATTGATTTGTTGATACTTAAAGACACAATAAAATGCATTTTGTCTAAAAGAGAGGAGAGAGAAAAGAAATAGTTCTGATGACATTACCATTTCTGCCTCACTGCACAGGTTTAGCTAAAATGCTATTTAAATTTCATTGAATTCTGTTTATCCTTTTCATTTTCTAAACCAACGGCCATTTAGGCAATGGAATACACTTGTCCATGTGCACGTATGTTATCTGCAAACTCTGCATTTATGGCTCTGAAGTGGTTGTTATAATGCATATTGTTGAGGCAAAAATACCTTAAAAACTGTGAGACAGCTCATATCTAAATCACAGTCCTAATCATAACAGAAAGTGCATTCCCAGAACATGAATTTCAAATCTACCTAAATATTTGTGCTCTGTGTATTACTGCACACATCCTATCACCATCAAAACAATGTCATGTGAGGTTTTTATTTGCAACTAATAGCTGCCTTCAGTTACATAGCCTGAATAATGATTACTTCGAGGGAACAGTTCATCTCTGGTATTAAAATATCCCCCAACTTTGTCAATCCTTCTGAAGTATTTCTCTTTTAATTTGCAAAAGAAACATAATCTGGTACATTAGTGACCTTCCAGTTTACTTCTTTGGGTGGAAGACAATTCATTCCTTTCACTTTTAGCACGACTGTCAAAAAATCCTGAATACTTGAAGAAAGTTTTGACATCTGCTGGGGACTGCTGTCAAAGTCAGACTTCACTTAACCTGAGTCCAGCTGACGGACAAGATATTTCATTAACAGTGGTTATGGTTAAGACTAATGCTGAGGTTTTTATTGTTTCTTGGAGAATCTTTTTCTGAGTGTGCTACATGACTGAAGACAAAAGGGTACTTTCCATTGATTTAAATGTCTGGCAGGTCAGGTCCTTTTTCATGGAAATAACAGATCAATTAGTAAATTTAAAGATCCATATGACTTGTAAAACCAAATCTTTAGAGCAGTGCAAATCCATGTTTGTTTTTGGCACTTAGAATGAAGAACACAAATTAGGCTAAATATAAATTTAGCACAGGAATTAAATGTTTAATTTGTTTTTAAGACTGTGCTTTATGTTTTGTAACTGTTGCATTGGTCACATAAAAACAGAGGAAATTAAAATCTATAATAATAACATGATGCTTGCATTAGACAGAAGTAATGCATGGGAAAAACAGAAAATATTTCAGGCATCAAATGTCATCTCTGTCCCCACACATGAATATGCTCTTTCAGATTACACTTTTGTACAATCATTACTCAGTGCGTCAATCAGGCTACTCACATTTTAATTTCAATTTGATTTAATTGCAAGAATTGTAATTTCAAAAGAAATTATCAGTACAGAATCCAGTAGTGTTTTATCTTAATTACAGCTTATTCTTCATGTCATCTATTCTTCTCTAAGAATGATGAATAATTGATTACAAGATTTGCCACAATTATTTGGTGAAAAATCAATGGTATTCAATCAATTTGTTTAGCGATTGCATTTTGCAATTTACATTTAAGTAAAAGATTAAGATCTCTGCATAGTTAAATATAGAAATATGTTTAAATAATGTTAAAACCGTAACACAGTGAAACAAAAGTTAATCAAGTTAGGGCTGTGATTTACACTTTTGCCATTATAGAAAAGGAAAAAGGACAAATAGTGTGGCATATTATCCCTAACTTCCAACACCCTGGCTTCCCAAAGTGCCATTTTTAAGCAAATTGAATTTACTAAGAACAAAAGGGACTTAAAATAATTATAATTATCTATCTAAAATAATATTTATTGCCTTCTGTGAAACAGTTTTGGTTTTTTCTGCGTAGCACTTACAAAACTGCATCAATCTTAAGAAAGGGTTAATCATCAAGTGTCTTACTGCATGGGGGATCAGACATGTGCTCTCAAAGACATTTTATCTCTCAAAGTGGGAACAACAGAAGGTTGTTCATGTCTCCTCTTCAAACAGAAACACCTCCATGCAATGAAACAGCCACATGCTCTTGGGAAAAATGCTGTGAAAAATCCACTGCAGTCTCACACAGGTAGGAGATGGGTGGGACTGGGAAATAGATATGCAAAGAACCACTGGGTTTCTGACTATTCTTTTGGAACCAGAGAAATGCAGGAAATTCTGCCCTTGATTCTTGAATGCAACCAGATTCAGTCAGAAGGCAGAGTACAACATTCTATGGCTGGAATAGTTACAGAAATGTTGGGATGTTTTCCAAGAGCTGGTCTAAGTGTCACTGCAGCTCAGAGGACAGACTCCAGCTCTGGCAGAAAGGAGCAAGGCACTGCAGCAGATCTTGGAAACAGGACTGGCATTATTTATATGTATTGTAAACTAAATGTTGCTTTTTTCATCTCAGTCAAATTGTCCAGTTTTTCCTAGTCCACAGGAAATAACTAGGCTAGAAGAACTAATGGAATAGTCTGTGATCAAAGGCAGGGCATGAAGCCTTTGTATGAGGATAACAGTTTAGCCCAGGAAGGACATTAAGAGTTAAACATCCAGGGAAGGTGCTTGTGAAAGAAATCCATAAGAAAATTTTTTTTTATCTGGCCATGCAAGGATTCAGCTGACTTTTAAACAGAGATTAAGCAGGACTATACAGCTGAAAAGTTATGGAGCCATAGGATAAGGCCAAAACAAACAAAACAGACAAAAATCAGCAGGATGGATCTTATACAAAAATGAAGGACTGTTGCAAAAATAAATCAAAAAAGGAGATACAGTAAACTGGAACAATACTTGAACTGGAAAGCCTGAGAGGTCATTCCCTCTCCAAAATGCAAGCATGCACTCCAGCTTTGTCCTGACCCTGTGGTAGGATGCAATTCCCTCCCTCTTTGCATGCTTCACCCAGGTTTCCATGGGAAAAGAAATCAAACCTGGACACTGTGATGGGACTCATAGTACCCCTCAGTCTATCCCTGCTGTGGCTCAGCAGTGACCAGGTTTCCAACTACCCTGCAAAACCATTCCACACTCAGGGAAGGTTTGGTGCAGATTTTTAGGTTCATGCAGATACAGAAGACAAAAGAGGTACACTTACCAAGGTTAAAGGGAAAACAACCCTCTTAATGTCATTTGAAAACTCATTATTAAGACTGGGGTTTTTTTAAAACCAAATTCTATACAACTGATAAAGAACATATTTACATATTTAAATATTTACATATTTACTTTGGGTACAAGCCAAAGAAAAGAGTTGGGTTTATAAGAATCAGCATTTGAAAGCTTATGCCTAATTGCCTTGGCCAGTCCACATTACTAGATTCCAATTAAAGTGTCCCAAAAACACCAAAACACCTAACAAAGAGTTTTAACAACCTGCTCTTGATAATATTAATAATTGAAGAGTTTCTATACAGCTTTATGTCTGAAAAGCTCTGCATAAAGATTAACTAAGCCTCATATGACCCATGTGGTGTAAGACAGTTTTTATTCTCTGCATGCAAACAGGGAAACTGAGGCATTCCTACTGCTGCTTAAAGGCACATATAGGAAAGGAATGGCCATTGCATCCATTATCACATCCCTTCCTGAAGAGAGACTAAGTAATAAAAAGAGAAAGTAAAAATCCAATGTACAGTGTTATAGAAAGCAAGCAGCAGAAATTAAAGCACTGTTTCTCTCCCAAAATCCCCAAATGAAGCTGGTCTATGCTTCACACCTTAGAAAAAAAGCTAAACCAAAACAAAACAGTACAATTGGACCTTGCACAAAATTCAAACCTCGCCCCCAGTTTAACAAAAATTTCGTTTTAATACACAGTAAACCCATTACAGACATCTGTAGGGTGGCTTAAAGTCAGTGTAAAGACTGCTATGTTTCCCTCCAAACTCTCCATCGCCGAGCATAGCCTTTGTCTATTCCCCATACTTAACTGGCTTCAGTAATTAGACAACATAGTCAGACCTGTGTTGGCTGAATCCAGCAGCTCTAGATCACAGGATCAGGGTTGGAAGGCACCTCTGAGGGCCGTCTGGTCCAGCCACCTCTTCCAGGCCAGCCTCAAAGCTACATCAGTGCTAGATTACATATTTGTTACACAAGGAGCTACTCTTGTTTGCTTACCTGCAGTTGCAGCTGCAACTCTGTATGTACAGTTTCCATACGTAAACATGGGATACTTTAAAGATAATAAATATTTAAAGTATTCACTGGAAGAGGTAGGATTGGAAAAGAAAGTCTGGCGGATTGCTTTAGGCATTTCCTTCCAGGGTACCTATGTGAATCTGTACAGAGACTCTCCTCCTACTTCAAAATCACAGAAAAATGTCTCATACTCCACATTTTTAAATGTTAACCTAGCTCCTGCAAAGTGGGCCAAAAACTGCATTCCTCGCATGAAATTAATGATACCTGTCAGCAATACTTTCTACAGAAAAAATTCTAAATATAGAACATATTTTAGAAAACATTTTTCATAAAATGGCCAACAGTCTCATGGAATTTGGGGTTTTTACTGTGTTACAGTAGCAAAGGTGGAACTTAAGCCCCTTTTAAACTTGCTCATCAGCAGTTTATTTTTTTTCTTGCATAGATATTTTTGAAATATTTAACAGAAGTTTAAGATATACAAATATATATTGTAATTCTGGGCCTTTTTTATGTGTAAGCTTTCCTTATACCCTCTTGCAACCTACTCTGATGGCAGACAAGACCCTATCCTCAAATTATCATTCAAGTGAATGAAAAGTGCATGCAACTAAAACCTGTGAACAGTACCTGAGGAGAGAATGCAGCAAAAACACAAAACCACCAAGTAGCTCCCAAAAAATAGAAAAAAAAAAAAAAAAGATGGAAATATTATTGTCCCTCACTAATTGCATTTGCAGGTTATAATTTTTTATCTTTCTTGCTGTTTGCAGTAGGTGCACTTTCTCTTGGACAAAGTCCTATAGGTCCAAAGAGAAAACTGTCTGTACTGTTTCAGGATTACAGTTGGTAACTTGGATATGCTTTATTTCTGCCCTTGTTGTGAAAAACAGAGCAGGTTATAACTTTTGAAACAGCCATGCTGGATTTGCATTGCAGACATGGCTGTAGAATGGGTAAATTACATTACTGTAGCAAACTTCCCAGGCTTCCCATATGGTTAAGTAGGAACTAGGAGTTTATAGCTTAATTAGAGGCACTTGTAAGTGAGGATCAGATAAACAGATATACAACTTAAAAGAGTGCATTGGCCATAAATTCTTTCATTCCAGATTCAGATCTGCTAATATATGACTTCAAACACCTTTGACAAGGTTATTTAAAAGCCAAGCAATCTTATTTCCTAAGTCTTTGGAACATGAAGTGGGAAGAAGTAAATGACAGAAATCATGCAGTGCTGCCAGCAGAGCCTAAATGTATTTAGATCTTCGTGATAAGTGATAGAGAAATGCTTGAATAGGTGGCAGGGAAGAAAACAAGACAAGGGACTAACAGCTCTAAGGCAGCAGATGGCTCCTTTGCCATCTTTGCCACCCTTTTCATTCCCTTTACAATTAATTTTACAATATTATTATTATATTCTATATTTTACAATATATTTACTTTTTTTCACACTTCTTCTTCATCCTCAGTGTTTTTTCTTAAATTGGAGGAGAATTACAAAATCATTCTGATGGAAAGAGTGAAAGAGGCTGACTCTTCTGAGGTTTCCCCTGTCTGTACAAGCATCTATTCTTTTTTTCCAAAAACTTCAATGATACAATTTGGAAATATTTATTTTCAGACTTGGTTAATATTTTAAAGGAATTGAAAAATTAACATTTAGAAAATTGAAAAACTAAAAGAGCACCCAGGGTTTGAATTGCAGTTGAAACTTATAAGGTGATAAGTAGTTTTAATACTTTTGACTGTAGCAAAGTTGTAGCCTATGGTTGTAGTCTGAAGTTGTTTCCGGTGAGTTTTTTGGTTATTTTTCAGATGGAGAAAGATGATTTTGACCAGATTGGAATACAGATAAACTTATTCTGCTAACAGAGGAAAACCAAATGTGCTTCAAAACACCAAAGGAAAATTCTCATTTTCATTTCCTCATGTAATTCCTTGTTTAGAGAATCAAGAGAGACACTGACAGAGACACAGCTTTATACAAAACAACTTTTGAGGCTCCAAACACACTTGTTTCACCAAGTGGGGAGAGTTTGTGACTGCCTAGAAGTCACTCTGGCAAAATTATGCTCATCTTCCAGTTTGCACCTATAGAAGAAATATAACATTGAGTTAAATGCCATGTGACTCATCCTTTGATGTTTCCATAGAGGATTTAAACACTGAGATTACTAGAGAACCAGGAGCTCAACCACGTTGCTTGAGGAGTGTTGTTAGGTGCGAGCAACAGTATCAAGGGCTGCAGACTGCAGCAG
The DNA here is from genome assembly GCF_031753505.1 of Anomalospiza imberbis. NCBI lineage: Eukaryota > Metazoa > Chordata > Aves > Passeriformes > Viduidae > Anomalospiza > Anomalospiza imberbis. The sequence goes on along the minus strand of NC_089685.1, from coordinate 28,685,921 downwards.
TTTCAGATACCAAAAGTGACAAAACGAAAGGGATTTATACGTGTGCCTGGCTACGTCAGCGTCCCTTTAATGCCGACCGCCTTCGCTTTGCCATCTCTTTACTGCTGAGACCGGGGCTGCTTTGATTTGGGGCGCGCCCACCCCCGCCAGCCCCCTCGGGCGGCTGCGGGCTCCGCACCGCCGGGCCGGCGAGGGCCCCGCACCGCCTTCTCTGCAGCAGTGCCCGGGTGCGAGCCACGGCCGTGCGCAGCCCACCGCGAACACCGCGGGCCGCAAGCCCAGCCGGAGCGGGCTCCATCGCACCCCTCTGCACAGAGCAGCGGGAGTTTTTAATTAACTTTCCCCGTCCCGCTCCCTGGATGAAAGCTGGCGGCTTCAGAGCTCCGTCTGACCGATGGAAAGGGAGCGTAGGACGCCCGTGCCCGCCTGCCCCCGGCCTTTCCGAACGGGGTCCCCGCGCTCCCCGCGCGCTCCCCCTCTCCGCTCCCGGCCGCGCCCCCCGCGCGCCGCCGGCGGGCACCGCCCCGAGCCCCGCCCCGCCGGGCCCCGCGCGCCGCCGGCCGCCCCGGCCGCACGGCGATTGGCGGGCGCGGCGGGCGGCAGCCAATGGGCGCGGCGGAGCGCGGCCGGCGCCGTCCCGGGCGCGGAGCGGCCGAGCCCCATTAGGGCGGGGAGCGCGCCGGGGCTCGGGCAGTCGCGGCGGGGCGGCTGGGCAGGCTCCGGGCGGTCCCTCCGCGGCGCTGCCGGAGATGCGCGTCTCCCGCCGGCGCTGACTCCGTGGCACAGAGCCGAGTATCCGCCTCCCCGTCGTCTATGTGACGGACCGCACCGCCTCCCGGGAATACTTCGCCGTGGTCCGGCTGCGCTGCGGGGAGGGTAAGTGGAGAACTCCCCGGGGTGACGACTGACGGGCAGCTTGCGGCGGAGTGCCCGGCGCGTTTGGAGGAGCGCCGTCCGCAGCCGGCACAGTGCTTGTGGCGGCGGAGCCCTTCCCGCGGTGCGGCGAGGGTCCTGCTCCCTGCCCGGGGCTTGCATCGCCGATGCGCGCCGGTAAGGAGCCACCCGAGACCGGAGCCGGCGCTCGTCAGCGCCGCTGGCGCCGCGCCGTCCTGCGCGGAGTTGTCGGACGGGGCTGCGGGCTTGGGAGAGCGGGGGAAGCCCCCCGAGCCCCGCGGCGGCTGTCGGGGGAAGGTGTCGCGGCACCGCCGCCGTGCCGGCTCGGTGCGCCCGGCGGAGCGAGCGGCGCGCCGCGGTCGCCGGTCTGAGTGAGGGTCCAGATGCGGGAGCTCAGCTGTTGCCTGTCAGTGCGTGGCAACTGCCCCCTTCCAGGCTGCCTCCGCCCTCTCCCTTATCCTGAACGAAGCGTCCTTGTCTGGGCGCCCTCCGGCCCCGAGCGGGAACCCTGGCGAGGTGGAAACCGAGGTCTGCCATCCCGGCGGCGTCTTCCGCGCTGTCCGCTTTAACTGGGAGGTAGTCCCCATACCCACCCCTGCAAATACGGACCTGGCTGAAGTATATGTTTGTGTTTTCCTTTCTTAACGAAGAGAGCTCTGGAAGGGCTATGGATCGTGCGCGAGTCCCTTCTCACAGAATACTTGTGCCCACCGCGGGATTTCAAACTCCAGCAGCCACCATTTATCAGTCGGCTGGGCTGGGCTCAGTCCAGACGCTTTCGCTGCGGTCCGAGCCCGCGGCGGCTGAGTCTGGCCTTTGACAGGAATCTCTAGCTGTACTCCAGCGGGGGTGGCCCAGGAAGGCAAAATAAAGCACCCACCAGTACCGGTGTTTCTAAATGCTGTCAGCTGGAGAGCGAGGAAACGCAGCGGGGGGTATTTTACAAGCTCGCTGAGAAATGTTTACACAGCGAAATTTAATGATTAACGATGCATATTCCCAAAATGCTAAAACCTAAAAAAAAGTCATAAATAAATTACTAGCGTTATTGTTGCAAAATTCCCTGTGGTAATTGTTTAGCTGGTAACTGAGATCTTTAAACTACATGTTTTGTATGGCAAACTCTAAAGTACTGAGATTTTTCTAGTAGGTTGGGGTTTTCTCCCCTTTAGCTGTAGTTCTTACTATTTCTAGGGGGAATTAAGGTAATTTGTACTATTTCTTTGCAAGACAGGTATATTACAGTGGCCAGGTTCTCATCCCAAGACCTGAGTAGATCAGAATGAGCTTGCACAGGGAGTAGAAAGGAAAGGAGATGGAGAGAGCCGTTACTCTGATGCAGTGACAGATCCTTTCATTTCTGCCTGCAGAGCCCCGGATGAGCTGGGCTGGTGCAGTTCTGCCAACAGCTCAGTTAATTGTGTCCTGTAAATCAAGGTCCATGGAGCTGCTCTCTTTCTGTACAACAAAAGGTTTTGTAATGAGTAAGCCCAGATCAGTCATATAAAAATTTTAATGTCAACTGGGCAAGGTGTGTGTGTAAGGACCTTACAGGGTTAATAGCTAAACTATTAAGATTGGAGTCAGATGTGGGTAAAAGCAACAGGAGAGTCTGGTTTTTCCTAATATCCTGTAGTATGATAACTCTGAAAAAGGTAATTGTTTCAAAAAAATCTGTTTCAATTTAAGATTTATTAAGCAAGGGGAAACTTAAGTAAACATAAGAATCCCTTTCTTGTTTGGAAAGGCAAGGAATGGCTAGAAATGTCATCTGAACTTAAAGACTACAAACTATGTGTGGATTTTTGTGCATATGTGCAAGAATGTTATTAATCTCATTTTTAGCTAGCTTATTCTGTGTCTTAGAATGACTGGGGTGTTTAACTCTGGCTTTTGGCAAAATGGCTCCTGTGCTTTTAGGGTTTTGTTGTTTTTTTTTTTTTTCCCTAACAAATGAATTATTTCTAGCATTTAATAAGACTTTAAAGTACAGAAGCAAGAGAAAGCAAGTGCCTTCCAAAGAAGGAGAAATGGAGGGGGAGTCAGGTTTTACTTACATATGTTATGAGTTGGGAATGTAAATTTGTATATGAGGAGAAGATCTGAAGAATGACTTGGCACACAAATGACCTGGCTTTTTGGAGCTTCAAGAGTTTGGTCTGTCTCCCCCTATGGTTATAATAAGAGATTAAATGCATTTGGCATATTTAATTAATTAGCATATTAAAATATGATGACTTTTACTTTGTCATTGTTTTCTGTGAAACTTTTCTATGCTAATGAATGTCTACATTTTACAGAGTAATTTAAATGGCTTTGCTTCGTATTATGCTTTTGCAGATTGGTTTGCCCCTTTCTAATGCTGAAAGCCTTTGTATCGTAGCCTAAAAGTCCTTCCCCTTTGTCGTATGAATCTTGCGTAATAAATATGTTGTCAATTACTGCTATACGCAGCTTCTAACAGGGCAGACTGAAAGTTGCTCTTAAATTGAAAGCCTCTATTTGCTTGGGTGTTATGTCTTATGCATTCCAGAATTAATTGGATGTGCAGTGATGAATTTCATTTAAAACAAACAAACTGGGTTGTGTTTCTGTTTTCTGTGGCTATGTTATCTTAATGAGATCCCTGCTGCTGGGGTGTAAAAGCATGCTCTGAAACATTACTTTTTATTTTTTAACAGTTGAGAAACGTCACTTGTGTTTCTGGGAAAACTGTTGCATTATACAATATTGCACTAAGAATGAGGGGTTGAGATGGGTCTCTAGTCACCAAGTGGCTTATATCAATATTCAGTTTACCCCCTTGTATTAAGGCTTAAGTTTCAGTTTTTGCTTATGCTGGTTTTTGCTTATGCTGTTTAAACAGAAGTAAACTTGAGGTTAGCTCTAGCCATTAGTATGTGCTTGGTGTAAGCCATCCAAGCTTAGGTCCTGCTCCTGGAAATGTTTACAGAAACGAGTAGCTTTTACTTGTGTGCTTAAATTGTTTGGATTAGGAGTTGTATAATGGGAAGAACCAGCTTGGAAGGACACAGCACAGCTATTGCTCATCTTTTCCTCCTCCCACCTTATGGCTGAAGTATGATGGGAAGAAACATGTTTTTCAAGTAATAGCACACTGAAGTCGTGGCATTTCTGGCAGAAATTCCCAGATAGACTATCAGATCAGTTTGCCAGAATTACATGCTTTTTTTCAGAAACAGCTCTTTGGCTGCTGGTTCATTGACAAAGGATTTTTCCAGCTACTGAAGAAAATTTCATAGGTGGCCTGCTACAACTCTTCCTCTTTGCATTTTACTTATTTATAATAGTCACAAAATACATTATATATTTTTAGCAGAACTAAAAGAGCATTTGACTTCTCAGCACAAACTGATAATACTCCTCAAGCATGTTCTTGTGCAAGGAGGTTTTTTTTAAATGTACAAAATGAGTGAAGTGCTCATATACAAGAGGTAAGAGCCAACACAAACATTTTTAGTATTTTTTAAAAGGTCTGTAAATGACAGCTTTTTGCTAGTACACCTTTTCTTGGAACCCTGCCTGGAAGGCTTCTTAAAAGTTCTTAAATATAGCCATAGGGTTGGTGAGTTGCTTTTCAAGATCATTATGAACCTATCAAGCCCAATGTTTTGCTAGCTGGTAAACCTAGGGTAGACAGTCTTTCAGGTAGACCTTTCCTTGCCAGTGGACTGCACATCAGCAAATGCCAGAACTGTTATTTCAGTCATTCTGTACCAAAGTTGTGTACTCCTGTCTAAGGTCTGTGCTTGAAACATTGATTTATAACACCTGATAGCTCTTGTTGTTCTGTCTTGTGTACTTCTCTCCTTAATTTTCTCTCTCTTCTCCTCTGTCCCCTCCTTAAGATGTAAGAGTATTATGGAGTGTGCTTGTAGGTTTGTATCTGTAACAGATATAACCAGTTTTATTCAGTTGCCCCCCTTTTTATCTATGGACAGATTCCACAGTTTGCAATTACCGTCTTTGACTTTAATAAGAATTTTTTTAGAAATGTTTCCAGTTACACTCAATATTAGCTTTGTACAGGGGTTGCATGCCAAAAAAGCATTTTCAGCTGCCATCCAAATACTGAAATATAATTACTTGCCTTTAATAATAATAAACAAAATAATTTTGTTTCCTATGATGTTTTTGTAACCACCTTTTTGAGCTTGTTGTCTTCTAATTTTGCATCAAGTAACCCCGGACTTAATATTACATGATTCCAGAACTAGGCTTCTCTGTCGGCAGCATGCCAAATCCTGTCTAATGTCTGTGTTAATGTGGTGTATATGAAAACTGACTTCTCTGTGGATTGGAACACTAATTTGTATAATTGCAACCAGCATGATTAAAAATCTGCATGTCAGTATCATGATGCTTATAATAAAACTTACAGATTTTTTTTTAAGCAGGGTGATGTTAGTCCCTTAAATTTTCTTTGAGAGTATTCATTGTCCAAATATCTTCATTTCTGAATGTGTTTGAGTGCTTAAAAAAAATAAGAACATATATGCAGGTACAAATATAATAATGTAGGTCTTGGATCATGCTGCATGGTAGGACTGCACCTTCTTGTTTTGTAGGAAAGCTGCATCTTCTCTCACTAGTCTTAAAAAGACTGATATCAAAGACTTGTCTCTGAATCTTTAAACGTATCTAGACAAATGCTTCTATGTTGTTCCTCAAAGCACACATCCCTCCTGTATTCCTGTGATCCCTGCTGGAGCCATGTAAGCCACCTCTGACACAGGCGCTGTAATTGTTCAGCTTTACCCGTTTTGCTGTCCCAGATCTCGTCATTAGCGAAGTGCACTCCTGTGACAGTGGTGGTGCTGGCTCAGCAGGAGCTCTGCTGAGGCACCCAGGGCACTCTTGCTCAACCCGTTGAGCGCTTGGGCTTGGCGGACACTGCCCTCACCCATGGCCCATTTTGGTAGCAACAGAGACACACAATAACCACGGCAGAAATTGAAAGCCACCTTATGCTTTCACATGTGGATCAACTTGTCTAACAGCAGTAAAACCTGACTTGTTTTCAAGTGTGTTAAAAATTAGTGCATGATTAGTGAAGATAGTTTTTAAGGATCTCTTTTTGTAATCAAGCGTTAATCACCCAGAAGTTCAGAACTGTTTATGTAAAGAAATTGCATGTGTTTGTGTGCATACTTTTGGATTAATACATTTTTATTTTATTTCAGACTCTTTGCAGGAATTGGTATTTTCATATAAAAATTAAAGCTTCACATGCTGAGATGACTGTTCAAAGTATGAATATTTATATACTTTAAAATTAATTTTATGGAGGCACTAAAGAAATGTCTGAACCTTGCATATTTGCATCTCTATATACTAACTGCTAAATAAATTATGCTAGGTCTAGAACTTCACTGGTGAATTGCAGATGTCTTTTTTAAAAGTATACATATGGCTTTCCAAGAGCTTTGAACTGTTTCCTCATGCTTTGTTCATCAGAAAGATGGTATGGATCGCTTCATTGTGAGAGGGCATTTTTCCAGTCTTGTTTGCAAAGCATAGTGGAACTGTGTGGTAAATATTGAGTTTTCATTCATCCTTGAGCTGAAATGAGCACATTCTGTGCATATGGAATATGAGAAAAATATATACAAAGGATATGTTTATATTTAATAGAATTAATAGTATAAAGCAAGTGCAGAGAAACTTACAAGCCTAAACAGCTTGGCAGGCCAATAGCCAGTGAATGTCTCAGAGTACTGCCAAACATGTAGAAAGCAGACCAGGCTCTCATCTGTTACGAGGTACCAAAAAACTTCCAGCCTCGTGAGGATGTTGTTTACCCATGATGCAGCTTTGTTCTGTTCTCTTAGCAGCTTGGTGTAGGTTTGGATTTCAGCAGATACCTGCTAGGAGGTACTAGTACTACTGTTCAGGAGAAGTGTGACTGCCTAAAAAAACCCAGTAGTTGTGTTACAGCAGCTCTCCACAGACAGATCCCAGAGTATGGGTCCCTTTTTACAGGGTATTGGCCTCATCTTGGGAGGCCCTGGGGAAGGTAGTGTACCAGAGTAAGTCTGGAGAGAAAATCTGCAGGGTCAGAGGGAGGCCTATGTATTGCTGTTGTGCTCAACCATGAGCTGCCAAAAAGCTGTAGAAGCACTCTCAGCAAAGGATGCTGCCGAGTAGATTACTGAGCTCAATGGTTTGTTTAGCTGTTTGTGAATCTAGTAAGTGTCAGGCTTTACACCCAACCTTTCATACAGCCCATTTGCTTGGACAGTACTCGCAGGATGTAATTTTGGAAGATTGCTTTTTTTTAATGTCTCCCTGTCTGCCTCATATTGTGCTGTGTCTATTCATAAACATCTCTTACCTATTAGTGGATGTCTTATTAGCCTGGAGCTGATGCTGTCAAGAGGTACTGATAATATGATGGCTCTTTCACAAAGGTATACTTGGTGGATTTATTCCAGGAACTGGGGTGATACCAGGCTCATGTTCATTTAAGACTTGTTTTGTTTGAGTTTTTTTTAACGTTGATGCATAAGTCAGTGTTCAACACCTAAATGCTAAGTGCAAAACAGATTTGGATATTCAAGGACATATATTTGTTCTTGGGTCTCTTTCCACCTTCTGAGGACCTCTGGAAGGAGACTTATGCTTTGAAAGAACATGCCTCATGAAGATCAGCAGGTACATCTTCAATTATGCAACATTTTTTTCTGCAGGTAGAAGTCATCCTTCTTTGTGCAATTCTTTGCATTTACCTTCATCCTGGTTTGTTGCATACTAAATCAGCTGATATCTAATGTAATTTTGAGTAGATAATCTAAGACTTGTTTTTAAAAGGAAACTGTTGGCACATTTCCTGCTGGAGTGCTGGGGGGGGGGTGACTTAAAATCTGCTGTGAGCTGTAACAGGGGTTGTGCACATGAGTGGAAGTGTGGAAAAAGCATTTCCAAACAGTCACAGTAATATTCTGTCAGTGTTGGTCTCTGAATAAATATGAATTACTTCAATCTTGCATTTCTATGGTATATAAAACAATGAGTTAAGTCTGTATTCCCTCTGTAAAATACTCAAGCTGTTTGCCTTGCACTGTCACATAGTTGTGCAGGCATACCTCAAGTGGAGATATAGAGATAGTTTGAAAATATTTGGGGGTTTTCTTGCTTCATTGTTTTAAGTGAGCTTCCCCAAATCAGCCCAATCAGTACAGAACAGTACAAGGATTATGTTTGTGCACAGTGGGGTGGTGAAAGAGGAGCTTCCTAACCACATGCTGCTACCAAGAAAAAAAAAAGAAAAGCCAAAAAAAAATTTTACTATAAAGCTGTAGCATCTGTTCTGCTATACCTCCAAACCATGAAGTGATTTTGTCACCTACATCATATATAGGACTTTGTCTGGCTTGAATTCCAGTCTGAAGTGTTACTCTTTCCAACCACTGTACTATTAGTTGTGCAGATGATCCTGAAGAGTTTTGGGAGATCATCTGCTTGGGCTTGGGTATAAATGATCATTGGGCACTGTTTCTGGTGATGCAAATAGGTCAGATCTCCACTTTCTAGGAATGGAAAGTCTGTGTCTTCTACAGACAAAATGGTGTGCTCCTCATTTTGTAGAATAACTGTAGGAAAATATAAATCAGTGATGTCTGTCTGAAAAAAATGCAACAGTTCTCTCTAAACATTTTTTTTAAAGCCTGTTTAGTGACTGGGCTTCTGGCTTACTAATATCAGTCCCAAGTTAAAAAAAAAAAAAAGACAACAAAACTCCTGGGTAAGCTGCAAGTTCTCTTCTTCCCATCCCCCAGCTAGAGCCTCTTTGCCTGCCTTTGCTTGTGTACTCTATCGGTTTCACAGTTCATATGCTTATGTTATTTTAAAATCTCCCCCTGCACTCTGGTGGGAAACATATCTGCTGTTTCCTTTCAAGCACACAAGGCTTGATTCTCCTCTCACAATGGCATAAATTGTGAAAAACTCCACTTGAAATCAATGGATGTAAAGACATGTAAAATGGGGTGAGAGAAGAGCCCAGCCTCTGGTTTCTATTTTTAAGTGAGTCTGGTTAACCTAAGATTATTCAATGTGCCACTGTGACTTTACTTTGTAGATATCAGTTACTATGCTTGTTACTTTTTGTACATAATGTTTCATTTTCATATATAATACATCACAGCTAGTACCCCTAATCAGGCTGCACATGTCTTTAATTTAATACCTTGGTACTACTACATCAATTTTGGTGCATTATAAGTAATATGTATGGTAAAGTACTTACCTTACTAGAGTCAGATCCTGCAAAAAGTCTAGGGTATAGCTGTATTCCTGTGCAGGCCTCAAAGGAAAGAAGGCTGGATTGGCTCTATCTCTACTACTTAAACTTTGTGGTTTTCTCTTGCTTCAGTAGTTCTAATCTGTGAATCTTGTTCCTCATTATTCAGGTTCAAAATACTAATTCTATATAAACAATGCTTTCTCAGTTACTGTTGTTTTTCTCTGTGCTTGTGAAGTGTTCAGCTCCATTCTTATGTTTTGTACATGCTTAAGAACTTATTATAACTTTAAATTTTCTCTGAACAGTGAAGTGCTTTGCAAGAAGCCTGGAATATCCATACATGATTTTTTCTATTGCCTAGGTTTTGGTGGTTGTTCACATTTGTTTATTTTTTAGCAATGAATTATGGTCCTTAATTACCATCAGCAGTCAAATAACTGAATGAGATTATACAGCAGTGCTGTAAAAACTGTTCATGGTAGCTGTGATCTGTACATATGTGGATATCTTTGAGAACAGTCACCTCATTCATTAACCAGTGCAACAGATTCCAACTTTATTTAGTTTTTGAAATTAATGCAACCTTCTCTACCTAACTGAAACATTGCTTTGACTGCCTCTTTCTATAGTTTAAAAAATGCCTGTGAAATAGTTGGCTCTTGTAATGTATTTGGACTTGGAGTAAATTTATTGGCGTATTTGAATTTTTGTTTTCTGCTTGAGTAGCAAATCATGGTGTCCACAAGAGAGTCTCTTTAAATCTGGAGTAGATGTAGTATATATCCCTTAAATTTTATCTCCAATTTTATTATGATGAGGGTAAAAACCCTGTGGTGTTTACCTGTTTAGTCGTTGAGCTTTCCCCTTCCATTTTAGTCCACCAGCCCCCAAAAAGTCAAGAGGTTGCCTAGCTAGTTATGTGGTGGCCTTATGTATCAGGGCCAGCAGATGTCACAGAAGTTTGCTGTGCTGCACTGGTTGGAGTGATGCAGATTCACACATTGTGTGGCTTCGCAGGCACAAAAGTGATGTGGAACTGGTTTCTGACCCCTTGACTACAGTTACTAATTCCAGTAGTGAATTCTTCCTTGTCCCTGATAGGTTTTGCATGATTTACCACAGGGAAAATGGTTTATCATAAGTTCATTGTAGCTTTAACTATGGCTTTTTTGAAGTGTAGCTGTCAGTGAGGTGGAATAGTGGAGACCAAGAAGTGGTGTGAGCTGCTGTGGTCATGAGCAGTGGTGCTTGTCTACATCTGATGTGAGGAGTGGTGGGGGCAGAGAAAGGTGTTTGATAGGGACACATGTGCTATCAATTCAATATGCATTTCCTAGCTGGAAGCTGGATATTTCTAAGCTTTGTTAGATAGAGCCATCCTTGTTGTGCAGTAGGGAACTGACAACCTTCCAAGTGCAGAGATGTGCAGGTAATGTTCCTGGTGGCAGGCTTTGCTCATGCTTATTTTTATGGTTTTAAGACTCATTCTGTCATACCATTTTGGGGGCACTTTAAAGCTCTTCTGAAAGTTACAATTGTGGAGGCTGCTATGCGTGTCTGTTCACGCATTCTGTTCATGTCTGGAACAGAAGCTACTTTTGGTAGTATTTTCAAAGCATAAGGTTTGGTGTACAAAAGTAATTTCTGGGTACAAGGGAAACAAAAGGTGATGTGGTTAGAATATGAGACTCTGTAGGAAAATTAGTCTTTAACACAGATTGGTATATTCAGCAATCTTGCAGAAAGACTGAAATCTTATGAAGCACCTTATCAGGTTTGTGGATGAAGTGACTTCTGTTGGAAAAGGTATGGGAACAGAAGAGCATGCTTCTGGCTCTGTCATTAGTTGTGGTGGTTAACAACAAATCAAAGATAATAGTGTGTAATCAAGTTGATGACTTAAGGGCTCTGAAGAAACTTAAGACTTTCTGCCTGTTGTGAAACTGGTGATGTCAGACTTGACTTCAGGAAATGGAGATGGTTTTGGGGATCCAGAGCTTGAATCTGTTTATAGGTACGTTTGAAGAATTGTCACCACAAAATACAGAGCTAATGGTGCAATGCTTCTGCAAGACAGAAATCTGTTCTGGAAGCAGCAATAAACCCAGGGCAAATCATAGAAATCAGTCCTTCTTGTAAATAATTCCAGAGCCATTTGCTTGCAGTCTTGATTTGTATGTAAGTATGCTAAAAGCTATGACTACTGTACTGTTCACTACCTATTCCAGCCATCTTTAAAAGCTATTTTTTTCCACAGAGAAGCTTTCTGACAAGAGGCCTCAGATGGATGCTTGGCACCCATGTCTTTTGTGGCAGAAAGCAAAAATGTATGGGCTCTGAAGTCTGAGTAGATTAATCCTTCTATTCAGTGACAGGTCCATGTCATGGTATACACTATAAGAAAGTGTTTAAAGCTCTTTAAGTATGTTCATGTGTTAAGGACAAAAGTGTGTGTGGTGGGGAAGTAAAGCAATACTTTAAATAATGCCAGCAGGCTCTGAGTTTTTATCTGTGTCCCGTTTAAGGAAAGTAAAAATGACTGAAAATTGGTATGCTGTGGAAGAGTGCATAGAAAATACATATTTCTTGACATCCTTCCAAAAGTACTATTTAAAGACAGTTTTGCAACATTGGTGTCTTAGCAGCATTCTGGTAGCCTCAGTTTTCTTTCCCGTGGAACAGTTCCAGCTCTCACTTTCAAATTAGCCTGTTGTGTGATACCTTATGAAACAAAGTAAATATTGGGAGGACACACTGCAACACTTCTGTCTAAATTTGACCCCAGTATGCACACAGTTTGGTACAGCTATGAATTTTGTCCTTAAGAAACATTTTGGAAAACACCAGATCATGTGTGCACATGCTGCACCTGTACCACCACAGATGTACACCAGGCACACTTATATAAGAGCCACGTCTCCAAAACTGAAATGTTTGTGTAGCTGTTAGGTGAACACTGAAAGGTGCTTTACCAGCATGGAGGGCAGAGCATACCAACCAGAGGTGTACATGGTTATCAAGTCAGTGCTGTGACAGCTTTCTGCAGGAAAAATACTTGAGAAAAGTCACTGTGAAAATGTATAGATGAAACTCACGTGGAATTAATATACAGTCCTGGGCATTTTCATGTAAACACTAAAATATGGGGCTTAAGTTCTAACTACACTTCTGGCTCTGTGAAGGAAACCAGGTGTGATAGTACCTGCCTTGCCTCTCTCCAGGGAAAAGTAGGGTGTTGCAGCTGGGAGGGTAGGAGCCAAGGCTGGTCAGGCAAATACCAAGTAGGGACTCAAAGATGGCAGAAGATGTACTAGTTAACTGATGGGGTATGGAAGGCTCAGCTGTTGGGTTTAGGGCTCTGGCTGCTATTGATGTCCAGTGTGGGCCTTGCAGTTCTGGTGGAAAAAAGGCCATGTGCTGTTATCTCCTTGCCAGGTGGCGATGCAGTGGAGTTGTAACCATGGAGCTGGTGTGACTTGTGATGGTGGCCTAATGTAGAGCTGAACAAAAAGTTGCTGAATTGTCATAGAATGGTTTGGGTTGGGAGGGACCTTAAAAATCACCTTGTTCCAACCCCCTGCCATGGGGCAGGGACATCTCCCACTGGACTGGTTGCTCAAAGGCCCCTTCAACCAGGCCTGGAACACTTCTGGGGATGAGGCATCCACAGCTTTTCTGGACAACTTGTTTTGGTGTCTCACTAACTTCACAATAATGGATTTCTTCCTAATGCATAATCTAAAGCTACCCTCATTCATTACAAATCCAATACCCTTTGTCCTATTGCTGCATGCCCTTGTAGAAAGTCCCAGCCTTCTTGTAGGCACTGGAAGGCTGCTATAAGGTTTCCCGCAAGGATTCTCTGTTCCAGGCTGAACAGCCCCAGCGCTCTCAGCCTGTCTTTGTAGAAGAGGTGCTCCAGTTCCCTCATCTTCCTCTCCCTCCTCTGGCCGCTCTCCAATCGGTCCATATCGTTCCAGTGCTGGGGACCCCAGAGCTAGACATAGCATTCTCAGTGGGTCTCACCAGAATGGTATAGAGGGGCAGAATCCCCTCCCTCAGCCTGCTGCCCACTCTGCTTTCATGCAGCCGGGACACATTTGGTTTTCTGGGCTGCAAGTGCCCATTGCCAGGTCATTTTGAGCTTCTCATCCATCAACGTGCTTCTTCTGGCCTGCTCTCGGTCCGTTCTCTGCCCAGCCTGTACTTGTGCTTGGGATTGCCCTGGCCCAGGACCTTGCACTTGGCCTTGTGGAACGTTATGAGGTTCGCACAGGCGCACCCCTCCATCCTGTGACGGTCCCTCTGGGTGTCATCCCTTCGTTCCAGGCCTTCCCTCAGCGCGGGGGCGGCCCCGGCGCGCGGCTGTGCCCCGCCCGCGCCCGCCAGATGGCGCCCGTGCGCCGGCGCGGCTGATCCCGGCCGAATCCCGTGCGCCGGCCCGGCTGATCCCGGCCGAATCCCGTGCGCCGGCCCGGCTGATCCCGGCCGAATCCCGTGCGCCGGCCCGGCTGATCCCGGCGCTGATCCCGGCCGAATCCCGTGCGCCGGCCCGGCTGATCCCGGCGCTGATCCCGGCCGAATCCCGTGCGCCGGCGCGGCTGATCCCGGCCGAATCCCGTGCGCCGGCGCGGCTGATCCCGGCCGAATCCCGTGCGCCGGCCCGGCTGATCCCGGGAGATGATGTTAAGCAGCATTGCCGGGTGCAAGTAATGGAGATCGCTCGTGGTTTTGTCCCTGAGCTTGTGGCACTGGGAGCGCATCTTCCTAGCTGTGTTTTCAAGGCTGAAACTATTTCGGGTTTGCAGTGACATCAAAAGCAAAGCTTTTTAATTTCTCTCAAATTGCTTTATATGAGTGATGTTTAAATGGTTTTGAAGGACAGAGAGCAACCTGTCCATGCAGAAAACCCAGAGGACTGGCTACTGCTTGTCTTTGTTAATTTGCCAGTGTTCAAAATTATACTGAAACCCAAAGGAGAAGGGAGCAAGCCTGAAGGTCCCAGCCCATATGCTAAAAGATCTGCATACATGTTCATCTTTTGGCATGACATCTTGCTTCATGTTTTCTGTCAGGAAGAGATGGACATGACTTTCTAGGTAGAGCTGGAGAACAGGGATGTAGCTCCTCTGGTTACCCCATCTGGCTGAAGGGTATGGCAGAAGCCCGTCAGGCTGTGGCACTCCGTGCTTGGAGAGTGAGCTCGTCCTCACCGGGTTTTCTCTCCCCAGGAGAGCCTCTGGCAGGGCGAGGATGTGTGTTGCCTGTTGCTGTGGTGCAGCTCCGTAAGCGTGCAAGTGATCCGAGCACGTAGGTGGAGGCAGGAGCCTTCTCACAGCCACTCCACAAACACCAGACAACAGAAGAAATCCAAGCACTTTGATGTGGTTCTCTAGGCCCCTGGTAAGCTGCCCAAACTAGTTTAACCAGGCCCAGAGGCAGAAGAGGTAGGAAGAAATGGGCTGTGCTGAATAGCCAAAGGAGTTCTTCCTTATCAGAGTCATTCCTGGGGAGCTTTTGCGCTGAAGTGAGCCTCTCCTGAAGGTACAGGAGTGAGATAGGCCTGCCTGAGACTGAAGGACAAATGTATTTTCTTATTAATTGTGAGGAGGCCATCCGGGATCAGTAACTGTTGTTTCTCCTTTTGAAGGAAGGATGGGCAGGTGCTCAATTCAAGTTTGCAGAGTAATCCTTTTTGGGATGCAGGCTGTGGCTGTTACCACATCCCTCTAATGACCTTAGAAGGAAAAAGGGAAGTCACTCAGACTTCAGATGACCTCAGGAGGTCACTGAGACTTCAGATGGACTGGGCCTTCAAACAACAGTGTCCATATCTTTCTGTGGATTCAGGGTGACCATCAAATAAGGGATGTGACTCACCTGGCAAACAAGAAAGGGGGAGGAATTGCTGGCACTGCAGAACTTGGGCATCTGGCCAACTTGAACAAAATATTCTTTAAAAATGATGGTTGTTTCTCAAAATTTTGGACACGTGGTTTGAGAGTTTTCAGCTAAATTCTTGTAAACATTATCCTGTTAGCATGAAGCGTTTGTGGCTTTATAGACTTTCTGATGGGGCTGTGAGACAGAGATGCTAATAGCAAATCACCTGAATGGCAGGTTTTGAAGCCATTGTCAAATAGACCAGAAGGCTTTTTTTTTCTTTTCTTTTCCCCCCTAATCTTCTACAAATACTGATTAGTGCTACAACAAACAAGACCTGTCTCCTTTTGTATCCATCTTCCGAAAGGAGGAAGAAAACATTCTTTCAGGAGTGGCAGGGTTGGGGTTTTGGTGGGTTTTTTTTTGATTCCTTTATTTCAGTCTTGGGAAAGGAAACCCTTGGTGGTAAATAATTGCATTAGGAACTAGGAGGATTGACTTAAATGAAAGAGTCTTGTTCAGCAATTCATTACTTAATTGTACAGTGGACTTTCTGCTTCCTGGTATCATCCAAGTCCTTCAGCTCTGATACCTGTAAACAATTAGTATTCTCCCACATGGGACACAAACACTTGATCAGTGTTTAACAGGATATTTTTGTGTGGCAGCTGTTTAACCTCCTTAAGGAGTCTTCCTGTCCTCCTTCTGCCTTTCTCTTCCATGGTCTTTCCTCCCAGTTACTGGTGTAGTCAATTTATATACAGATTCTAAATACAGCTGTTTACATGTGATGCTGCTGTCTTCTCTGTCCTAAGAGCTGTAATTGCAGGAAGAAAGTCAGGTTTTAATTGTATATCTCTAGTCGTCCTCCAATGTTCACACCTGCTTTTCAGTTTGTTTCAGGGGTAAGCTGCTGATGGGAACATGATGTTCTCCTCTCTCATATTGGAAAAAATGAAGTGGTTCCTGGGCCTTCTGTGAGGTTCCTTTTATTGCTGTCCTTCTCTTGGGTTTGAAAGATTACAATGCTGCTTGCCTCTGGACTGGCCAAAAGCACAGTATGTGGAAGCAAGAATTACTATGAAATGTACATTACCCAGGATGTAGCTTGGCCATTGGGTGACATGGAGTTAGACCTGTGGTGCTGAACCTTTTATAAGGTCTTAAAATGGATTGCAAGTCAACATATAATGAAAGACTCTTAAAAGTACATTTCTGAATCACAGGACATACTGATACGGAATACATACAAACGAGAAAAGTCTGGGAACGACTTCTTAGCCAGTGGTGAAGAGTAAGTAAGTAAAAACAACCCCCAGCTGAACAGTAAAAGTGGTTGACTCCTCTGTGCTTCTACAAAATGGAAGGTGTCCTGAACAACAGTTTTCTTTGAGTGAAGCATTGCCCAGCCCTGATGCTTGTTTTAATATGTGATGATGAGGCATGAAAATTGCCATGGAAAAGTTCTCTGTCCTGGAGTATTGCTTTGAAAAAGAAACACGCCCCAAATTTGTGGATGTTGTTGCATTAGCTTCCAGTTTTCATGAGGTAATGCACAGCCTGAATGATGTGTTTACAAAGAAGAACTTTTTTAAATGTACTGAAGTAATAGAAACAATGTAGTGGCATCTGAGATGTCAGTCCTTTGAAATCAGCTGCAGTTGAAGCACTTCGATGTGTGATGCTTGTAATTCTCTTAGTCTTCAGCAACCTGTGCAAGAAAATGATTTCAAGGATCAAAGTTACCCATATTTTACACCAAAAAATTGTGAATAACAACCAGCTAGCAATTTACCCATCAACAAGTATTTATTTGTCAATAAAGACCTTCAGAAAAAGGGAGAAATTGAACTAGCTTTTTTTTTTCTTATAAACTAAGGTTTCTTAATAACAATGCTTTGCCTTTAAAAGTAGAGATACTTTTATTTGGAACTTGGAATATGTAAGTCTTACTGCAAGTACTACCTGTATGTTTTGTCTGACTGACCATTTCTTATTAATTACAAAGCTAGAAGTAGATTGGCTTGATAAGGCATAACCCTGAAGGTGCTTCCTGTACATGATCCTTAGTGTTTTTAAATTCTTTTCTTATCACATCTAATCATGTCTGGCATCATGACACATGCCTTCAGGGGATGACAGGCTGTGGTCCTGTGGGATTTTTGTTTAAGTCTTCTGGTGTAAATTTTAGGAAGTTTCTATTGACTAGGTAACACTTTCAGCTTGTGGATAGCATGCTGTCTGTACCCTGGCATGTAAAGACTAGTACAGGAATACAAAACATTGACATCACAGGCAACAGTCTGAAGTTGATATTCCATAGTTCAGTGTTTGTGCTGTGGCCAGGGCAAGCTAAAATTTGGCAGGATTGTTAGCTCAAGGAAAGCCTAGTGAAGTAAATAAAATTTTCAGTGTTGCTTCAGTCTTAAAGAATCCCTCTAAAAGGTAGACAGCTCTTGCCCTTCACTGAAGCCTGGACTAAATATCAAAGACATTTCTTGAAATAAGACCAAATGCGCTGAAAAACAAGTGCAGCGTCTTTTTATTTTTTTTTTCTGAAAGCTCAAGTAAGTTCATTGAAGGGCTGATATTTCATCAGTGAGTACTGCTGGTAGCTGTCTCCACACAGCACCTCTTTGCATCATAAAACCATTTATTGAAGTATCTCCTATCCCTTACTGTAGAATGTATAGCTCTGTGCCACTACGTGGGGGTTTTTCTGGGGTTTTTTGTGTTTATATTTTTTTGTTTGTTTGTTTGTTTTGTTTTATTTTAATAGGACTGAATTCATTTGATGGACCTCATTTGTGAGTTTCTCTTGTAAAGCCACCATGTGGTGCATCAAGGCAGCACCTGAACAAGCTGCTTCACACAAGTATGTAGTACTACTGGGGAGCCTAGCTCATAAAGCAAAATGAAGATCTAAAACACTGAAAAAGGCCATCCTCTGTAGCATGTCCAGCTCACAGTTTCTTAACTCTTCTAAGCTGATGTTTCATGAAGGCAACTCTTGGGCAAATTCATCCTGTATAAAAAAAATCAGTTAACAGTTCTGTATTGCTGCTGCCAAGTCTTTGGAAGCTGCTCCTGTCAGACCAAAACAATGTTTAATCACCCATCTGTACACAAACGAGGCAAAAACCGTAAGTTTAAAAAAAAAACCCATTGTTTTTCCTCAAGTGTTCATACTCAATTTAGAGTTATTGCTTAAGCTGTATCTGTTCATCTGACTTGGTTTTGACTTGTTAATTAAAATGTTACTGAACTATTGCTATGGAATACTTTAAATTGTTGCAATAGAGTGGCATCTGGCAAGTATTGATTACTTTGGCACATTTACACAAGATTGTTTATTCCATCAAAAGCACATTTTTTAATCTATACTTTGAATTTTAAAGAATTGAAGAATGTCAAGCTGTTTGTTCTTATCAGTAGAGTCTGTCAGGAGGACATTTAGAAAATTAAACTTCTTATGTAACAAGTCTCATTTCCATTTAAAGTATTGCATATGTTCTTTCCTATTACTGGTTAACTTGGTCCATGCGTGGGTCTACTCTTCTCCCACTCAGTGTCTTGATTAGAGTGGTGAATTCAGAAGGAAAATGGTACTCAGGGGAACACAGGAAGAATGTAAGAGGTAAAGAATCTGGAGACAGAGAAAGGAAAGTAATTACCATATCTCTTTTTCAAACAGTTCCTCCTTTCATTTGAATAGTAAGAAGCTTATAGTGACCCACTACAGCTGGTAATGAAATGGCAGTATAGCTCTGACCTGAGTGGGAGTTCTTCACTTCAAAGGATAACTTAAGTAGGGTGTTGTACTCATCAGGAGACAAAGTTATTGTATGAACAGTGCATGCACATCTCTACCACCTACTAATTTGCTTAGAAAAGCAAATACAAGGACATCATGCTCAAAAATGTTAAAACTTCATTTTAATGGAGAACGACAGTGCTATAGTGCTTGAAGTAGGTTCTCACCAAACTGAAGTAGCCACCACATTAGGTGAGAGAGTGTAATCACAGTTGTAAAACATCAGTCTTCACACCCATAGACCACTGGAAAACTCAGGATTCACACTTATTTGTGTCAGGTCAAATGAATGCAAATCCTATGAGAGAGCTGGTGTAGTTACTGTGTTACCCATGTAGGAGAAAATACAAGTGTACAATTTTCTAAAGTCTTTCTGGTTGGAAATGACTTCTGAAGGTCAGTTGACCTAATCTTCTTTCAAAGCAGGGTCAGCTGAATTCAGACCACATTATGTCAGTGCAGCATTTGGATTTCTGCAGCATGCAGTGGGTCTCTGAATAAATAAACCAGTATTTCTATGAATTGTATCTTTATAAATCAGAATGCCTTTAGTAAATTACATGTTCCAGAATGGGGGTAGCAGAAAAATGCAGGTTTTTCCCTGTGTGTACAGTTACTCTTTGAAGCTGCAGTACTGCATCATGATCAGTAGCAGAGTATGTTGACCTGTTTGACTGGCTTCCTTCATTCTTGGATGCCTGGTTGCTGAAGTAGCTTCAGGGTGACTTAGTGGCACTTGAGTTACTATATCTTCCAGTGCTGTTAGATGGGATTAAGATTCAAGTAGCCACCAAGTTGCTTTTCTTTTGAAAATACCTTGTAAAATATTAATTTTGAAGCTGTATTCATTAAATATAGACTTTGTGTTGCTGTTTAGAGATGTGATATAAGTAATAGGCATTTGGGCTTTGTCATGTTAAAGCATCTTGTTTGTTATGTGGGAGAGCAGACCCTTCTCATTCATGGCCCATGGATGGATTTGTTCTTGAAATGTTTACAAGACCTTCAGGAAATTCTTCAGAAAAAACTGCTTGTGAGTCCAGTCCAGGGTACTTCCAGAAGAATACATAAATAAAGGCAATTAAAATTTTCATCTTTTAAATCTACATGATATGAAATAAGGTTGAGAAACTGGTCATTCTGGATGAGTGGCAATCTTGCAGCAGAACTTGAACCTCTGAGTTTGTTTTGTTTTCATATTCAGTATGTTTGCATCATGCTCCCTTGCAAGTAGCCGAAGTTGCGTGTTTGTACCCTTTCAGACAAAATTTTTATGAGTGTAGATTCCTTTCACAGGTGATTTGGTAGTAAAGGGAAAGTTTGATAAGTCATAATAATGCTTAAAAGATCAACTCTGAATTTTTGAATGCCCAAAGATATGTTTAGTGATTTAGTGGAAATTTGATTTGGAGATTGTTGTGGAGGCTGTCATTTGATTCCTATTGGTTTTCTGGGCATCTGAGGATGTTTCGGGAATGGTTCAATGTATCTGAGCATGACCAGCCTATTACCAGTGGGTGCTGGTGGCATTGGCAGGTGAGTTGGCCATGCAGGAAAAGCACGTCCTTCTAAGGAATTCCACTGCTCTACACTGATCCTCAGATTCGCACTCTAAAGGCACCATTGTATTTTCAGGTTTTTTTTGTGTTACTATCTAGAGTGTCAGCCTGTTACTGTTCAGTCTACAGTGTTCTATGTGAGTAAGTAAAATTTCGTTATTCTTTCTGTAAGCTATTAATCGTTCTTAATTCTGTTTGTATAAAATATTCAGATACTTCAGCCATAGATGTTCATATAGTATAACCTAAACCTCCAGCTGACTTTGCTAACACAAACAGCTAATTCCTACCCAACGGAAATCTGTCTTGTGCTCTTCCTTGCCTACCCCACTGTGCAGCTGTGAGAGAAAAGTTCAGGGTGTCCCACTGAATGTGGAAGTGAAATCACTCAACATGGATACAGCAATAATGATTTTAGAACAGCAAAGGGAAAAGTGGTCACAGAGGGTCTGGTTCCACTGGCTTAGAGCACTATTTAGATAAGTGCTGCTGTGGTCTGCCTCTCCCCTTGAGCCCTTGTAGTGGCATTCCTGGTTGTCTAACCTCATGGTGAACTGGTTTAAAAAATCAAATCAACAGGAAATTTCACTTTTCTCTTTTTTTTTTTTTTTTTTTGTAGCATTATTTTTCTGCTTGTTTAAATTTCTGCACTGTTCCACCATGCAATCAGCTGAGTGCTAGTGCTAACACAGTGCCTGTAGTCAGTAAGGAAGAAGAAGGCAGAGTCCATGTGGTGCCCCAAACATAAATGAGTTTCAGTTCTGTTTTAAGAATCCCTGGTTATGTAGTTCTTGTGCATCTTGCTTTGCCTTGTTCTTGAGTTGAACCTACTTCTCTCCTTCAGCCCTGTCTACCTTCAGCCCTGGCTTCACTAATAGTGAAAAGTTCCTGAGAAATGTTGGCATGTGCTAAAATAGCTGGGAATGTTACTACCCATAGTTACTGCTCTTGGTGGTGCAAAGATTTTTGCACCTTTCCAAAGGGATTGGAACCCTTTGCCTGCCATTTCTGCATCAGCATGGCTGGTCACCCCTGGCCTCTTTGCCAAAAATTATTGCCACTCCCCAATAGCAGTGGTGGAGTGTAGGGTGGGTTGAGGAGGTTTCAGTCTAAACCAGGAATAGAATCACAGGTCTAAATCCAAATGGTAGGTAAAGAGTACGTGCTATGGGGAAAAAAATATGTATCATTTGGACCAGGATGAGGGCATTAATTAAAAAAGCTGAGGTCTCCTATATGACAGACTTTTAAAAACATTTTTCCTGTAGATAAGATCTGAGAAGATTCATCCCTAGTGCCTTTTTTTATTTTGTGATAGACTGTGAGATGGAATTAAATCCAATTAAAAACAAACAAACAAAAATTTTGTGTAACTAATTTGGTTCTTAGTTTACCATCCAATCTTATTTCTCTAGGTTACTGTAACTTTTTTTGGTTTGTAATTATTTGGTTGGTGTTTTGGTGTGGCATTTTTGGTTTGGTTTGGTTTTTAAGTGCCAGGAAAAGACTCCAAAACTTGAGTTCACATTTTTCAAATGAAGGGGTTTGTGTGTCACACTTCTGTTGTAGTGATCTTCATGCTGATAAGGAGAGCAGTGGTAAGAGATTAAAGAATGCTTTACGGTAATTGTCAACCTCTAAAAATTTCTGAATCTTGAATGCTAACTTTACTCTGCAACATAATTATTCCGTATGCTTTTGTAAAATCTCCTGATTTTCTCTTCTTAGTTTGATTGTTTGGTCTCCATTGCACCCATGAATGCAAACTCAGGTCAGGTGCTTATAAACAGCTACTTGTAAATATCGGGTGTACAAAGCAGAAAAGGGAAAAGGCTTAACAAAAAACCCAAACAAGGCACCAAACATTTTTGACGCATACCTACTGTGTGTTCACTTCTCTGCTTTTAATGAGGACTTCAGAGGTCCCACATTTAAGGGCTTGTAGAGTAGTTCTATGCCAGATTATGTGATGCTTCCTCATTAAGTTTTACATCAGTAAATGGATCTTTGTGTTGTCAGAGAAGAGTTCCTTGAGGAGGGGGCATCTTACAGAGTATTAAAGAGATGGTGCTCTGACATGAATGTGTATTTGTATAGATATCTGCATAAAACATATTCTTGGTAGATCAGCTTTTTGATTTAATAGTTATCAAAAACAATCATACAGTAAGTTCAACGTGTTTTTAAATTATGATTACAACTAAATCTTTTAGATATTAGTGTATTGTTGCAGAGAGCAAACTTCTGTTTGTAGTCCATTATTGCGAGTCTCAAAAATTGGTGATGGTAAACTTCATAAATTTTTAAACTAAAGTGTGATAAACTTGATCTATGCAAGTTGTGGCTATGAAATATTTGCCAAAAATTGTTGATTCATTATGTTCTAGTCCTAGGGAAGGGGGATCCTGGATGCAGCTGTGTGCTAAGTGCACCACATCATGCTTCAGCAAAGAAGCCAAGAATACAATGTACAGAAATAAGTTCATTTGAGGTGATACCTATAGTTAAGTAGTAAATTGATGTTAAAACTCTACATTGCCAGCAATCTGTGCTCTTCTTACTGTGGTTAAATTTTTCTGTGCATTCTTGTAAATGGAAATATTAGAAGAAAAAAAAAGGCATCAGATCAATTAATGCAATTAAAAAAACACAGAACAGGCCATGCATCTTCACACAGCCCATTGAACTGCTCCATGTTCTCTTCTACTGTTAACACTATATGCAGAAAGTCTGGATGTTTAAAAAAAATGATTGGACAAAAGAGAGCAGGCAAGGAGTGGAAAATAAAGTTGTCAGATCCTCCAGCTGCAGTAAAAAGCAAACTCAAATGCTAGTTGCTGAGGTTTCTACAGCACTTGGCTAATAATGCATCATCTTGCTGTATTCTTGACTTTGAGCAGCTATTGTGCTAAAGTGTGGGTCCCGGCTGTCAAAGTCTTTCCCACTTTCTGTGTCCAGGAATGGCTGGAGCTCTGAGAGAACAGATTGTCTGACTCTTTTTTTCTTTTTTTTTTTTTTTTTTTTTTTTTTTAGCCAACCTTGTTTCCAATCTGGTCTGAATGCAATCAGTTATCTGTAGATAGCAAGCAGTGACTGGCGATGAATAATGTCTGTGTTACTTAGAGGTGACATCTGTGACTTGCCAGACTGCCTACGTGAAATGCCTCCAATGATCTCGCTGTTGCTCATGCACCCAAGTAGGAGGGGACAGCAGCATTAGTGCAGGACCAGAGTGCTCTGCTTCACTCTGTTGACCTAGGTCATGCACTGCTCTAGCCCGAGATCCCAAATCCTGGTATATCTGATCCACTTTAAAATGGCACCAAGGCTGGAGTGGGGCAACATGCCACCCCTGTTGCTGATGGCTGTGCCCTCTTCTGCTATTGTACAAGTGGCAATACACAGGAAACCAGGACTTCAGAAACCCTGTGTTCTGACACTTCTTCAGAACATTTCCTTTTCTGAAAGAGCTTATGTGTTGAGCTTGAGTCATGAGGATTTTGCAGAGAAAGCTGAATTTTCACTTCAAGGGTCAAAATGAAAATCTTTTGAAGGTGATAATATGAACAGATCAGCCTGGTGGTGGCTGAAGAGTATATTTTAAGAGACTTCTGAACTTCATCTGCCTCTAAGAAGGGAACAGAAGGATATTTGCTCAACTGTAATTAAAACTAGGATCTAAAAGGCTCTAGTTCCTCTCAGGTATAGGTGTGCCTAGTGCAGTATAAAATAAAGTCTGATTCAAAGGGCTGCAGTTGCTAACTGCTTGAACTTGCAGCCTAAAGAAGATGCTGATGACGGATTGCTCTTACTGCCATGGCAAGTTCTTTATCCCACTATATTTCATGGTGCTGTTAGGCTTCAGCCTAGTGATCATGCATCTTTCCCTACCTGCCCTGAAGTGTGTGCAGCATTTGTACTGTTTATGTTTACAGGTGGGTCAGTGTTTGCAGCCATTCAGAAGAGATGGAAATACCCTTTTTAGGAGGAAAGAAAACTAACAAGGACAGTTAATTGAACAAAATCCACTTATTTATCAGTAACCTCTCACATCTGTTAGCTGTCCTGAGTGTTGATTTAACAAAGAATCTAGAGATATGCTTAAGTACAGAAGAAGGCTTGTTTGCCATGCTCACATCTTTCTTCTTGGTTGGTAGAAAGAGGAAAATGACTCTCACGTATAAGTAATATGTTGTGCAGAGAAGTGGTTTTAGAAAGAGTTCTAATAGTGAATTCTGTCTTAGGAGCAATAATTGCAGCTTTGAAACCTACTGAAGCAAATGATTGAATGCCGTCTAAGAATGCTATTATTTTGAGTTGGACTTGATGATTGTTGTGGGTCACTACTGAGGCAGGATGTTCTATGATTTTTTTTAAAAGCAAATCCAGATCACAAGATACTTAGAAACTCGGGGTTAAACTTATCAACACCAAGTGAAGGTTTTATATTTTATCTTTTTATTTCAGTTCCTGTTGAGTTGGATATAATTAAAATACATTATAGTTTGGGTCATGTTAACTTAATCCTGAACAAGATCCCCAAAGCATAACTATTACTTGTTTGTATCAATTGATGGTGAAAAGTTAAGGTAACTGAGTTTAGTTATGCGTAAGGAAATCAGACAGGGTTGCAAGTTAGGATGCCTCACAGTTCTGACCAAGTTTGTGTGTGATTAGTCTCCTGGACCCTGGATGTTTTTTGACACTTCTGTTACGGACAAATGAATAAAGCTTTGCTGCTGTGTCAGTATTTCTCAAGCCAGCAGGAGAGGTTCTGGGCTTGCTGTTAACTATACATCCATACTCTCCAAAAACCTAGTAGCAAACAGGATGGGTTGTTCTCCATCATCTATGTAGTTATTAACTGGCTGATTTGAGGAACTATGGTATGCTGATATGAAGACTATCCTTTGAAACCAACCCTTGAATCTGCACACAGGTGTTCTCTTGCAGTGGATGAATAACTTGTTCATACATGTTAAGGTCTGTATTTACAGAAGTTCTGTTTCCTGTCTAGCCAGGAGATGGCTCTGTCTAGCCATTCCCAAAGCACATCAAGATTTCTGAAGCTAGAGATAATTGGTATTCCTTGGGAGAAGTGTGTTTAAAAATTGGCATTTTATGCATGTTTCATGAGTTGCAGGATAACTGCAGGGAAAAACTTGAATGGGAAGGAATTCTGAACAGAATTACAGTAAGAAAAATGGATGTATACTGACATGCTTGCCTGTAATTGGAGATCTGTTTGTAGAAGGTCAAGATAAAAGCTTTACAATAACCAGAACCTGGCTAAAAAACCCTGGCAAGCAGTCACAGCATTGTCTGGCTGCTCCAAACACAGCCTTTGGGCTTAAGCATAAGCAGCTGTGAAGCATGGTTTTCTTATTTCTTTACAAGTGTCGTTATACCTAGTAACTGCTTCCACTGATCTTAAAATAAAATAATACTGGTACACGTTGAGTGGCCTCATGCTGTTAAGCCACTGATATTTCAGCCCATGTCAGTCACAGGAAGAAACGGGAGGGCTGCTGACACAGTCTTGGTACTTAGTGGTCTAGTACAATATTGGGGGACCCAAGAGATATGAATAAACACAGACTATTTTACTAAATTGCAACACCAAGGCAAATACTTGGGAACACCCATCAAGAGCAGTTGCCCTCTGTCTGCTGCAAAAAGTGAGGAGAGCACACGTTGAGAGTCTTATGTACTGCGCTGAGGGAAATGTCATGTGAAGGAAGTGTTATGTGTATGTAGATTTTTTAGTAAAAGAACTCAGCTAAAAGAGCAGATGCAGTCTGAACATGAGTTGTATTTTTGACCTATTAATGCAGGTGGTGAGGATCATAATTACTACTGTTGTATCATCTAAATGTGCACAAGTGAATCCTTGATGATTAGGTCATGTGAAGTAACTACTGAGTATCTATCTTATCTACTGATGTAGCTTCTTAGGTCAAAGAAAACAGTGTTTTTCTCATGGGCAGTAGGTTATTAACAGTTGTTTTTTTCCTAAAGTCAAATTAAAACCAGGTACTTGGGTAGTATAAAGCTCTTTATTGTTCTTGTGGTGTCTTCTCAGTTGCATTGCAGATGACTTGCTGAATTTAGACACACATTGATGAATCTGTAGAGTATTCACCAAACATGAGTCTCTTAAGGTAGAAGATTTTAGTCTAATTGTACTCTCTACTGATATCAAATGTTGCCAAGACTTCACATAAGCAAACATTACTGAAAAAGAAGGAAACTGCAATTTCCAGCTAGTAAATAAACGTTATTATTGTCCCAGCTTCTAGATAGCTGGACTTCTCCCTGAGTTTTCACTATGGTTGCTTTTGTTCACATATTTGCTTTTCTTTTTCCCCATTGGTTTTGTGGAACTGAGTAGCTTCTGGGCACACACGGCTGACTTCTTCAGATGTGTTGTTATTGGGGTTTCTTTACCTGGTATTTAAATATTTGTATAATAATACTCAAGTATTTCTGAGCAGTTATAAAATCTGCATGGTTGAGTGGTCTTGTATAAATGTTTTGCAGTGTGACAACATATGAAGGGAGTAGAAGGAGCTGTGTGGAAGATCAGTGGTTTTTTTTTAGTTTCTGGGGTCCAAGTTCTGTTAGGCAAGACTAGACTATTTTAAAAGGTTTGGAGAACTGGCTGATTTGCTGTAAAATACCACTGGCTGTTTACTCGAGGCACTGGTGTAAATGGATCTAAATGCATTTCTATACAAATAAGTATAACTGCAATTATCCTTTTTTTAGATGTTTATGAAGCCAGAGGCTGATCATAGGAAAGTTAATTTTGAGATGCAGATCTCAGCTTGGGCTGTACATATTTTGAGCAACAAGTTGCAAATGAGAATGAAAAGCACTGATTTTTTTAACCCTTGAGTATCTGTGAGGTTCCTCTGTACAGGGAACATCTTTGTCTTAATTTTTCAGAGCTGCTTACAATTGTACAAATACTTTCCCACTAAGAAAAGTAATTGTACTTGATTTTCCCCCTACCCTCTTTAATCCTTGTACGTTTTATAGCTTTAAAGTAGGATGGTTTGACAGCTGCCTCATGAGCAACTGAAATATCTTTATTACCACTCATCTTGGAGAAGGGTGGAATAGGCAGGTGGGGAACGAATATTTACTACAATTGTGTAAAGAGAAGTTATTCCAAACTCTTGGCACATCTGAAATAAAGAGGATCTAGAGAGCAGACTTGAGCTTTTTGTGATTCTTTGATTTACTTCTTCTAAGTCTTCTAAATCTACGAGAATTAAATTGGGGCTTTTAGTGCAGCACTGTGAAATAGAAGGTTTGCATTAGTAAGCTCTTCACTTCTGATGCACAACAGCTGGTTGTTGAACATGTAATTTTGCAAAAGTTAAAGTAAGTGATTTAAGAAAGAAGCTTTTGCTTGTAACTTGTGCATGCATGTAATTAGTAGGTTTAAACTTTTCCATCTGCATGATTGTTCTTTTGCATTACATAAGTCTTCAAGAACAGGTTTAATTACCTAATTAAGGCTATAGTTATTATTTCCTGTGGAACATTTTAATTACTAATAAAATCTGAGGTGAAGTATCCAATGTTGAAGGAGAAGGCTTGTTCTGAGATTTTACAGCCATTTATGCTGGTGTAACTTAGTAAATGTTTCCATATGAAACCCTAAGGAGTGGGAACACTTATTTACATATATCCACCCACAGGAGCAACTCCTTTAAAGGTAGCCTGCAGAAGACATTTTTGAAGGTGCTCTCAAGCCACCTTTGCTTTGTACCTCGAAGTAGGAGGCCTAGAAATTGTTGCAGTTAAGTGGTATATATTTTTAAAATAATTGTTTCTTGAACCTGTATTGGATTAGTTACCTACATCTTGATGGACTGGTGGTCAGCTTCTCCACAGCATGTGTTTTTGAAGGTTTGTAAGGTACAGGACAACAAATGGAATTACTTCAAAATTTATGTCCCTGTAGTATTAGAAAGTGTTAAATTAGTTCTTTAACGACTAAAAAGAAAATTCTCCATTTAATACATCAGATTTTTCTTTGTGATGAGAAAACATTAGAGAAAATACCTACTTAGACTTTCTCTAAGTCCTGGATTCTCAAAAATAATGATCTTTTGAATTAAATGTTGAAACCTGGGGGCAGATTGGGTGAATTCTTATTTGCTTCTTCAGATTTTATTCTTTTCAAGAAGGCATTTTAATGAGAAGATAGTCTTTTCTCTATCCCTCAACTCTCAAGAAAATGCAAGCCAAAACCTGTATTTTTCCAGCTGTTTTTTCAACAAAAGCAACAAAAAGCATATAATCCTATGTGTATGGCAATGGCTCAAGATCTAATGCTTGTACAATCCATCTGAGTTTTCTGTTTTCTGAGTTTTCTGAAGCTTTAGTGTGAAAATGATTTGCAAGTAAGAGAAACTTACTTGGAAAAGGACATTCTAAAGATCCAAGTCCACAGGCTGCTTTTGTGGAGGAAGCCACGTTCTCCTTTCTACAGGAAAGAAAGTGAAACAGATGGACCAAGTGGTTTGGCAGAAGCAGAAAGTTTTATTGTTGGAAAGGATTAGAGTTTAGGAATTTTGGTTTAGTGGCTTGCACACACCCTTCTGACTAAGTACTTATTAATTTTTTTTAATAAGGATGTGGTTTGAGATGCCGAATTTCTTGAGGGGTTTTGTTGAGAGTTCATATGTGCTTTATGCTGTGCACTGGAAATGCAGCACAGACAAGGCTCCAAAGATGAGCTCCAGAAATCTCTCTCTTGCTGGGGAGAAGAATGTCCATGATTTGTTTGCCCTAGTGAAGTGAAATGTGGTCACAGATACGTGATTGCATTCAGGCTTTCCAGTGACGGGAAGAGTTGTGGTGGAAACAAACCAGATTTTCATGCCACTTCCCAGAACAAGTGTGAGCTTCTTTTGGGACTGGCAGTGAGAGAGGCTAACCTATTTCTTCTCTGTTGATGAAGCTTTATGAAATATACGTTCTGTGGATGGTTCTTCTTCCCAGTGGATTTCTTTCTCCTTCAGCAGTCCATGTCTGGCTCAGGGCCCTGGAGTGCAGCAGATCAGGTGGATGGAAGAGATGTCACCTGGCTATTAGGCTTGCACTTTAGGAAAAGCAGCCATGGCTTTACACAAAATATAGCATAGCTATTCCGGCTCTAGCCATAGAATGAAATGAAGGAAAAAATCCCCAGAAATTTCAGGCTTGTTAAGCTTGTTGGGGATTTCAACTTATTTCGGGGCAAATGCCTCTTGTACCCACACAAATAATTAAGAAAGTTCTGAAGTCAGTTTGCATTAATTACTCTGGAAACAAATTTTACTGAATACAAAATGATTTATTCCACCATAAGATAGATGGAGGTACTTCTTAGAATAAACTACTTTGCATCTTTTAGCTGTCAGTGTGCTCTTTAAATTGTGCTATTACTTGCTTGTATCAACCTGTCTACTGTTGTGTCCTTAAGTGCTCTGGAATCATCATGCTTGCTTATAGCCTTGCCTATGTGTGTGTATCCATACATATACACACATGTAGTGTGTAAGGACTTGTTTGTAAGGAGAGCTAGCGCCTGCAGCCCAGCCTGTCTTCATTGTAGCTCAGAGTCTCTGTGCTCTGCTTCCCTGTTGTCTTGGTTCAAGATTTTTCCCTCCCTGCCCTTCAGAGTCCTGTCCTGAGACTAGCAACCAAACTGCTGAGAGAGAGAGGGAGCATCTGGATCAGTACTGCAGTGAAGTTGTCACAACTGAGATGGCCCTGGAGGGAGAAATCCCAAAGCTGGTATTGCATCACTTCAGATCATAAGACGGATGATAGGGCAGGTCCTCCTTTTTGCCAAGCAGACTACCATGGATATTTTTGCCACCAGAAAAATACTTGAAACCTGAAGCTCCCTTAAGATCTTAAGCAGAAAAAAATCTGATGCAAAATCCAGTCATAGTGCTGGGCATCCATTATTCCTGGGCAGAGGAGTGAGCAGGAGATGCTGAGCTGAGAGAAAAGCAGAGTGCATTCTGCACTGAGCAGAGCATCCTCTCTAACCACGGTTTACTATGGCTTTCTGGCTTGCTCTTCTGAAACTGCCTTTTCAGGAAAGGTGGCTCTGTGCCAGCAGTGTCCTTGCTGCAAGGGCAGCCTCTGGCAGTGCAGATGCTGTTACTGAGC
The DNA here is from genome assembly GCF_031753505.1 of Anomalospiza imberbis. Lineage (NCBI taxonomy): Eukaryota > Metazoa > Chordata > Aves > Passeriformes > Viduidae > Anomalospiza > Anomalospiza imberbis. Next base: position 28,655,326 of record NC_089685.1, on the reverse strand, counting down.
CTGCTCCTGCTGTCCCTTTCCCCTTCCCTGAGATCTCCTGACGCTGCTGGAGCCTGGTGGACCAGTCTCAAACAGCCTTCAGTGCATGGTCAGCCCTCTCATCCCAGTACTTTTCTTTCACTATAAGCAGTTCCAGTGATTTATGTGGCTTAATGGAAGTTGTCTTCTGTTACCTTTCCCTTCCCTTCCCTGCTCTGCACAGCAGTGCCTCGTGTTTTGGCCTAAGGCAATGGGCCTCCTAAGCAGCTTTCCTCCCAATTTCTGAGTCCCGGCTCAATCTGCTGCGTTGGTGTTGGCCATTTCCCAACATTGCCAGTGCTGACTATGCTGCTTATTTATCCCATTGGATGTTGTTAAAATAAAGCTTCAGTGTAATTTTTAGGCTACTTGGTAGATGAGTGCTGTTTGTACCTAAGATGTCATAGTTTCATAGTTTCACTGAAATTCAGAGATTTAACTGAAAGTAACAATCCTTTCTACATTCTGTCAAGTATTGAAGTCCTATCTGAAACTCACCCTTAAACAGCTTTGCACTTAGAACATTTCTCTTTGGAATGCTTTTCCCCTTGATGATCTGTTTCCAGATCCAGACTGTTGGTGTTAGCTCTCCCGTTCACCTGAATCACCCCTTCTGCTCCTGGGTATCACAGCTCCTTGTTAGGATGGGTAGTGGGGATGGGGAAGGAGATTGGTTGTTAAATTTCTTCCCATCCTTCAGCTGCCAGAGAGATGGTGATTCATCCTGTCAGCTTTCACTTGGAGCATTTCTAGGCCCCAGATGTGTGTTCTCAGCATTCCCAGATTTGCTCTACTTCCTTGGAAGCAGAAGCTGTGGGGGAATGCAAGAGAGTTCCAATTTTAGCGGCACAAGAGCTATGTAAATGCAGCTATATCATTGCTGGGCCAAGCTGGATATCCAGCTGCACTGCATCATGTGGCTTTATGAGCCTGTGTCTCCACCAGCTCATGAGTCTCTGTTTCTGATCTGTTTCTTGGTGTCGGCACGCACGTCTTTGCAGATGTGTGAGCTCAGGGGTCCAGCCCGAGACGGCTGTAATTCTTTATCTTACCATTTCAAGCACTGGCTCTTGAGCTGTCATTGGCAGGGAGCCCAGGAGCCATATGGCCAAGGGCATATTGCCCAATGCTGAATTCTCTTCACTGACTCCATTTGGAGTCATATCTAAGTTTTGAACCCTCCAAACTTCTGGATGGACTAGTGTGTTCTTCCACTTTGAAGCACTCTCACCGGAAACAAGTGGGCAACTGTGACACTTAAAATACGAAAGAGAATTTTAAACCTTTTTCTTACCAACCCCTTGAAATTAACTCTCCAGCAGGACTTTTCTTAGGGACGTGTGCTTAGAATGTGATAAGCAACATGAGCAAACCCAAAAGGGTGATGAAGGAATGACTTAAGACATAATAGCATTAATGAAGAGATCAGATCTTCTAGATCAGTAGTAGCTATTTCAGAAAACCTAGTCCATCAGTTTGTGATAAAACTTTACATACTGAATCTTGCTTTCATTGGCTCCCAGGGTTGTCCTGGGTTGCTTGTGTGCTACACTCTAAAGTTAGGCATGTTGTATTTTTAATAAATGCTTAGTCCTGTATCTTGGTCTAATGAACAGATGTTTCAGGATAAGCTGAATGTTGCAAAACTTTATTTCGGTGTTTATTTTTCCTCAAATCATGTTACAAAATAACAGGTTGCACAGCAGCTAAAGCAGGGTTGTCAAGGGAAGCCATCTAGATATTAACTGATGAAATTTTAACTAAGCTTTTCATGATAGAGCTGTTTTGTCAGGTAGGTCCCTGTATATGTATGCATTTAGAGAGTGGCTTTAAATTGACTGTTCTCCTTGAGTTAAAACTTACACAGGCATTTTAGCCTGCTGTCCCATTGCTTTCCACTATAAAATTTGCAAAAATCAGTGCAGGATGGCATGATTATAAAATCCACTGTAAATTGCTTGTTTTAAATAAATGTGTGCCATATAAGTAGTAGAAATTCATGCCTCATTGCTAAACTTGAAATCTCAACTTTAGCTTTTTTTCTTCCTGTAAAGCCTGCTAAATGTTTTTAGATACCTGAGGATCACTGATCATTTTTCAGTAATACTGGCTTCAGAATTCTTCTAAAGGGAGAAATTAATATGCTGCATGTAATTACTAACAGAGTAAAATGGCTGGATGGTCCCTGACAACCACTGGAGTAATAAAATTCTTCCCTGGTGACAGGTTTAGAGCATCGTCTGTCAGAGTGCTGTACAAGAACTTGATGTTGAAATGCTTTCTATTTCAGCATGTACGCCTAAAGCAATGTGTTTACAGAGACACAAAGATGTACAGATGCTCAAGTTTTGAGGTCCAAAGAAAGTGGGCAGCTCCAGGAAGGGTCTGCTGGTGTACATGTTGGTTGTGTAAGCATACTGGTACACACCTGGAAGACTCGGGCACAACTGCTTGGTTTTAGCTTTTGAGAGAATCTTTTCTGAATGTATTTCTGATAGAAACAAGCATAGAGGTTGCAAGCATAAATATTGAAAACATCTCCTACTAAATTCCTCTAATTTTGTCTTCTTCTCTGAAAAGTAGGTTCTTGTTGCAAAGATTGCTCCTCCTAGAGAGAAGGCAAGTACTAAATGTTCATAGATGAAAGACCACGTAAGAGATCAGAGAGCTGTGTGTTTTGCTGTGCTTCTGTGACTAACTGAAAGGTAATGCATTAGGAGGGAGGTGGGAGGCAGAGGACAAAAGAAAGGAAGAGAGATGAAGCGTGCAAGTTACAACCACAAGCTGTACTGCTTTGCCGTGGTGGCTGTGGAAGGAGAGGGCACGTTAATATACTTTAGCTGAGATGGAATAAAGCCATGAGACAAAACTGTTTGTAGCTTGCGTGTTTTCACACCTCAGCCTGTCAGCCGTGGAGGTTAGGGTTTTATTTTGCTTTGGTCAGTTTCTCTAAAACTACAGTGTTGTCCTGTGTTGTGGTTGTGCCCTGCGAGGTGTCCTATGTTGGCATAAACTGCTCTTGCATCTTTGCTGCTGGGACAGGTGGAAAGGATGTGGGTCTCTGATATAGTGTATCTTAGTGGATGTGATAATATAATAGCTTTCGTTTGCATGTGTTCTTTGTAATCACACTTGCAGAAGCTTATTTGGAACATCCAAGTGAAAGGACTTTTTCCCATTAGAAGGGAAGTACAGTAACTGGAAAAAGGATAATTCCTTCAGTGAAGATTGAATCTAATCTATATCTGAGTTGAAACTGCTTTTGAGAATTAAAACTTAATTTAGTCAGGGTTTGTTTGTGCTATCAATAGGCATATTTTAGAGATGACCTTGGTTTGCTGTGGGTCACTATGTTTACTCCTATGTGTAAATTGTGGCCTGTGTTTTGGGTTGAAAGCTTCCTGTCATGTCCTCATTCATGTGAAAATGAAGTTTCTTGCTGTTCCAATCCTTTCTGGCACATCTTCTTACCTGTGTCACAAGGGTTACAAGCGAACAGGTTGAAGAAACTGCACTGCAGACATTTGGAAGAGACTGCAGCACTCTTTGCAAAGGATGCTGCTCTATCCAGGCAGATGGTTGGCCTGAAAAAACAAGGCTGGGACTCTGGGCTGTTGCTCCAAAAAAAGTAGGGAGAGAGTTAAGTGAAAAGGAATTTTTAAAAGATGAATGATGTGCATACTTCTTGTGCTGGGGGCAGCAGACCTTTACTTAAAACATATGGTTTATGTGTGACAGAAGGTCACACTGAAGGAAGATCAAATACTGGGAAAGGTCTGAAGCAAGTCATCTAAGATCTAGATAAAGGTATGTGCATCCAACGCTGATGTAAACTGGCAGATGTGGGATGACCACATATGCACCTTAACAAGCATGGCTTATATCACATGATCCTGTGATAATTAGAGAGTGACCTTGCTGACTGTGTGCTGTGTCCTCACCTTATAGCAAACTATAAAGCAAACAAACCCCATGTCTCTTTAATCATCCAAGGGAGTAGCTGTCCTGCCTATACAGCCTGCTTAAAATGAATCCAGGTTGGTATGTCAGACATCAGATAATCAACAGATCTGCTCTTGCAAGTGTCCACTCCTCTAAGTCCCTCTCAGTAATACTACTGTCTGCATGTTTACTCCTGTGGGAAGGAAAGTTGCAGGTTTGTGGGATATACACAAGTCCAACTGGACCTGCTGCAGCAGATTTGTTGAAACTTATCTTGTGGTAGCCCTGTCTCTCTCTTGGCCAGGTATGGGCTTCTCTACCTCGGAAAAGAAGGGGACCTTCTTTGGGTGTGGAGGCATGTGATGGATTTTCTGCATTTCACATGACTTATTTTATTACCTGTTTTTCATTTGCTTAGTAAGGACTCTGACCTCTACATGAAAAAGTCTGTTGGGTAGTGATGGCATAGAGAACTTGGCAAAATCAAAGCATTTACAACATCTGTATCTTTGAAGTGCCTCTTTAATAGTGCCATTGTCATGCCAGTCGCAGGCAACACTTCTCTTTGCAATTGAAAGGCTCAGCAGAACTAGCTGATAAGCACCGATGCCCTGCTGGGAAATTGACCCTTTGAACTAGGAAGAATCTCTGCAGATAAGCAAGTAATGGAATTTTTATCAGGTCTTGCTTTTTATTGTAGCTTGTTTAGGGTTGCCAGGCTTTCTATGTAGCAAAAGTGTTTTCTCTGTAGTGTAGTAGGTGAGGGGAAAATGTAATATTCACAAGCTAAAGATGCTGCTTCCAGGCTTGGAAGGGATAGCCATGCCACAGAACAGAAAAGAAACAATGACAGTGTAACTTAAATAACAAACATATGTTGATTTAAGAGCCAAACTTGCTAAGCATCCTAACTCTCAAGGGAAAGGAGAGGAGTTTTGAGGATACTCTTAGGATCTTCATAGGACAGATGTAAAGTTTTTTCACTGTTTTCTCTTTTTTTTTTTTTTAAAGCTATGAAGTTTATTTAACAAACTTCAGTTTTAATTTCGCAATAGAAGTAAGCTAATTTAAATAAATTCCTCTAAACTAAATCTCATAGAAACAATTATTTCAGCAACCTAATAGTGCTTGAAAGCAAAGCACTGTTAAACATTGGGCTTTTTTTGTGTGGGTGAGAATCTGCTTTCATTTAAAACAGGGATCGAGCTTTTCAAGTCTTTTCTTTCTAAGCCATAAAACTGAACCATTAGACTTATTGTCTAAAATCCCAGTACCAAAAAAACAATGAGAAGGAAACTAAAATTCAGACTTTACCTGAATTTTGAGTCATGTTGTGTCCCTGTCCTGAACTGTTGATATTTCCAGTTTGACCATTCCAGGAAAGAACAGTCTGAGTCTTGTGGAAGGGCTGCTGTGGTCTGTGGGAGTGTTTGAGTCAGCTTTGCATGTCCTGAACTGGGACGTGTCATATTCAGCCTGCGCAATCTGTTTAGCAAAGCAGCCATTTCTGGGAGCCTACACATCCCATACACATGGTTTGAGTTGTGAGGTTTGAGACAACAGCAGAGAAGATACGACTCTATTAAAGATGCCAATTTGAACAAATCCATCTCGTGGATGACCTACAGATCAGAAGAAAGCTCTAAGGGAGAATATAGTAAAGCAATGTGGGAAGCTGCTGCCATTGCAGTGGGGGACGGGAGGTGTTGCTCTGAGTACAAATTAATCAAGTTCAGGCTGACATTCCTTCGTGTCAGGTTTCCCCTTTGGTCTCCCTAAGACACTGCTGCAGTGGAAAACCTTTCTCTCCAAGTAGTTTTATACCACTTAATTGCTCTTTAAAATGTGCTTTGTTCCTTGCTAATGATGTAGCACTGCTGTGCTATATTAATGAATTTGTAGTTTAAAGAAGGGGGGCAGGAGCTGACATATGGCAAATACATACTTTACTTCTGGTAAGCACATGATTTTGAAGATAAACAAAGCTGTTTCCTTATCCTCAGCATGTACTTTTTTTGTTTTGCTGATAATGAGAAAAAATTAACAGCGTTAAACTTGATTGAAAACAGCAGTATCTTCTGAAATTAATGTCTGTGGGAATGACATTGAAAGTCCCTCTGCTTTTTTGCATTTACTCTAGGGTTCTTTTGTAATTGTAATATGCATTAAAAATCATCCAAACTCAAAAAAGGAGTTTCAAATTTCTCTAATATTGTTTTCAGTCTAGTAACAATGGTCTCTCTGCATTTGTTTCTCAAATGTATATAACTAAAAGCTATTTTTATTAAAAATTGATTCTATCAAAAAGTTTCCAAATGATGGAAGAGTTTCTGAAAGTATTTTATAATGTAGATGTTTTGCATTGAAGTTTATAACTACTTCCAGCACTCAGGCTGGAGTAAATCATAGTTCCAAAATTTATTTTTTTAAGGACGTGTTTAAAAGATGTGTAGATGCAGCACTGGGGGACATGGTTTAGTGGTGGACTTGGCAGTCTTAAGTTAACGGTTGGACTTGATGATTTTAAAGATATTTTCCAATCTAAATGATTTTGTTACTCTAATGAAACTTATGTAAGCCTAAAAATTGCAGGAAGGCAGCAGTTACACTGCTATTCTACATTTTAACCCTGTTTGTTAAAGTCAGTGGAAGACTTCTCAAAAGCCAACATTTTACCTATCTGGGCAGTGTTTCATTCGGCAGTAACTGGTTCTCTGACCCTGAGACCAGTTGCTAGACTGTCCAAATCCATTGCCCTTGCACACAGTTTCCCTGCACTGTGCGCTGCAGCACACACGTGCCCTTTTTACAGACATTGCTCTTTAGTGGATTTTCCTTTTTCACAGTCAGCATGTCTGAAATAGTCATCAGGGAACTGAGAGTGGCTGTTGCATGTGTTGGGGGTACTACATGAAAGCATGGACTCAAAGACTTTTTGAGGGGTGCTGTGGAGGGGGAATGGAGAAACCCAAGCCCAACCCTTTCCTGGCCCACATGGTGGGGGCAGTCCATGGCCTTTCCTGCATCCCACTCACAGTGCCCAGTAGTGCTAGTTACTCAAACTACCCTGTGAAGTGTACCACCAGTGCAAGGGTGTGAGTGACTGCAGGCTGGGGCTTGCACTTGGGCCCTGTTCCTGTTTAATCTACTAGTGCAGAGATGGTTGGAGGGTCCTTTCCTTTAAACGAGGGCCAAGGTACTCGAAGTGCCCATATTTTGGGGTCTGGAGGGTATTTGACACTGTGCAGGCTGCAGCTGCACCAAAAGCTCATGGCTTGTGTCTTACTGGTCCTCTCAGACCATGCCCTGACATGAGTGTTCTCCAGTGCCTCCTGGGCTGGGCACTGAAGGCTCTCAGCAAAGTGCACAGCGGGACCTGCTCACCCAGTCTGCCCCTGGGGGCTTCCTTTTTGGTGATTGTCTGTCTCCCTGGAGACAGTGGGCCAGGAGTCCCCAGAACATCCCTCTGCACCTACAAGATACAGGTGCAGTTAGTTTATTCTGCATAAGTGGTACATGAGAACTTAAGTGAACTGTGATTAGTGGCTTGTCCAGAAAAAAAGTTTGGCACTGCTGCCTTGCAGTAGTGTTGCAGTGTTGCATCATCTCTAACTGTTTACTGAAGCATTCGAGCAGAGTCTCATTGAGTTTATTGGGAGGGAGGCAGGTACCATCAAAAATAGGAACTAGTTTATAAAGATCTCTGGCATAACCTAAGTCTATTCTCAGTTTATAAGATAACACCCCTTTTAATAAAAAGCCTAGCCTCTGAAGTGCCTTCTCTCTGCCAAATCTGAAAAATGTCTTTGTGCCCTTGAGTTGAGGGAGGGAAAAAAAGAGAGCATGCAATATGGGATCAACCTGTGATTTTTTTCCTCTCCTTTATCTTTTGAAATACAGAAGTGATCTATCCCTTCTTAGCTGTTTCTATGGACTGAGCTATGGATGTAAATTTTTTTAACCCCTTGTTATTTATGCTGTGATGTTCTCCTACAAATTGACTGTATTGTGAACAGCACAGTGGATTATTTTATGTTTCTTCATAATGCTGATTAATGATGTCTGATTTCTTCTAACACCTCTCATGCAAGGGTTTTAGCTCTTCTCTTTGAAGCAGACGTACACCCATGACAACAATTAGATAAACTCCAGGGACTGAACTTGGTGTGCTCCCCCCACCCGAGAAGGTTTCTCCTCAGGGTCCATAAGTGAGAGATCTCCATGCAGATGAAAACATGTTATTTAGCTGGAAAATTGGATTCTGTTGCTGCATTGGTCTTCTAGATAAAAGATGTGCATGATGAAACCTTTACTAATCAAAGGGCAAAGTTCCAGTCATTCAGAACAAACCAAGCTAACTGTTGCCAGTATTTCATTTATGCTCCTTTGCAGGTGAGTTGAGGCAGCAGTGTTTTCAACATCCTTGTATTGTTACCCCTTATGGCGAAACGTGTTCTCTTGTAACATAACCAGAGTTTGAACGGTGTGACATTAATTTCTCCATTGTTGTGAAAAGCTTTTCTTTGCCTTCATTTGACTGCATCAAAGTAACAAAATGTTGATGATACAGTTATGCACTATTTTACAGTATTGTCAAAGCAGCACTCAAATAAGTAATGAATCTGTGCAAGAAAAGGGTGGTATCAGCCCATCTTTCAGATGAGGAAAGCTGATAAAGAATTCCAGTGATGTATTAGTAGTCACAAGGAAGTCAGTACTTACCTTGATCTGAATTTGAGGAGTTTGGTTTATACAGGGGCACTCTGTTTTCTTAGGTGTTATGTCTTTCTTTAAATGTTCTGTATGGGTCTAATGATACAGAAGCTTCATTCTGTGTTATCGATCAGAACTGCAAGGGTAATATATAAGTATCTTCCTACAAAATGTGACAGGATACTACTATTTGGCAATGGGTACCGTTGCCGCTGCTTAGGATAACTAAGAAAATGTAAAGCTCTGTCTCAGGTAGCCAAAATGAATGCCGACTGTTCAAGGGATTCAGTCTTTCCCAGGACAACCCGTGTGTTTAATTATTGCCTTGATGTTCAGAGCAGAGACCAGCTTTCTAAACCGTGGGGTTTGCTTTGGGCTCTCATTAAATGTTGTATGCTGTAGTGTGACACACAATATGCCCTGCAGTGTGTCATGTGCTGTGATGCTAATCAACATTCAATAGCAAAGGAGAGCAGCTGCTCCACAGTCAGCATGTCTGAAACAGTCCTGCACTCAGCAGGGTATCACTTAATTCACACTAATGGATAAAAAACTGGCCTCATAACACTTGTGTAAATGAGGCTAATGATCAGGGAAAAAATGCAAACTAGTTTTCATTTATTCATAGAGATATGTGTAATTAGAGGTAATAGCTGGATCCAAAAACTTGCTCTCCAGCGTTTATTTGTTGGTAATACAAAATGTGAATGACTTGTTCTACTGTTTCTCTTTTGTGAAGTTATTAACTTCACACAGGACTTGAAATATGTATGCTCTTAAATTCTCATTGAGAGAGTTACAAGACTTAATGGGAAAAAGCTACAGATAAATGCATCTTGTAAACTTACCTCAGTCATTTTCAGTATGGTAATGGATCTCTATTGTAAATCCATTGCTGGCAGGATCAGCATATTGCTTCAGTTTTTTGGCCTTTTTCCACTGGCTCCACTGTCTGTAGATTAGAGAAATCCACTTGTCCATTGCAGTGATGGTAGCTGAGTAATAAGGTACAAAAGTCTTATTTTAGCATCTAAGCTGTAGAGTACTAACTGCCCTCTTCCATTTTCCCAGAATTGTTCATTTTCCTCATTCAGGAAGTCTGATATCCCCTCACAGGTGTGTTGTCCCAGTGGCACGGCTGATGCCACTTGATCATACATGTCTTGAAGGATCAATCAGTCACATAGTGGCATAGTCTAATGGTATCAAGCAGAAGTTGATCTATCTGAAATTTTAATAAGTCATCATCTCATTGGATTTGCTAAGAAGTGCTGAGTGCATGCTTCTCACCGTGCTCTACATGCTGGTTTTGACTGTGCAGATTTATCCAGCTGTAATCTTACCTGTATGATGTGCAGGGAAGAAGTAAATCCAGCCTTAATCTAATTTACAGGAGGAAGCTGAGGCTCTATGGTCCTAGCACAGAGCCAGTCTGTGTTTATGTGAGCATTCCTTGTTTTCTGTAGCCTCATGTTGTGCAAACTAGCTACATAAAATTCCCCGAGAGTGGGTTTCATTCCTGCCAAGCAGGCCCCTCTCTGGACCTTTGCATGGTAACTAAGTCTTGAAAAAATTTAGGATTTTTTTTTATCTGAGAAGTACATCAAGAACTGATTGAGGAAGGACATTCTTAATCCAGCTGTATAGTGGCACCATGTTGGTTGTCAGTATTCTTCATTCTTGATTCATCCATTTCTTAATGAAACTGTAGTTAACTAGATGGTCTTTTCAAACCTTTTATCTTTTTTCTTCTTTTCTTTTCTTTGATGTGCTCATTAGGCACATCTATTAAGTTCCTCTTTCTGTGCATGGAACTTATGCAGCAGTCTGAAGGTGACTCTGGGATATCTGCTGTTGAAAGCAAATCATCTAAACATAAAAAGTGATTCTTGCCCCAATCCCCATCCTGCTCTTTGCTGGAAAAAGTGGTTCTTGCTTTAACACTTAGTGGGAGATTCAGAGCACCTTCAGAAGACTAGGTTCTTTTTATCAGGTGCAAGTGAAGTCTAGGTCAGCTTCAATTGCATTTACAAAAACAATATTATTATCACTGAATTGTCACTGTCTCGTTAGTTCTGCATATCAGAGAAGCATGATGAAGGATTACTGCTGAAGAGAAAGTAGCTGATGACTGAGGAGGGAGGGATGTGTGTGTAACACAAAAATCCAAAGATTACATTAAGCTGGAGAGTCATGTGTATATGGCCATTGTGAAACATTGATTCTCACCTTTCCTCTGCTGACTGATTGTCTGAGAGTTGATCTTGTCCTAGCAATAATTTTTGTAGACAAGAAAGCAACTTGGGAAAATATGCAAGTATAAAGGGACTAAATTGTTGAAAACTTAATATTAAACATACATTAACATTCTCAGGACTTTTAAAATAGACTCTACATGTGATGAGTGCCGTTTTTCAGACCTGTAAAAATGCCATGTCTTGACAAATCACCTGTCATACATATCTGAAGTCATATCAAGCAGCTCTCCTATTCACAGGTTTTACTTAACAAAAACCTGGTTTGTTGAAAATTGAGTTCATATTGCTATCTCAAATATATGCTTTCAAAACCTATTTAAAAATAATAAAATATTATGTAGTGAAAGAGTTGTGTGCTTTTCTCCTGTCTCCTGCTGAAAGTGGTAGAACTTTTTTCAGAAACTGCAGAATTTCAGAAATTAATCTTGAACTATCTTTGTGCAGGTGGCCTGACACTTGAGTAGATTAGCTCACCCTCTGTTATTGGAACTGGTAGCAATGGTAAAATGGTTCACTTTATAGTGGCTGAATATAAATATATTCTAATATTCAAAAAAATGGGGGCAAAAGTTGTCAATTCTAGAAGCATGCATTGCCTATGACCACTGATTGTATTAGCACTTATTCACTTCCATTGAATTCTGGTACTCTTTCAAAGCTAGATGTTATTATTTCAAGGCTATGCATCCAAAGGAATTCATCCTCCTGGGCCAGCTGCTAAGAAAAGCCAGGATGTGCTGGCAGGCCCAGGTGGGTGTAACTTAAAGCTCTGCCAACTGAGTATCAGGTGTCAGGTATTGTCAAGCAGTTGCTGTTTCAGCAACTGACAGTATCATGAAGGCTTAGGCATCAATGGATGTTGCACAAAGGTCATTCATGTCAAGGGTAACAGTTGAGTGTCTTAAAACAATTTCATTTGTACTGTTTGCTTCACACATAAGGATTTTCAGTACCATAAATAATCAAAAATACTTTGCTCCTAAAATATCCTTATATATTCTTAAGAGTCTACAAACATTTCTGTAAACACAGATAAGGAAATACATATGTGTTGGGGGCTCCAGAATTTTCTTTAGTAGTGTCATGTTGATGAGATGAAGCTTGATATTTAGGGGATTTAAACTGATTTTCCCTGTTGTAGTTACAATTAATTATCTTGCCAGTTGGTGTGGAAAGGATAATGACTGCTAAAAAACATAATTAACTAGATTTCTATTTGAATATTTGTTTAACTGTGATCTTCAACATTATCCTACTGAACAGACATAACGTGCATCTTGAATAGACACTGCCTACACACTTTGCCTTTAAATTCCAGTGCAGTGGAGATGAAGAGAAGGAAAGGAGCACTTTTATATTTCCAGCTACCCAATCCTAAGCACCTAGCTCTGTGGAGAAGGGAATACTATTTCACAGTATCATCATAGAATCATAGAATGATTTGGGTTGGAAGGAACCTTAAAGATCATCTAGTTCCAACCCCCCTGCCATGGGAAGGAACACCTTCCACTAGACCAGGTTGCTGGAAGCCTCATCCAGCCTGGCCTTGAACACTCCCAGGAATGGGGTATATCAAGCCATTGCAGCTCTTTGTGTGCCACTGTCCAGCCAATTCCTTATCCTTTCAAGTGCCTGTGGATGGTTTATTGAACCAGCACTTCTTGCCTAATCTTTCTCCTCAGTTTATACCTGAGTATCCCATAATCACAAGGGTATTTGGCATGCACCTGGGAAAAGTGCTTTTGGAGCCATCTTCCTGGCTTCCTTTTGATGTGGTTTGAATGTGTCAGTGTACTTATGATAGCTAGCTGCTGACCAGGAGTGGGACCATCCCTCTTGGTGTTCCTCCTGTTCCATTCCTAACACTGACAACTGGGCTCAACTCATCCTGCAATAAACTAGTTCTGGGAGCTAAAGCAGCAGAGAAAAACTAATCATGCTTGGAAGGAAAAGAAAAAAAATTAAAAAGAAAGATGTAATAGGAGAAGGAAAAAAAAAAAAGAAGTAATCTCCAGATAAGCATTCTTCACTCTGTTAAGCAGAAAGCCTCTTTGGGTTTCGCAAAAAATGTGCTCATTGTCCCATTGCCCCCCATCCCCCAGGAAAAGAAACAGCAAGTTTCAACCACCTGTGTTTACCCCACATCTTATTTTGTCATACAGAGTTAGATTCATATTAGTGGGGTGAAGTTTGTACTAAGGGCAAAAGCCCCTTAACACTGATTTTTATTTGTACAGGCATGTAAATGGGAGATGATTTGTTGCCCATTTTGGAGTAGTGGGCTACATTACAGTGCTTCCATTGGGAAAGAACAGATTGGATTTTTTTTTTACCAAAATGCCAGCATATGGAGTTTTATAGTGGATTTAAGAAAGACATAGGAGTGAAAACTTTGTGGCTGTCATTGAAGGAACTTCAGTTAGGTGGATGACTTTTTCTTATATTCTTTTTTTTTCCTTCCAGTCTTTAAAAAATTTCAGGGTTGGAGTGAATAAGAGGAAGGGGGGCATACGATTGTCATTTCTATTTTAAGGCAGCACACTGCAAAAGTGTGTATCAGTTCTGGAATCAGGGTGCCATTTGGATGATGCCTAGCCTGCTGCAAGCCTTCTTAAGTGTGAGGAAAAAGAAACTTTGTACAAATCAAGCCACAGTAACAGTAGTGACAGACTGGATAGAAGAGCAGCGAATCTCTGGTGAGGTAGGAGCCTGCTCAACATTTTTTGCGGAGCAAGAAGTGAGTCTGAGTGTTCCCAGGCTCACGTGGCTCAGACACTTATTTAGCCATTGATCTTTCTATGCAAAATACTGAAACACCATATTTTGGTGATGCCTTTTGGTAGAATTTCATGGTCTTCAGTCTTAACAGCTCATAAATTGGGTAGTGTATCTTGCAGCTGCTGTATTAAGGAAAGCCAATAAAGGTGTAATGCATCTCATTATCCACCTGACATTTTTGCATCCTTCTTGCATCACTGTCTGCCTCGAGGTTGACCTGTGACATTAATTTGGTAAAATAAGCTAATAGTTAATCTAAGTATTGTCCTCTCCCTTGTATTTGTAGTGTGCTGTGCATATAGCTAGTGGGAAATGGCAGTGTAGAACTGCAGGATACCTATTTCATTGGTCGCTGGATTTCCCTCCTGCAGATTTTAAGCAAGAGGAGGTTATCACAAACCTTTGCATAACTCATCTTCACCTTTAAATTCAGTTCTGTTTTCTCTGGATATAATGCTGCAGGAGCAGTGGTAATTTTGCCTTCACTTAAAGTCAATCACTTGTGTTTTTTCCTAAGTTCAGTTTATTGAAAGGCATTGCCAGCAGCAGGGAAGACTGAGTGTAACTGGAGCATCATTCATACAACAAAACTGCACTCACAAAGAGTTTTAAATTTGTTTGCAAATACTAGCTGAAATATTTGTTTGAATTATTAGTTTATAATATTATTACTGTATTATTTTTGTTATTATTATTATATGATTAGTTTCTTTACATAGGTGCCAGCTCCTGGGTTAAATGTCCCTTTGTCTGCATGTATGAATGTTGACCACAGTAGAAAATCCACAGAGTTCATACTATTTCCTTTTTTAATTTAAATTAATTTTCAAACCAATTTAGATAAATTGTGAGGAGTTCTTTGGAGGCAAGGCCTGGGAGCAGAGCTTGACACAGAGAAGATGACATCATTCACCATCCACACAGGCTTTGGCACAATACTTGACTGAAATTCCCTCAATAAGCAAACAGTGCATTAGCATGGGCTCTGCAACACCTTCCCCATTGCATAATGGTGTTTGTGCTGGGTGTTATTAAAAACCCAGGCAGCGATTCCATCTGTGTCAGCCCCTGCTACTGCAAGGCATTGCAGTCACACTTCATGGTTGCAATGCACTTCGTTGTGCCTTGTGCAGCCTGGGAACGGGGCGCTGACTGTCCGAGGGTGCTGGTGTGGTAGGGGAGCCCCACTGGCACCCCACAGCCGGTGGTTGCAGTGGTGTTGTGGGCACCTGGGTGTTTACCTGTGTTCTGTGCGACTGTGGGCTGTGTGGAGCCAATTATGATAAAATCAAGATTGCTGTCTTCAGAGCAGCCTGTGGGGTTAAGAGTTTCCAGATACAGCAACAGACCTGTTGGTTCAGGAGCAAGTCCTAGCCCGATCTGACAAGGAAGGGCATTTTAATGAAATTTTAATTCTTTGCTGCTGAAGCAAAGTAGGATTGTGGTTTTAGAAGGCATGTTGGTCTTCAACTCTGAGAGCATTAAGGAAAGGAAATAAAATAAACCTCCCTTAGTCAAGCATGCCCAACACACAGCAGCTTATTCCAGCCAGTCCACAGGCCATTTGTAGCTGGTGTAGCTCTCCAAAGCAAGCAGTAGGCACAGTGTCCCATCTTGGTACCTGATTACTTGATGCCTCAGCAGATCTATGTACCATTGGCAGGTGAAAATAAAAATGAGCTATTATTATTATTAGTTTAGTGCTACTTGATTGTCTCCTGATCTGTTACCTGATGTTAGTATTTCCATTGGGTGTATTGACTTATTGAGGCAGGCAGAGAGAGGGCAGGCTGTTAGGATGACAAGGAATGCAGCAAAGAGAAGAGTGGAAACTAAGCACCATCACACAATCACAAACCCTTGCTGGCAAAAGTCATCTTATTCTTATATTTTTAACTTGTTGCATTTCACATGCATGCTTCGTTTTAATTCCTATATCTCTTTACTGCATATCATCTCTTGTGTTTTACATATATGTCTCCTATGGAGGTGCTTTTCTCCAGATTTTAAATGTTATCTAAATGTTATTTTTAAACATTATTTAAAGATTGGCAAAGAGTCAGACTTTGGATCCTTGAGAAGTCATGAGATGTTGCCTCCACGCCCTTTCTCTGCAACCTCAAAAAAGAAAATAAGGAAGACGCCAGTCATGGGCACAGTTCAGAGGCCTCGATACGTTGGTAACACCTCTGCTTTGCCTCTGCTCCTAGCAGCACATAGTGATCCACTGTTGGTGCCAAACTGCCCAATTTGGGGGGCAGGAGGAAGCAGGGTTGAACAGGGAGAAGTTTCACGTATGGCTATAGGTGTGGAGTGGCACAGAGAGGAGTGGCCTTTGCCCAGTGGCCTATTGAGGTCTGTAGTGACTGTAGATAGTGATAAAATTGTACAAACTGTTCCTATCTATGAAGGCATTCTTCCACACTCATAACCTGAGAGAGGAAACCTAGGGCTGGGTTTGGCAAGACATTTAACTATCTAGAGGTGCAGGTGGATGTCTGTGGGGGTTTCTGAATACACCAAGGCAAACAAAGTAAAGTGCTCCTGGAGGTCAGGCCATTTTTATACACCAGCTAAGCAAGTGTGTGTAAGCAGCCAATTTTTCCAGAAGAGAGAGGGAGAAAGGCTGGAAATTCCATCTCCACAACAGTCCAGCCTCACAGGACTCAGTCATGGTTTTTCCTTGTGCTAACACTGCCAAGTCTAGGGACTTAGACCAGTATTCTTCTGTGGGTTCCAGTAGATCATCTCAGATCATGATGAAACTGCTTCCCTTATTCTGCTCTCTTTGCTCCCTTGGGGCGTAGACCCAGGGCCACTGGGCGTGGGAAGGACCTTGGTGCTGTAAATGCATCCTAGAGCTCCCTGTGCTATAGCCTTCAGGCAGGACCATACATGGTCAAGTCATCATCCCTAAAATTCCTGAAGGGCATACCTGCCTTCCTCAGACATTGCTTTGATTTGTGCGTAACCGCTGCTTGGGGACCAGTTGTAATTCCTGCTCCGTGAACTCCTGTGCTGTCAGATATATGGAAAACCTTTCCTACTTTATTTGAAAATACAAAACCTGGCTTATTTTGGGGAGTTTATTCATTGATTTCTCTGAAACAATTATTACTGAGATTTTTTTGTTGTTGTTTTGTTCTAGTTTCCATTCACCTCGCTGCATGCTTTCACCTTTCATAGCTGAATTGTAACTTTTTATTTTAAATGAACACGTGAGATGATACTTAATTAAAAGTATTGGGATGGAGGTGGTGATCAATAAAGGGTGATGATATCGATGGTGAACTTCTCTGTTTATCCACTGAACTAATCAGGCTTGAGAGGTGGGTGTTGTGCCACTGTCCTACCTAGAGAAGCTGCCTCTGAAGCACAAGAGGTTAATTTGTTTTCCGCTGCTTGGTCTCTCTTCTGTGACTGCCAACAAAGGTAGCAATTACCAGTGTCATCTGAGGGGATGTTCCCTGATCTGGCTAATTTGGAACTGGGAAACCACACTGACAACTCAGCAAATTTCTTACAGGCCAGACAATATCGCTGACCTGGTCAGTAGTACAAGAAAGTTGTTACCTAGACTAAATTTGTGCTAATACCTTAGGGCAAAAGGTTCCATATCCATTACAGGTCCCTTGAAACATTTGGTTGTTTGAAGGATCAGCTCTAACCAGATGCAGTCAAGACTGGGGGACATGTTGTAAAGGGCGAGTCAGTTTGTGCCTGTCTTTTTAGCTCTTACAATTTTTTTAAGGCAACTTCTGTGGCATAGTTTGCACTTCACAGAACGAGTATGTATGCTGTCATATTTGTTGTGTGAAAATAAAGAAGAAATCATAGCAACACATTTGTTCTTGTGGAAGCAGCTGAAATCAAAGGAGGCAGTTCAGGAATGACTTTCACAATTTGCAACTGCCTAAGGGGAGTTATGATAGCTGTTTCTTTAGCCTAACATTCAAAGATACCATAGAATCAAGTGTTTGAGCACAGAAACACAGCAATCTGAGATTAAAAAAAAAAAAAAGAAAAAAGGGAAAAAAACATACTGTAAAATAATTGACTACCTGAAATAATTTTAAAAGGCTTTAGATGGATTTAACAGAAGTTGTAGTGGGTTTTTCATTGCTCGTACTTTTAAATCAAGATTAAATGTTTTGTTCATACAGACAGGAAATGTAGGAAAATCTTATGACCACATTAGTTCAGACTAGAAGATCACAATGGTTGGTTTTGGCCTGGTAATGTGTAAGTGCATTGTCCAGAGCAATATCGTAGTTTCTGTGCTCAAGTCACAAAAGTCCAGGAAAAAAAGAAAAGCCATGTACCCAACCATCTCTGTACACCCTCTGACACTTCAGTGTCAAGGAAAGCATTAGGAAAATGGGGGACAACTTGATTTTCCAGCAAAGTGAACATGTAGTTTTGGCTTTGCTAGACTCTTGGTCATGAAACTTTGCAAACTTATCTGCAGCCATTGAGCTGGTTGTGCTGCAGAAGTTCCCAAAGGAAATCCTCATTTTTGCAATTTGCTGCGCAGAGGTGTTGAGCCCTCAGTGTGGGGAGCTGCTGAGAAAATGTCAGGCACTTCTGGAAACGGCATAGACAATATATGCAAATTGTTGGTATTTATTCAGTCATGTAGTGGGGGAGAATAAACATTATTCCTGACATTTCCATTTTTGATTAATGATGAATGGAGCTGGCAGATGTTCAGCTGGCCGCCAGATGGGGTCTGCTCAGTCCGACAAACAGAATAGGAAGAGTCTGGATCTCGTAAAGCCAGCACAGACAAAAGCTCTGGCAAAATCTCTAGTTCATCCAAGTGATACGCCAATTTTGACCTCAAAACGACTAAGCTGTTTAAGAATGGAGGTGGTACAACCAGCGAAACTGCTTATGGAAGTGAAATGGGGTGTGGAAGGATGGGAGCTGGTTAGTTTGCTGGAGTTTAGCAGGTTTTTTCCTGCCGCAGGAGCCACAGACTGCAGCTTTGATTCCCTGTGGCTGGAGCTGCGCGGGGCCTTCTGCATTTACCCACGGTTACAGGTGTAATGGTCGTGTCTCTGGGCACATCTCCTCGGCTGGTGGTGGGAATCGACTGCGTACAGCGTCGTTAGCCCAGGATGGGCTGTGCCGCTCGGGATCGGATAGCCCAGATGGTCCTGGTCCCTCGGCCGGCCGGTCTGGCTGCCTGCTCCTAGCGATGGGGAATCAGCCCACGGGAGGAGTCGTGGAGGCTTCTCCCGACTCGCCATGAGACTGGCGTGTGTCCAGCCGAGGGTCGGGGGCAGCCCGCGGGAAGGGGGTGGCGGTGCTGAGGACAGGGACGCTGCTCTGAGCACCTCCGCCCGCGCCTGTACCCGTCAGGACCGGCTTCCTTCAGCGCACTGTGAGCAAAGCCATTCAAATTTACAGAAGTGAATTTAAACCCATGCAAATTCGGTTCCTGGGGGAAGCGATAAGTGTCTGAGAAGTGCCCCGTCGCCGTCCCGCACGGCGGCCCGGGCAGATAAGCCGCCCCCGGCTGCGGGACCTCGGCGGGGAGCGAGGGACGGGATGCGAGGGGGCTGGGTCGCCGCTGCCCCTCGCAGCGGTGGGACGCGTCGGGGCTGTGTGTGTGTTGTCGCTCCGACCCCGAGATGCAGCGCGAATAAATTCCCTTTGATAATGACTTCCCCAGGGAACAAAGAGCGGGAGGGAAGAGGAAATTTGACCGCGGTGTTCACGGTTACATTGGCGGTGCCGGGGGGAAGCCGTCCGCCTGCCTTTGAAGCCGGAGCACCCGCCTCTCGGGGCTTTTTATGCCTACGGGGTCGGGGGAAGTGGTAAAAGCGGGGGGTGGCAGCCTCTTAGGAAATGCCCCGGTGCTACTTCTCTGTGCGTAAGCTGGGGCTCGGACGCCTCTTTCCCACTTGGAATGTGCCAAGGGAGGCAGTGATGGACGGCTGCTGTCTGCGATCCTCGGCTTCAGATAGGGTTTATTATTTTTATTATTCATGTACAGAGACCTAGAACAAATGTTTTCCCGTCCTGAACCGAGTTCTTCCCGTCCGGGTGCGCGGGGCGGCGGTGGCCGGGCCGGGTCAGCCCGGGGCGGCCGGAGCGCGTCCAGGGTGCGGTGGGAAATCTATTTCGGGCGTAAACACGAACAAAAGCACTGTAGCCAAACCGTGTGTCCGTCGTGTCCTGAGCGCAGAATTTATTGCTTGTGCAGGCGCTCAGTCCCCTGGGTGGGTAGGCGGTCGGGACGGCGACCCTTCCTGCCTCGGGGGCGGTGGCAGGAGACGCTCCCCCTTCCCACACTCCTTGCCTTGGGCAGCGCTTTGAAGGAAGATCGCTGGTGGGAGCGATCCCTCCCGCCGCCTGACGGAGGAGCGGTGAGGGGCACAGGGGTTCGCCGGGGGTCGGGGGTCCCCTGGGAGTCGTCGGGAGGCTGCCGGTGCCGGTCCGGAGCGAGTTCGGGGAGGAGCGCTGGGGAGGCTGCTCCCTCCCCGGCCCCCGGCCTGCCGCCCCGCGGGAGGGGACGGCGGAGGCGCAGGTATCTCTCCCGCTGCGCTCCCAGCAGGCAGGACGGGGAAAGGAAGCGGTGGCGCCGCCCGGCAGGGACAGGGCTGGAGCAGCTCCCGCCGCCCCTTGCCTCGGCGGGACCGTGCCTGGCGCTGGCCGCTGCTCCGGGCCTGCCGGGGTCGGGAGGAGCCGCGGGCAGCTGCCGGCGCCGGTCCGGGTGTGCGGCGGGGCGCAGCCCCCGGCTCGGTGTGAAGCTGCCGCGGCGGGGCGCGGGGCGCGGAGTCGGGTCTGCAGCCGGCATCGCCTCTCCTGCGCCGCCTCCCCGGCTCCGCCAGCAGCCTGGCCGCTGCTTCGCTGCCGCACAGAGGTAATTGGCGGTAACTTGTATCCGCTCTCCCTCGCGGCACTCCCCCGGAGGGACAGGACAGACGGGTGGGTGCCGGTGCCTTTGCGCATCCGGCTCCAGAGCGTGGGGACCCGGGGGACTGGGTGGTTCTGACCCACCTTAAGGTCTCTGAAACTTGCTCATGAGGGAAAACCTCCCACCTGTCCTTCGGGGATCTCTGCCTGCTGAGGAAGGCAGCGTCCCGGCTTTTACAAGATGAGGGCGCGGGGCGGTCAGGGTGTACGGGGCTTGGGCGCAGAATTTTTTTACTTTTCTATTTTTTTACAATTCCTGTCTTGTGACTTATTGAACACTTTCTTCAAGTGTTTTCTCTGGAAACTTGTCTCAAATGAGGGCTGTGAGCCCTAACAAAGAAGCGTGTTGTTCGATAGCCAACAGGTGATGGGGTGAAACCTGAGTATATGTGTACATTGGAGTAAAGTCTGGCTGCTGTTTAAAATAGAATTTTGAAAATCAATGGGAGACTGTAAAAGGCAAGATTTCCTTCTTTCTAAATCTGTAACCCTCTTAAGGAGAGAGGGGAGGGTGGCATCCGTGAGAATACCTCTTTCTCGGCTGGAGGTTTGGATCTTGCCTCGTTGCATTGTGTGCTTGAGTTTCCATCAGCGATGTGCAGAGCCAAGGATAACACGGCCAAATCAGATGTGTTGGCATGGGGCGATGCTTTGTCACGGGGCTTCCTCCTTTTGCTAAATGCAGGTAGCCTGCCTTTCAGTATGTATGGCTCGTCAAAAGAAAATACCGTGAGAAGGATGGTCCGACTTCCAGTTGGAAAAGTGGTCTTGGCGCTACGATGCTAGAGGAGGAAAGCAGTTAACTTCTCTGTTGGTCCTTGTATACTGGCTAAAAAAAAGGAAAACAGTTCTTCTAGGGTCCATCTAGAAGTCTTTTGAATGAACAGTAAACTGGCTCTATTCCTTCCCCACTGCTCTGGGTAGTTCGGTACTCAAAAGGACCCAGCAGCTGTGTGCTGGTGCTGATGTAGATTCTTCTTATCAGTTCTGGATCCGGATTTCCCACAGAGAGCTATAGAGCTCACTGTAGCTAGGGAATGGGACTTCCTGATCATGTGCATAATACACAGTGGAAATAGGCTTTGAATTATTAATAGTTACTTTATGGTGGTTTATTGTTGTTATATTGTGCCCTTCCTCTTCTAATGTAGTTATCTTGCACCAGAGATTAAATAAGCAGGTGAATGGGCTGACCATGCTAATCTTGAGTCGTTGGGCCTTCATTGTGAAAGGATGCATGTGATATGCATCTTGTATCCCCTATAGCCTTGTTAACAAGCCTTCTAACAAAAAAGTTGTTAAAACAATTTGCCCTGCAGGACAGAATAAAACAGCAGGGGGTGGGCAAGGAGATGTTTGTCTAACTTTGCTTACAAATCGTGACCTCTTCTATCTGGTATGGGGGAACATAATCAGTGGGCTGGAAATCCTAGCATGGGGATAACCTTCATATGGGCTTCAGCAACAGCTTTGTTCTAAGTTTGATATCCCAGTATTTTGTGTATCCTTAGCTTTGTAATTAGGAGTGTAGTTTGTCTTTGCCTCTAAGGAATTTGTCATATGACTGTTTTAATTCACCAGTGGAAAAAACACAGTAATTGCTTTTCTTTTCAAATCAAATTTAGCTGTGTAACTCAATTATGTTATTCATAGTTGTCAACCTGCCAGTGAAAAACCTCCTTGTAGGCTATAGAGCCTTTTTTGAGAGGCAGTATTTGAACAGAGCTGAAACCTCAAAATGTTCCATGGTCTTTAGGAAAGCAAAGCAAAACAACAAATCCTTGCTGTGTTTTGTAGGTGTCATGGCAGGAGTAGAAAGACCACCTTTCTAGTCATCCCTTGGAAAGCACTTATTTTTTCAGCTGTTGTTTATATTCATTTGAATCCTCCTTAGGATGTAGTCATTTTAAACAGATCACTTTGAAGGATGAGTGAGGCTGGGGGGCAGGGAGGAAGAACCGTGTAGTTTTAAAATGCAAACCAAATTACACTTGAACAGGAAAGGAAGAAGAACTCCTAAACAAGCAGTTGCTAAAATAGTTCTTCAGATAGCCTGCTGTTAAGATAGGCTGGATTAGAAACCTTGTTCTCAGCAACCACACAGTATTTGTGATGTGGCTCTATTTATATGTGGTTTGTTGTCAATCATTTTATAGCCAGCTTCACATTCATCCTATGGGAGCATTTTTCTTTTAAAGTGAATTATGTCCTTTGAGCTGTTCTAATCTCAGTTCGTTGAGTTTTGTGGTCCTTGCTTTGAACATTTTTAATCACCTTATCTGGGGAGGAGAACCCTGATTGTAAAGTTGCATTTTACATTTAGAGGTAAGATGTATTTTTCTTTTATTCTCTATCAGCCAAACTTTCAAACTGCCCTGTGTGACTGGAAACTGGACCTATGGGTCTGTGGATTCCTCTTGTAGGAGCTGGTGTATGTGCTTTCTGAAATGGATGTGTCAGAGGAGGCCCAGGCAGGACCAATCTCTGCAGAAAAGCAGCCTAGTCTCTCTCTTACCAGTGCCTTGTCTTCCTTAGGAATTAGGCAACACTCCTACACTTATGTACCTTTGCCGTGCTTAAGATCCTGATGTTGACCAGTGCTGCTTTGTTCATTGTGAGAGTAGTATATAGTCTTAGTGTTCAAAATACTCAGAAAAGTTAGTAAGTCATAATGCATTCAGATTTTGGGTTGTTTCCTTGTCTTTCAAGAGAAGTTAATCTTTGATCTTGTGGAGAGAGGGTTTTGAACAATCAGTATGAAGCAATTACTCAGTTATTTGGTGTGCTTGTGAGTGTTGGGTATTGTGAGAACAAGGCAGGAGTACACTCTGCTCAAGTGCCCAGACACTGCCAGAGCTGAACCTGTCTCTTTTCCTAAATTATGTTTCAAATCTGCTTCCTGTGGGATGTGGTTGAGGTCGTGCTGCCTAATGAAATATTGTCGAAGATATTTAACCTAATGATTCCTTTTATTCCTGGGATATCCGGCAGGAGTCAATTCTTGAAAAGGGACCATTTGACTAATACAAGTTCTTGCAAACCCCTAAGAATTGGAAATACCAGCTTAGGTGTCAGTGAGTGGCTCATTATTGCAAACCAGGCATCTGCCCCTTTCTAAAAGGAAATGGTAAAACAGTTCATCTGCTGTTAAGGTAATCTTGGAAGGAATTCAGCTTCTCAATGATATTCCTAGTGACTTTATATTTAAGAATTACTTGGATATAGATGATGTATGATAGAAGCTGTCAAACTGAGCATCCCTATCCATCAGCAACAGTGAACACTTGCCTTTTTTTCCTAGACTGATTTCCTAACTGCATCCTAACTACATTATTCCTCTGTCCCTCCTTCCTCACACCCCAGTTTTATGCAAGCAATAACAAAAACATACCTGATGCATGACTTTACTTCCACCAGTAAGTGGGAAGGGGAAACAGTTCTGTATTCCTTTTCTTATAATTTCTTTCTGAGAGCAACTAATTCAAGGGATACAGTATGTACCAGGTAGCCTGTCTTTCAATTTTACATATATAGGATTGAGCTTTAAGGATTGAGTTCGATCATACTTACCTTCCTTGAGTAAGACTGTAATATGGTAATGTTAAGCTCAGAAGCTGTTGTGCTAACCTTTGGTTGTTCAATTGAGTAAGATTTCAGACATGTGCCTGACAGCTCACCAGCTTTCCAGAAACAGCCTGTTCTCAGAGGGGAAGTTGGCAGGTTTGCTTGCCCCATCAAATATTAAATTAATCTTCTATTACAGTGCAGCTATGAAGTGTGTTGGCATCTTAGATGTGCACCAAAAATAGTGTGTATGTTTTTGAACCAGAAGTTTTTGAAGTAAACAACTTAATTTTTTGGAGCACTAGTCCAGTGGAAGAGTTAAGTAATCCCATCTCTTTTTATGGGCTGTGGGAATGTGTAGACATATTAAAATAGGGCTAGATAAGACTATATACTGGATATTATAATTTCTCTGAGTTTGTAGCTTTTGGATGCATATGGCCACTTTTTATGGAGCAGGTTTGGGTTATATGCTGAATTATCAGAACCTGGCACTAGGCAGTGGCTCACGCTTGAAGGAGAAACTCCTGTTGAGTAACCAGCAGAACATTTGGGTAAGCAGTCTTAAATGTTCCACCTGTGATCTAGGAGCAACTTATTTCCTCTAAAGGAGTGGTGATGAGACTGGAAATGTAATGTAGTACCCACAAGAAGTTTTTAGATTGATCTTCTCGTTAGACCCATCAGCAAGGCTTATGTCAAGGAGATTAAAATTTTCTACAGCTTGGAAGTAGCACTGACAAAATTGGATCTGTGTTTAGATAAACAGGTGAAAGAACGTCCCAAAACAGGGAAGGCACAACTCACACGTAACATGGTATTGTAAGAGTAAGCTTGTCCCTACCGCAAGTGGTCAGGATATTTGTTGTGTAAGGACAAATCCTCTGTGCTTTTGGTTAGCTGTATTTCATTGAAATGCCTCATCTGAATTTCCTAAGAACTTCTGTTAGAATTAATACAAGACATATATATTGTTAAGCTTTTTACTGCAGACTGCTATGGATCTTGGTGAGAGCCTTCTTTGCCAGTTGTGACTCAAAACAATCCCACTTATATTAAGCTTTGCAGGCTTCATGAATCAACAAAATCATCTCCCTGTAGGGTTTTAAATTGACAGAACAATCATTATGTATTTTACAGAGACTAATCTGGCATAATTTGATTTCAGAAATTTAACAGGACCAACGCCCTTCCGCTCCCATACAGCTCAACCAAAGTTCTCAGAGGAATCCAGCAGATGCTCTGTGCCTGCCTTGTGAACAACAGGATGCTACTTGCACAACCATCTTTCCCCAATAATTTCTTTAGTTTTTGACAAGTGGTTGTCATGTATTTTGATTTACTAGGTTAGTGGTTGTAATGAGTTCAGGAAGAGCTTGTGTCATTCCTGTTGTTAGTACCTGCTCATTGAGTCTTTCCTAGATTCACCTAAATGTATACATCCTGTGATATGAAACAAGCAGAACTGTAAAAGGTGACAAGTGTTAATACTGAAATACATTGTGGTTGCCAAAAGTGGTAATCTGTGCCTAGGTTTCTGGAATTTCTTTTTCTTCAATAGTTTTATTTTTATAACTTTTTTGAGCACTTTTGAATTGCTTGTAGCAAGTTGTAATGAAGCTTCACTAATTTGTTGTTCTGGACAACAGAAGGAATACTAAACTGTTGTAAGATCATTTACACTGATAATTAGTTGTTCATGTTCAAATCTATTAAAGCTCTATTAATCTTTTTCTCCAGATCACTGCTTGATGAGCTGCAGCTGAGATATTTAACACTGCACACTTATGCCATTGGAGATGGAGCCCAAAGCCAATAACCTCATTTTTGGGTGTCAGCGAAGCTCAACCTCTGACGATGACTCTGGCTGTGCCTTGGAGGAATATGCCTGGGTCCCCCCAGGCCTCAGACCAGAGCAGGTACCAACCATGTTTCTGCATTTTAAAAATAAGCCTCATAAGGACTATCTGAGGGAGTAATATGCTGCCTCTCTAAGTCTAATTAAATTCTTATAATGTATAAAACTTTAATACATGTAGAACTTTTCACTTCTTTTTTGTTTCCTGTCCAATGGGGCTGTGTGTAGGGAGCTTAAAGTTCTCAGCCCTGAGGTGTTTTATGTTCCAAAAAAGTTGCCAGTCAAGGTTTTTCAAAAAGTATGTGCTGCAGAGGTAGGTATTGCCGAGTAAAAACAGCATAGAAGTTTGCTTTCTTTTTGAAAGAAGTTAATTAGGTTTAATTAAAGCTCATGGCATACCTCATGACATTGTGCTCCCTGGCCAAGTATTTCACTGCACTTGTATGACTCTTTAAATAATTAGGCATTTGACATCTAGAATATGGATGGTATGACAGCACATATAAATGAAAGTGTTCAGTCACTGTGACAGGCAATAATGTATTTTACACTTGTTTAAATAGTTGTATGGCTGCCATTTGTTCATGCCAGGATTCCTCCTGCATGGTGTCTGGAGCTGACACTTGTGGCTTGGTTGGGCTGTCCTTTCCCTTCTCTTCAGTCCCCTTTTTTTGTGTAACATCACACGGCAATGGGAATATAAGTGAAAGTATGGATGACCGATACTATGGGAGACCAGAATGAACTGCTCATGGTATTCATTCATGGTATTGATGATATTGCAACTGTGCTGAAGCTGTGTACTCAGTAATATTCTGAACTCAAGACTTCAGTATTAAATGTCCAGGGTGACTTTGCAACATCTGCTAAAGGAGACAGAGCAATCCTGGCAAGCTTATACAGCCCATAGTTTAAAAAAGTGCAAAAGATGTCTCTTTTTTGCAATGCAGAGATTTTCTGAATAATGAGTAAAGTAACAAGTCAGCAGGAATTGCAAATAACAGGCTATTTTTAGGGCAACTCTTTTTATCACTTACTTAAGCATCTATAAGAATCCTGATGAATCAGACCTTAAGGCAAACAGTGAGCTAACATTCTGCCAGAACAATTAAATGCCCTAAAATATCCTCATAATCCCAGCTAGCCCAAACTCACTAAAGATGGGAGGGTTTTTTTTCCCCAAAAGGATTACTTATTTTGAGAACAGTGCAATAAACTTGAGAAAAGGGCATAAGCTATTTTTAAAGTTTCACTTCTTGCTGCATGTTATCTTTTTCTGGAGCATCCTGAAATATAGTCAGTAGCAAGTGGGCTTACAGTAGACTTCAGTTGTTTAAATTTTGGTTAAATGAAGAGCAAGCCATGTTTTGTACAATCTGTCTCTCATAATTTTGATTGCTTCCTGACTTAAGTGACTGATTAATGCCTTTTTTCATCTGTCTTGCACAGTAATAAGATGTTGACCTGATCATTATTTAAATCTGTATGGCAAGTAATATTTTTGCCAATAGTCAGCTTTTACAGCCCCAGGCCTCGTGACAAGCTGGAAACTGCATAGGAAAAACAGTAAATCTGTAGCTGTTCCACAAAAATATTTTTTGCCATTGGGCTTTGTCATAGTGTTCATTACAGCTTTCCTGTCATAATATTCTTCTGAAAAAAAAAAAGACTGAAGACTAATACAAAAACATTAATCCCGTGAAAATCTCCTGGTTAATTTGCATCTGATTGAAATGTGGCTGGATCCAGCCTTCTCCCAAGGGAAGGATGTTTCCACCTTCTTACCAAAGCCCACATGGAAGCAATGAAAGCTGATGCTTTGGGTGAACCTGATCAGCAGGAGACTACAGAACAGCTTTTGTCTCAACAATGTGTAAAATACAGAGAGCAAATTAAATTTGTTTATATAGTGGCTGTTTTCTGGAAAGCTTCGTGCCTTGTGTGGTAAATTGCAGAGGGAAACTTAGAATTTCCATGGAGTTGTTGACCAGCCCTGAAGGGGGTGGGAATAATGAGAACACTAAATGTGCATAATTTATGATACCCCCCTAATTGTCACTGCAAATTGCATTCCAGAAAAGCAATTCAGCAGCTGGGTGCTAGTTTTATCAGAGAATTCAGGTTTGCTGAGCTGGTTCATCTGGGTCTTGTATTTTCAGCACAAACTCTGTCACAGTCTAATGTAGCGTGACCTCTTCTTCCTTAGTAAATGAGACCTGAGATAAAACAGTAGCCAAAGGACACTGGCAGTGCTTGGGGCCTGCGTGTCCCTGTGTCTGAACTCTGCCTTTCTCCTGGTCAGGTCCAGCTGTATTTTGCCTGCTTGCCAGAGGAGAAGGTCCCTTACGTTAACAGCCCCGGAGAGAAACACCGGATTAAACAACTTCTCTATCAGCTGCCACCCCACGATAACGAGGTAAATACAGGATTTAGGATGAACTGTCAGGGCTTGGGTCTCCCTGGCAGCTTTTCCGTGGAGAATTACCTGCCTGTGTATTTATTACAAGCCTAAACCATGGCCCGCAGTGGCATCTGAGCTATAAAGCAGCATGGTGTGTACACTGAGTCCATTGTTCAGCTGTCCACTTGGCTTGTGTGCAGATAAGAGCTGTCTGGAAGGACACTGCCTTTGCTTGTTAGGGAGGCTGGTGTCACTGCAATAAACTTAACACAAGTTGGTTTTATAGTGTTTGCAGCCACCCACCAATTACCAGGAACCTACAAATTCCTGGAATTGCATTGTGGCAGCACAAAAAGAATGCTTTGTGATAGTAAAAGGTTTGCATCTCAGTTATGCAGTGTAATTTGGAGTAGAAGTGGAAATAACAAACAAGCTCTTTGTAAGGAAAGGGGTGGGGGTGTCAGTACTTAAGGTCTTATGTATACTGCAACACTTAGTCGTGGGCACTTAACCATAAATCTAAAGGACAATGTTATGGCTGATTTTGGGTTCATTCCGTTATTTTAGGTTAGCAGCAGCCTTTGGGCTAGCTTCTAAAAATCTTTTTCTTGCCTAAACAACTCCTCAGTTTAGCATGGTGAGTTTTTTCCTGTAATGAAAAAAAAAAATCTCTCTCCATACTATTTTTGTGTTAGGCCGTATTACCTAAATATTAAGATGGTAGAGAAGGCAAGCAGGTAAATTTTAATGATGATTGGCAGCATGCCTGATGAATTCCTTGCATATATGCACTTACTTACTCATCTGTTACATTAGAAGCTCAGTCTCTAATATAAGTTCTCCTGTGTTTTCACTGGAAGGTGAGATACTGCCAGTCGTTAAGTGAAGAGGAAAAGAAGGAGCTGCAGATGTTCAGTTCTCAGCGCAAAAAGGAGGCACTGGGGCGAGGCACTATTAAACTACTCTCCAGAGCAGTGATGCACGCAGTTTGTGAGCAGGTAACACACTGGTGCCATAAGCTAGCTACAGGGCTGAATAATGTAAAACTACAGTATCTCAGTATTAAAATTTAAACTTACCTTTGTCTATGTCTGAAAACAACAACAACAAAAGATTATTTTTGAAACTGCATGGAAGAAGAAAGAAGGTAGTGCTTGCTTAAGCAAAATGTAACCTTTGATACTATCGGGAATGAACTGAGTCTTTGATATATTTCCTACTCAAAAAAAACCCCTAATGCTGACTAAAGTAATGACAAATAAAAAGCAGACATATGCTTTAAAATGTTATTTTGTATAAAATAAACTTATATTCACAGAAGGTTCATTGAGATGCAGTTCATCTAGACCAAAACATAATATTGTTTTCCTCTTGTCAGAATTTTGGAATAAAATCTCATATTGGGTTTGGTGTTATAACTCAGTTTAAATGCAAGAAGCTAGTAGTTTTGAATGGGAAGTGTGTTCACTTTCTGGGTTTGTTCCTAGTGTGGTACAAAAGTAAACGGTGGAGAAGTTGCAGTTTTTGCCTCAAGAGCTGGGCCTGGTGTGTGCTGGCACCCGTCCTGTTTTGTGTGCTTCACATGCAACGAGCTTCTTGTTGACCTTATCTACTTCTACCAAGATGGAAAAATTCACTGTGGCAGACACCATGCTGAACTTCTCAAACCTCGATGTTCAGCCTGCGATGAGGTAAATAATTCACAGCCAAGTAAACACTCCTGTTTTTCAGATGACAAACTGCATCATGTCAGAAATTCCTAACTCCAGGTGCTTAAGAAGTCAGGACTCTGCTGCATAGATGTGTTTGAAAGCTGAGAGATATTTAATTTCTTGTCAAACTGGAAATATTACAAGCAATAAGATGGTATTTCGATAGCAAACACCTGTTTATGTTTAGAATTGAACATTCTCAAATTTTCCAAAATATTATCCTTATAGAAGCTTCTTTAATGGTTGAGTTCCGAGGTTCTTTTTTTTTTTTTTGATTTAGAATGTACTGTTTTTCTTTCTTTTTATTTCTGTTGTGGGAGATTGTTGTTTCTATCTTTGTATTCGAAAGGGAGCAAAATAAAAATAAATTTTGTGTACGAACTGCAGAGTTAGGATATTTTATATGCTCTAATTCCCAAGGTGAGGTTTAGGCTACTTAACTAAAGTATTCTTTTATCTCTGAAAAGATAATTTTTGCTGATGAGTGTACAGAAGCTGAAGGTCGCCACTGGCACATGAAACACTTCTGTTGCCTCGAGTGTGAAACAATCCTGGGCGGACAGAGGTACATCATGAAGGATGGGCGGCCGTTCTGCTGTAACTGTTTTGAATCTCTCTATGCAGAATACTGTGAGACCTGTGGGGAACACATTGGTAAGTGTGTCCTTTATAAGTGTTAAACTTACAAATTAAGGGAAAGCCAGTTTATGAAATGATTTCACATTCCAGAAGTATAAATTCTGCAAGTAATTTTTTTGAGAGACCCACAGCATTGCATTTTCTCTCTTTCCAGGTGTTGACCATGCTCAGATGACCTATGATGGACAGCACTGGCATGCCACAGAAACTTGCTTTTCTTGTGCTCAGTGCAAGACCTCTTTGCTTGGCTGCCCTTTCCTTCCAAAGCAAGGGCAGATTTACTGTTCAAAAACCTGCAGCCTGGGAGAGGATGTTCATGCCTCTGACTCTTCTGATTCTGCGTTTCAGTCTGCTCGATCCAGAGATTCCAGGAGGAGTGTCCGCATGGGAAAAAGCAGCCGGTCAGCCGACCAGTGCCGCCAGTCTCTCCTCCTATCGCCGGCCCTCAATTACAAATTTCCTGGCCTTTCAGACAATGCTGATGATACTCTTTCTCGAAAGCTGGATGATTTAAGCCTTTCAAGGGAAGAGGCAGGCTTTGTTAATGAAGACTTCTGGAAAGGAAGGGTAGAGCAAGAAATGCCTGAAGACCCTGAAGAGTGGGCTGAACATGAAGACTACATGACCCAACTTCTTCTGAAGTTTGGCGATAAAAGCCTCTTCCAGCAACCCACTGAAATAGACATTAGATCAAGTGAACACTGGATTTCTGATAGCATGGTCAAGAGCAAGCTGGACTTGAAAAAAAGTAATCCAAGCCTAGCAAGTAAGAAGTATCAATCAGACATGTACTGGGCCCAGTCACAAGATGGTTTGGGAGACTCTGCATATGGCAGCCACCCAGGCCCTGCCAGCAGCAGGAAAATCCAGGAGCTAGACATGGAGCACGGGGCCTCAGGATACAAACACAACCAAGCGCCATGGTATGGAGGTTCACTCGAATGTTTGTCTGACCTGAAACAGCAAGAACAAAGTGTTCGAGACTCAATGGATTCCTTGGCTTTGTCTAACATAACAGGTAATGGGGAAATCAGTTAATGGTTTTGATAGAGAGGTCAACAAAAGCATGTGTGTTGGAGTATTTTGAAGGAAAATTTTTCATTTTAGTGTTTTCTAAAAAGATTTAGTATCGAGAGATGCATGTAAGGTAGGGAGCAGCTTTTATCAAGCCCATAATCTTTTGCAGGATATGCTTCTGCTACTTAAATCCTATTAGATTCTTCTCCTTTCCTTTTGAATTCTCTTTCTTTTGCTTTAAGCAATTATGTTAAACAGAATAAGAACAGTTTTCAACTACACATTTATTACATACAAACCACTACTTTAAGCAAATTACTATTTTTCCATGCCTTATGTATAAGAAGTTGCATTATATATTAGGATGATATTAAAGATAATCTACAAAATATTTTAGATAACTTCCTGATTTGCTTGTAAAAGTATGTAGAAAATCTGAAAGGATGGTAAACTTCTTAGCCTTAGGCAATTTGGTTTGTGAGATTTATTTTTCCCCACTGACTTAAAGGGAAACTGATAATGCACTTTTGTGAACCTTCTTGTCAAACATGATTGAAGTTACCCAAAGGGATGAAGTGTGCACTAACCTTCCTTTCCTATTTCTGTACAAAAAGCCCAAACCTGGCAGTTAAGACCCATCTGAAAAGCTGTCTGATCATTGTCTCCTTTCCTTTCCTCCTGTAACCCAAATTATGGCAGCTACTTGCCTAGCTGAGGCCCAGCCACAGGCTAGCTACATTTGCCAAGCAGCAATGAAGGAACTGAGGAGGGGAGGTTGGTTCAGGGGGCATGGGAGGAGGAGGCACTGGTGGTATTGCACCTAGGACCATCACAGGCAGGTGACACTTTTGATGATTTTTTGAGAATAAGGATCCTTCTTTGCAAGGCAGTAAGCTTGGCTTCCCTGTTGCGACACCTGGAACATGAATTTGGCAACACTAGAATTGTGAAATATTTTAGCCTTAAGAATGGCAAGCATAGACTGCAGAATAATTTTAAGTAATCCTTTTTTCTTAAAAGGCATACCTGTGTGTATGTTTCAAGATTTTCGATCCACTGAACTTCTGCTCTTGATGTCCTCATGACAACTAATTCTTTGGTCATCAGAGTTAATACTTAAATGTTTTAAGTCAAAACAAAGCTTATTCTACTATGAAGGGAGTATTTTTTGGTAATAGTTCAAAAAAACACTTGGTGACAAGAAATGTTTCATATTTTGTTATAATACTTGTCTCTTTGGTACTCCCTCTCATTTTCTTTTTCCTCCTTTCTCCATTCCCACCACAGGGGCTTCAATGGATGGAGAAGGCAAGCCACGGCCATCTCTCTACTCTTTGCAAACTTTCCAAGAACTGGAGGTGGAGGACTGTGAGAAGATGAGCAACATGGGAACTCTGAATTCTTCAATGCTCCATCGGAGCACTGAGTCTTTGAAGAGTCTGAGCTCAGAGTTGTGTCAGGAAAAAGTGTTGGCAGAGGAAAAGCCAGTGCATGTGCCTGTACTGAGACGATCTAAATCCCAGTCTAGACCACAACAAGTGAAGTTCTCAGACGATGTTATTGATAATGGAAGTTATGAGAATCTTGAAATACGTCAGCCTCCCATGAGTGAAAGGACTCGTAGGCGGGTTTACCATTTTGAAGAGCGTGGAAGTCGGCCTTCTCACCATCGCAGAAGAAGTAGGAAGTCTCGTTCAGATAATGCACTTAATTTGGCCACAGAAAGAAGATGCTCTCCAAGAGAGAGATTTCGTTACTACTCCCCTCAGGATCATGAAAAATTTATTCAGAATAGAAGCTCACGTGAGCTTCGGGCCTATATTCAAAATGCAGAGCTGTATGGACAATATGCCCATACCAGGTCTGACTATGCACTGCGGAATCAGGTGGTTGATAAGTTCTTTGGATTGTATGGTGAGGAAGATGACTCCTGGTGTTCAACTTCATCCTCATCATCTGATTCTGAAGAGGAAGGATATTTTCTAGGACAGCCAATTCCACAGCCACGGTCACTGAGATATCCATACTATACAGATGATCTTTCTGGTCCAACTACTGCATTATCCAGTTCTCAGTTTGGACAAAGGACAACCAAATCAAAGAAGAAGAGGGGACACAAAGGAAAAAATTGTATTATATCTTAATTAATTACTAGTATTTCTTAATTGGGAGGACCAGTCAATTCTGTAGCTACAGTTTGAACCACATCTTTTTTATATTAATAATTGTACTTAGGCAAGTTGCTGAAGTTCATAATGCTTTGCCACTGTAAATGATAACCCTGCCAGAGTTTAAATTGTAAAAGTAACATCCAGAAATGTCACCACCCCAAATGATCTGCTTAGATACTGCGAGGTTTACATACTGTGTTTCAGCTGTCAAAATACTGTTACTGCAGTTCTTAATACAGAGGTTTTGTAGACATTTTATTTTATGCTTACTATTCACCTACATTGAATTATCTGAGAGAGAGGATTCAACAAAGATGAATAAATAAAAATACCAGTCCTGTGCTGTAGCTATAGACACACAGGGTGATCTTTGACTTCTTCCTCTTGCTGCCAAGAAAAAGAAGGCTCTATACTGTGCCCTTTCTTCATTGATAACGCTCACTCTTCCTTATTCAAGTTTCCATACAAAAACTGGATTCATTTGGGAAAATGCTCCTTAAGAAAGCAGAAATCATAATGTGGGAGCTGAAATGCTTGAAGCCTTGATGTATCCTAAAGCAGCAGTGAATGTTTTGTACATTTAACTTTCATAGCTTTTCCTCTACAATTTTTTGAGAAAGTGTAAGCTGGTTGGCTTTGGTTTGGGGTTTTTTCCATGCCTGTTTAAAGGAAGATATTAATTCAGCTTCTGGAATCGGACTTAGCTGCCAATGAGTGGTGACGTTTTTTCTGCCATGGCTTCTACCCCTCAGAAGTGAGAGAGGTACCACTGCTGGAGTCCTTTGCTCAGGCATGTAACCCCATTTAAGTCAATGGATCTACTTATGTAACAAATATTTTCATACGGGCTTAAAGGATTAGGCTCCAGGATTGTGTCTTTTCACATGCATTATCCAGGTTTTAAAATGTATTAGCTGCAATTCTAAGTCAAAAAAAGTTGATATTTATAATGTAGTATTTCATAGGCTTAAATGTATTCATAATTTAACAGTGCAAATACTAATGTACATATTGTACAGTTAAAATTTTAAAATCTGAATATTTTTATATCCCTGAATTTGAAGAAGTTTGTTACAATATCAAACTAGATTTGTTAGGGGTTTAACAGCAGTGTTATGGATGAAATATTGCTTGTATTTTAGTCAGGGGGTTTAAGTTGAAAAATGTTCAGTGCAAAACAGCTTAATTTTGTCTACTAGGTATTAAAAGCTCTGTATGCATGGTGGGGCTATGTAAATACTCTCTAAGGCCCTCTTAATCTTGCAAGTATTATTTATGGGTCAAGCAAAATGTAAACTATATAAATGTAAAAACCACACAAGCTTGGAATATATCATTACAACCAGTATGGAACTCCTGTGGACGTGGATTTTTTTATTGTTGTTCCCCCTCCTTCCCCAAAAATTACTTCTGAACTTTGCAGACCTAAAGGAAGAGAGATGCTGAGTGGTTCTAGAAGGCAAGCTGGCAAAAACTATAAAGTAGGAGGTAATCCCTGTAGTTGCCTTGAACTCTAGATTGGAGCAGGAAGCTATTGAAAGTTATAATAAACTTCTTCCACTGTTTTAAATAAAGGGCAGGAATTTCTTAACAGTGATATCCACTAATGAAGGTAGTTCCATTTCACAGGCTTTTTTGGTAAGAAGCATCTATTATTGCATTAGTTTCCTTTCTTCAGGTGGTCAGAAAGCCAATGGCTTTAGCATTTACTAAGCTTGCCCTTCTTGAGGATAGAGAAGTACGGAAACAAAAGCAGCTAGAAGCAAGTGGGGGAATGAACATGAGCACTGGTTTGCACCAAAGAAAATTAGGCTATTGTTAAGGGTAATCAGACTAGCAGTTACTTGCTTGTTGTATTTTTCAGGGTAAAATGAGCAGCAGATCCTTTCCTCCCAGAGGTGGTACTCACCACATAAGTCACTTTCCTAGTACAGGTCTTGTGGGGGTGAAAGCTGATCAAAGCCATGCCTGGGTGCCTTGTGGGGTGCTTCCATCTGGCTGCTGTGGGCTCAGGCAGCTTTCCTAGCAGCCATATGCCCACTGGGCTCAATATGCTACAGCCACCACACTGGTGGGGCTTATGGGGCTGGAGATGCTGACTTGTTCATAACCTCCCTCAGGATGCTCCAAGAATGATTAGGACCTTCCACTCTCACCTGCATTTCCAAAAATGGGAAACCAGGGTCCTCAGAAACAAAATGCTGTGCCACTACCGCTGTGTTGCATGTTGGACCAAGTAACTGTCTCATGGAGGAATGTCTCCACAGGTAGTTCTTCTGATTCCACACCATCTCCTGAGATGCAGCAGATGTACTCTCCCAAAGTGCAGTACCTTATGGAATATTATAGTTCTCCTAGATTGTTAACTGCTTCTTAATACTTTCTTTTTTAAAAAAAGTTTAAAGATGACTATATGACTTTATTTTTTTCAGCTTGACATAAACAATATCTTACTATTTTTGACAACTTCTTATGAGAAATATTTCTAATTGATTCCTCCACCTTGAAGAGAATGATATGGGATATAGTGTCTGTGACCACCACAAGACTCAGATACAGTCACAAAAGCTCTAAAGTGTGGTTAGTGTTAGTTGAAGTAGTACCCGTATTCCCAGTTGAGCACATACCCTGGTAGGCAGCTAAGCATGACACAGCTCACTATCCCCCAGTGGGACGGGGGAGAGAAAAATAAGAAAACTCATGGGCTGAGCTAAAGACCATTTA
Source organism: Anomalospiza imberbis (assembly GCF_031753505.1). Taxonomy (NCBI): domain Eukaryota; kingdom Metazoa; phylum Chordata; class Aves; order Passeriformes; family Viduidae; genus Anomalospiza; species Anomalospiza imberbis. Next base: position 28,618,607 of record NC_089685.1, on the reverse strand, counting down.
ATAGATAAAAACAAACAAACAAGCAAAAAACCCCAAACAGAAAACCCTGAAGTGATAGCAAAAAACCCATGAGCTCAGCAATAGCTAAGTAGTACCCAGCCTGTCCTTGAACAGCAGCAGCCCTGGCAAACTCCTCACCCCCATCCCTGGTTTTATATGCCAAGCATGATGCCCTGTCACCTGTGGTCAGTTGGGGTCAGCTGTCCTGGCTGTGTTCCCTCCCAACATCTTGTGCACTCCCACCCTCCTCATTGATGGGGTGGGCTGAGAGGCAGAAAAGACCTTGACTCTGGGTAAGCTCTGCTCAGCAACAACTGAAACATCCTAGTGTTATCACCATGTTTCCAGGAAGAATCTGAAGCACAGGTTCTGCATCAGCCACTATGAGGAACATTTAACTCCATCCCAGCCACACCCACTACAATCTTCACGACAGTGAAAAATACTAAGGCAAAACTTTATCCTCATCAAAATTAAAAATCTTGCAGACAAGAGGGTGACAAGAATTTGGTCCTTCTCTGATACCTGGCATTACCTCCTTTTGTATCAATAATGGTTTTATTGCTGATTTTCACCTTTACTGCTCACATTGTCACTCAAAGCTGTCAACTCACACAAGTCAGGTTACAGAGGTAACCACTTCAGTCTCGGCAGACAGCACTGAATTTCCATACTCCTTCAATTTCCACCTTCTTTTTAATTTTTAAAGGGTATCTGCAATATTAAGAAGTGCTAGGAGTAATTTCTGTTTTCAGGAGCTCTGAAGGTGACATATTAAATTCCTCCATCACAGCATGTTTCCTTTCTCCAGCGTTCTTACAGCTTTCCAGAGCCCCGTTGAGGCTGACCACTTGACCGGGGACAATTTTTTTTACATGACATGAAACTAATCCAAAATACTTACTTGTAAAGCAAGCAAGACTAAAAGCCATGTTTCTTCCTTAAGTTAAGGGACTGCGATGGTATATTTTACCTATATCAACTGAAAGCATACATCACAAAAGGTTAAATGCAAACATTCAACACAATCCCAAGTATTAGATGGAAAATCAGTTACTTATCACTTAGAAATGTGAATTAAATCTTTCACAGAAATAGCACTTATAAAAAAACTCAAAAGACTCCCTAGTTCACAAGAAAAGTTTAATCAATTAAAAAAAAGTCAGATTAAGCAAATGATTAGGCATAGTGAATGGGGTTACCTCAGGCTGGCAGGTGGTCACCAGTGGTACTCCACAGGGCTTAATTTTAGGGCCAGTGCTCTTTAATGGAGATAGACAAGTCAAATGTCCATTGAGTGAGTTTGCTGATGATACTAAATTCAGAGGAGCTGTGGACTCCCTCAAGAGTAGAGAAGTCTTGCAGAGAGATCTGAACAGACTAAGGAGCTGAGAGGCAATGACCAGCTGCATGAAGTTCAACAAGGGCAAGTGCCATATTTGCCACCTGGGACAGGTCAGTCCCGATTATCCTTAAAACTTGGGGAATGAGGAGTTGGATAGCAGCCCTGCAGAAAGAGATTTGGGGGTCTCAGTTGATGGCAAATTATACTCAAATCAGCAGTGCCCTGGCAGCCAGGAGGGCCAACCCTGTCCTGGGAGGCATCGGGCACAGCATCGCCAGCTGGGCAAGGGACAGGATTGCCCTGCTCTGCTCTCACCTCGAGTGCTGGGGGCTGGTTTGGGTGCCACAATATAAAGATATAAATCTATTTCTGTGCCCAGAGCAGGGTGATCAAGGTGGTGAAAGGAGGAGCCTGGATGAGACTGAGGGGTTGACCTCACTACATTCTACAGGTTCCTCAAGGTGGGCAGCAGAGTGGCAGGCAATGAATTGTCTCTGGTGCCCAGTGACAGGACTCAAGGAAATGGAATGAATCTGCATCAGGGGAAGTTAAGATTGGACATGAGAGGATGGTTAGTCACTGGAACAGGCTCCCCAGGGATGTGGTACAGCCTCAAGCCTCCCAGAGTTCAAGGAGCATCTGGACAATGCTCCTAGTGGTTCAGTGAGAAGCAGGGAGTTGAACTCAACCAACACTACAGGTCCCTTCCAACTTGAGACATTCTATGATTCTGTGAGTGTAAACTTAGACCTTACTTTACAGAAAAGCACTTGAAAACTTGGATACATTTATAATAGTAAACTTAATCAGGCTTCTTACAAAGGAAATTCCTAACAAACTGTACAGTAACAATGGAATTTTTTAATAAAAAATATATTACACACAATTTTATTATTTTTTCCATGAGCATTTCTAACCCAAAGTAGAAACTCAGATGTAACACCCTGAAGGCTCTCAGTCCTGTAGGCAAGTAGTGAAGTGCTGTAGTTTATGCTTCTGCATCACAGAAGACTTTGACTGATCTTAGTAAACCAGGTTGTTGCTAGAAGGAGTGGATCAGGTCACACTACTATGTCACAACAGCTTGCCTGTCTTCTCCTCTCTCCCTCCCCAGATTAGCATCCTGTAGGATCCATGAGCTGATTCCCACTCACTGTGCAGCCCACACAATCCCAGATGCTAACAAGGGATCTCCTTGGAGCAATGTGAACTCTTAGAAAACAAGAAAAGCCAACTGCAAAACCTCCCCTTACTGACATGAGAACTAACCAGGCATCTCAGGAATCTGATGCAATACATATTTAAAATACCATATCAAGATCTGCATGTGTAAGATGCTGTGATACATACAGTACCTTGTACATGCCAAATCATTGCTACTTTGTGCTTCTGCACACCATTCTGATGAAATCTGGAAATAGTGAGTTTGGTTATTAGTCCTTTTCCACATGTTCTAAATGCAAATGTATACAAAATAATCATGCTTATACTCACCTCTTTGTGATTATGACTCAAATTATCACATTCCTAAAATGTTCATAAAAAATCAGTACCTTAATAAATTTATTCGTCAGGATTCCACCACATCCTAAATATTTTTCACTGGGAACCTCTTGGCTTTCCTCCACCACTGTTCCCAAACTGCAAGTTGTTCTATCAGGTCAAAAGTCGTGCCAGACACTAACCAGAATCACCTAAGTTTGAAATTATAGGGAATTTGAGGACTTAGGGATAAACTTTGTGTTCCACCGAATCCAAAGCAACCTGGTGTCTTAGGTTGCAATGTAAAATGTAACCAGATGTGTTCTATTACCATGTGTTGAAACCAGGGGGAGTAGGGTTCTTTATCTCTTCCAGGACCCATCTTTTGTCCAGGGAAATATCTTCTGTTAATGGGCAATTGAGTCTCACTGGATGACTGATAAAATTACATCATCCATTGTGAGATGCTCCACCCAGGGGGAGGAGCCAAGCAATCCTACCTAGTTAAAATCTGATACTTGGAATACCAGAGGAGCCTTTTTCCACTAGATTCTCAGAGGAAGACCCGGCCCATTTACACCACCACTGGACCTGCAGAGGAAACCTACACGCTTTCTACAGGATCACTGCTTCAACAGAACCACATCTGTCACTCTAGGAGGACTGCAGCCCCCATTTAATCAGACTGCTATCAACACATTGACCAACAGGGTGTCAGGTTGTATTCTGACTCTGTCAGTGTTGTTTTGTATTAGTGCATTTTTATTTTAATTTTCTTAGTAAAGAACTGTTATTCCTATTCCCCTATCTTTGTCTGAGAGCCTTTTAATTTCAAAATTATAATAATTCAGAGGGAGGTTTACATTTTCTATTTCAAGAGAGACTCCTGCCTTCCTTAGCAGACTTTTCAAAAAAGGACCTGAGATGGTCCTGCTAACTTTCCTTATCCATCCTCCACACCCCAATTCCTGCTTCTTCTTGAAGTTGGAAATAAAGATTACATACAGTCTCCTTATTGTAAAAACTCATGGATGAAAAGGCTTGAGAAGCTGTAAGTGGGAAGAGCAACAGAGTAGGAAAAGGCAGTCAGTGGCTGCCTACAGCTACATTCTGTACAGTGTAGTTAAATCAGAGCAAACAGTAACAAAAAATGGAATCCATCCTACATAATACTGCTTACTAGTAATGAGTCATGATATAGAAAACATCAAAATTTAAAAGGCATTTGTAGAACCTGCAATTAGAACAAAAATGCAGCACTTCTTACATCAAGTAGTTAATTACTCTGGCAGTCAGAGACTAGAGATAACCCCTAGTGTAATTTTAGAGAATTAATCTTATTTTTTTAAAACTAAACCAGAATAAATAATTTAAATCATAATTGTGACCAATTCTGCAAGTTTTCCCTTCCTATAGTATGTATGATAACAAGACATATTTGTGCATAACTTGAGGAATGAGAGCAGCTTCATGTAATTTTAATTAAAAATACAACATTTCAAGTTACACTTATAAGCATCAAAACAAAAGTGTACAGACATCAGACTGATCATTTTTTCCAAGGTAACTGTGTAAAATTTCAAAAATAGTTCGTTGCTTTACAACATTTTTGAAAAGAACATCCTTTCAAAGGAATATATGTCAACAAGAACAGGTAGGATGAATACAATTGTGGAGACCACAGAGGACAAGGGAACAACCACCTGAGCTATTAGAAAGGAGCACAGGCCTTGGATTCAATCCTCAAACAATAGTTCCTCTTTCCCCGCAAAAGGCAGATTTACGTACTATGGCTGACACAATGCAGAGGATCTAAAAGCATATTTTTGTCCTTAGTACGAGCCCTCTTTGAAGGACTCTGATACATCTTGGTTGGCAGCATCGTACTGAGCAATGAAATGTTTGAGTTCTTCAATGCATCGCTCACCTATTTCATGCAAATTCTGCCTCAGGGCAAACTGAATGGACTTCTCTAATGATGGGTCTTTATCAATTAGCATCTTCACTACCATGCCAAAGGTTTCACAGTCTTGTCTGTAGACCTAGAAACAACACATTTTAGAAAATTATTAAATGCAAAACTCTTTACATTAGCACACCAACAGCCCTTACTGAGTTAGATCCAAATGTAACAAAGGATATTGGATTTAACATGAGTTTCAGCTGTAAAACTTACTGGCCATTTCCTCTCTTCTGACCTGTGCTAATAAAAATGTAACTAGCTCAGCACTATCTGGATACCAAAAATAACTTTTATAGTATGAAATACCATAATAGATAAATGAAGTTCCCCTTGCAGCAATATTTAATAAACAACAGTAATGCCAAGTATTAATGCTAAAATAGATTTTCTTTCAATTTCAATATATTTCAAATAAATTGTGAAATGTCTAACAATCTCAATCTTCACACAAAGCACCAATAATTTAGTTTGTAATCTTTCCTGATACTTTAAATATAAGTTGTGTTTAAATAATTTCACCAAATTTTGTTTGTTTGTTAGATATCTGTTTCTTATAGAAGTCTTTGACAAAGAAGACTTTAATTAGTTTGGATGTGGTGGTGATTCAATCACTAAGGATTAAAGAAGTCCTGGCAGTGGTTTACCTGAACCCATCTGACCTCCTCCCACAAAGAATGGTTGCAAGACAGTCATACACCACATTTGAGGTGAACTACCTTTTCATTATCTCTGCAACTGTTTTTCAGCAACAAACATATGTCCATGCTCTTATGCAGTTTCCAAAGCAAGCCAGTAACATTTTGACTGAAGATAAGTAAGTTTTCTATCTCCTATACATCTTTTTTTTGAGGAAAAAAAGCTAAAATGTTTATATTCTTCCAAGTGTGATTATCTTTTGGTATTGTCTGCTTGTCTTAGAACTTGTTTTTCAGAGAGATGTGCAACCCTTTCCTTTAACATCTGTATTGTGGACAGGAATGATACAACTGTATGTAAGCAATTCCCCTTTACTAGAAACAAAAGAAAAAACCAAACAAAGCACACCCATCGCTTCCCCACTGAAAACCCACCCTAAGAACCCATTCATAAGAACCAGTCTGAGGTCAGCTCAAGCATCTTCATATCAGAAAAACAGCAAAAAACCCCAAGATTCTGTACAAAACTAAACTATTCTTAGAAACACAATGATTATCATAATACCTTTAATGAAGATAATTCTTAATAGCATAGTCTATGAAAACAGTTTAGGATCAGACCCACTTTTCAAACACTGGTTGGCAAATAAAAGAGAACCTTTTGGAAGGAACTAATCTTCAGTGGAGAGTAATAAGTCAAAAAGAAGAGTGTAGCCCAAACCAAACTTGAGCCAAACATTTTTAAATGTGGACATGCACATGGCATTTTTTTTTCAGAGAGGGGTTTGTTTCCTGCTTTGTAGTTCTTTGGTAGTAAAATAACAGCACAAAAGCCAGACTCTCAGAACTCATGCTCCATAGCAAGTAAAACATGGTACTTCATAAAAACTTCAAACAGAGAAAATGTGTATTACTTTTTTCTCTCTTCCCAAAGAACAAGCTCAGAAAGAGCTGCACAGGGAGGCACCTAAGGCTGCTACTGAAGAAAATGCTCTACTTTTCATGGGTCTGCAAACTAAAGGCAAATAGTGCTACCTGCTACTTCTCCCACACACCACAAAGAACTAACCCAGATGAAATTCTCTGACTCTTAGCATATAAATACTAGCTTGATCTAAGCTAGTAGATTTTTCTACTGATTTTTCTTCCAAACTTTCATAAAAGAAGACTTGGAAGAGAATCAAGAGAGCCTTTGTCATCACTGAATCTGAATTCAGAAGTCACTTTGCTGACACAAAAATCTGGAAACTAAACACCTTCATCTAAGAGATCAATGTTTTCAATACTTTGTGACAAAAGACTTTAAAAAATAGAATTTACCTAAATTAGGGGAAGAGGGCAAAGGTGGAGCAGGAAGGCACTTTTAACAACAGAAAACAAAGGAAACAGCTCAGCTCCTCTAACAATAACTGAGCAATTTTCTCTCAACAAGCTTTCTGCCCCAGCTGCTAATTCTGATCCTCCTGGTACAATCTGCCTCCTTCACAATTGTGCTGATAAATCTATTTGTATAGCTGCAACATCCCAATTGTGCTGATAAATCTATTTGTATAGCTGCTACGTAAATTTCATCACTGAGATGCTCCCTTTTAAAATTACTTTCCCCCCCTCCATTAATGTGATTCAGTGATTCAATTCTAAAACCAGATGTATTAGCACAACTGAAAGAACTGTGAGCCATGGTCTTAAAGTGAAAACTTCACAAAATAATTTATATCTGAAGTCAAGGCACAACTACCAACTTTCAGAGATATGTTGCTATTCTTTACAGAAGGAAATGGTGATTATCAATTACAAGAATATCAATACACACTATGTTAATTAATTACAGCTTAATGGTACAATCAACTAGTTGAAAAATTTGTGAAAGCACTGAAAGCACTTGAAAGAAGGGGAATTAATATCTCTCTTTAGATAGAATAAAAGGAGGCTATTTCTGACAAATAACATTAGAATGTGATGCTTAAGGAAGAAAGAAAACTGCAGAAAAGATTCCAACCATGCCAAAAGAGCTCTCTGTGGGAGAAAAATACTGGAAGAACTCATGACCCAACAACATATGAAAATAACCCTATCTTTAAAATTCCAGCTGATATTGATTTTGAGCTCAGACCATGGAAAGCTCATCTGTAAACATCTGGAACTAAAACCTGAAAATGATTCCATGTGTGGAGAAAGAAGAAATAACATTTTTTAAATGAAAAACAAGAAAGGGAATGATACCAATGACATGATTATGCTGTCTGACATATAAATCAGCTAATCCTGAAAACATCTAGAGCCACAGGTTGATCATTTACGGTGCCCCTAGCATACATTTATTCTCTGACCTAAGCTACAGCACCAGCATAATGGAAAGAGCTTGTAAAATTTTAGTAAGCAGATGAAGAAGAAGTAGAAACATCTGTTTTACTTCCAAATATGTAAATATAATTTTATATACACACACTGTGTATCTGTATCTGTATATACAGAGATATATGCACTCTTGCTTCTCCTATGCATGGCAAGTATTTAAGCCGAATTTAAGTTCTTTGAAGTGTTTTCCAAAATCAGCACATCTGGCATCTGTGAGGTCACAGGATCACAAATATGCATACTTTTATATTATTCTCATGGAATTTTAGAATGTTACATGATAAGGGCATAGAGGCTCTGGCTGAGATCAGCCCTTTGCCATGCCATTCTCCGTGTAAGTACTTGATGCAAATATAAAATTCTGACGCACCTGCAATATGTTAGTGAACACACCTCATTTATTTGAGAAAGCTAAACCAAAATTTGCACTTAGAACTGTTGAAATATAGCTAGAAGACATTTACTTCCAGACCTAGTTAAGAGCAACGGAGATGTCAGCTGCCCAGGTTGGAGGCAATCAAGCCCTAAAACTCCCCAGGCAGAATGAAACTTTTGAGAACTCCTTCATCTACATCTATGCCAAGTTTTCACAGTGAACTTCAAAGTGCCATCAACAGTGTCTTGAATTACAATGTATGACACTGACATGGAAAAAATTATGGATACCAAACACTCTCTTCTTCCAGCTCAACTGTGGAATGTTAACCTATGAACAGGAAGAAAGAGGGGCAGAAGCAAACACATGGGGACTGCTCATGTCTTTGACTGCTATATCCCTCTTTCAATGATAATCTAAAAATGGTCTTGGCTTAAACCAAAGAATTAATTACTTTGCTGATGAGTGAAATTACACGTGGCTAGGGAATACCTTGACAACATGTCTACTACTCCCTAACAAAGTCCATATAATTTTCTGACTAGCACTTCCAGAGCCGTACATACACTTTGTGCAAAAGAGCTGTTGAACAATATAAACAGTTATGACAATGCAAATTAGAACTTAGGATGTCCTCCCCTGCAAATAACTACAGGCTGCAGAAGGATCATTAAGAGCAATCTTGATCTCAAAATCTTGCATACCTGGCCAGCTTTATTTCAACAGCAAGACCAAATAATGGTATTCAAAGAGGATGAGGACAAGCCTTATTTCAACCCATGCACCAAGTTTCCCTAGCTTAGCTCTACAGTCTGTTTTTTTAACTTCTCAAGGTGACTCAGAACAGCTAAAACCACAGTATCTATTCTAAACAGGCTTTGAGGAAAAGGTAAACAAGAGAGAAATTCTCTGATAATCGCAATGACTCTCTGAAAGACTGGTCCCACCAGGACACAAAAGTTAGCCTCTGTATTTCTCATGTCCACAGCTTGTAGAAAATAGAACTAAGTAGCAAATGGGAGATGCAAATTTCTCCTGACTCAGAAAGGACTCAAATGAATCTCCACTTCTCATTTCTGGGAGAACTGTTCTAATGGATGTGCTTTATTTTATATGCAGGTATTAGAACACTTTCCTCTCCAAATATGGTTTTGAATGAAAAACACTCTGGCACTTTTTGTGAGTGCTCTTGGCTTCATGCACACATGAAAGCCTCTTCAATAGAATTCATCCAGAGACTTGTATATACCAGGCTTGAGCAGCTATATTCAAGAGATGGTCAAACTCCAGTGCAGAAGGGGTTATTTTTGCTCACAAAGACAAGCAGGACCAGCAAACATGATAAAGACCACATCCATTAGGTGGATATGATGATTCAGCAAGTGAAATTGATGCCTATGATTTATTCTGTAACTTCCAACACCTCCTCTTTTTCCTCACAACCTTTCCTGGGGTTTTTTGAGTATTTTTAGCATTCTATACATTTCGAGATTCATCTAACACTCTCTTGCCTCCACCAGAACTCCTTCAGAGCAACACGATGCAAGTCTAGACTCTCTGAGCAGCTCTGCACCATATGTACACAGCCCACCATCAGTGCCTGTGAGTCAGTACTCATCCTCAGAGATGCCTGTTCTCAGCTCCTCATCCAAAGACCAAAGACCCCCAAGGCTCAGTTAACACAGGGGAAGGAGCTCGGGTTGTGGCTCAGAAACCACGTTAAATAGCCTGCAACCTTTAGATACTAACTCACTTTGAGAAGACCCAACATGCCCAGCAATCGCAATTTTGCATCTGTGATTCACGCAAGTACTCATTTAATATATTATCTTCCAGAAGACAGAAGCTTTTCAGTTACTAAGGGCATATTTCCCACAAGTAAGAAACAACATGCTGACTGGTAGTTGTTTGATTTCTCACTGAAAGGCAGAGCATCAACATGCAGAGCACAAGTACAGCACCAGTTTGAAAGCCATACCGGGTCCATTCCAGACACTCCAGGAGCAAACTGCCGGAAATTTCCCTCACTTCAATGAGGGCCCCAGGGTCCCCCTACACCAGACAGAGATAACAGCTTTTGTTCCCTCACCTAAACTATGATAGCTGGTTTGGTATAGCCCTCTGGTGGTACAAACCAGCTTCTTATTTCCCCTCCTCAGCAGACCTAAAATAAGTCTGACAAACCAGTCTTCTATTAACTAAGCCACGTCTATGCCAGGTTTCCCTAGCATGGGTGAGACAGACGATGAGGTATAATTTTTCTTCTACTCCTAACTAAAAACAATACTGATTTTTTTTTTTTTTTTGTAATGTAGCCCTAACTCTAAGCTGATTGAATATGCAGTCAAATTTGCATTTTAATTGTCCATGTAAGCTTAAGCAAATTGGGAAACTACTAAACATTGAATTGCCACTATCACAGCTTTTTCTTTGTCAATGGCATCTTTTAAAAGGAATTATTACCTCTCCCCAAATCTCTTCTTTTTAATTTATTTATGTGTTATCTTGGATTTTTTTCAACCATGTAAATTAGATTTCATTAACTTACCCAAAATTTACTCTTTCAAACTACAACAAGTTAATCCTCTACTAAAAGAGTACACAAAAATTTTAATCACTGCAGTGGCAATGTAATTGTACTGTTACGTTTATGAGTACAAAACATAAGTTTATAGCTCCAGTGCAAAGAATGCTCAGAACTGTCATTAAACCACTTGCAGACAATTTTCACGATCAAGACGTTTAAAACTGATTTACAACCAAGATGAACTATTTTTTATGGTTACAAAAAACTAAATTAACATAGAACAAATTCAATGCTTGCTTATGATAGTATGCAGTTTACAATGGCGTACAATTTTTAACTATAAAATATCAAGTAGTATATTCTATTCCTTTCTTAAAAACACACTAAAAATTTGGCCCTGTATCTATACAGTATTTTCTGCACCCATTAATCCATGTGATTATAAACCAATTAGATACTCGTTAAAATGCAAACTGGGGGAAACAAGTTATTTAATCTATTATGTAATAACGAACAATTTCATGTGAATTTGCTTCTTACTGAAGATATGCAAATTATTTAAGTTATTTTCACTTAAATGCAACTCTGCCTCCCTTTCAAATGAAACTTTCAAGTTCCTTTTTAGGAACTTCAACAGATTTAATCAACTTTCAGAAATAATGCCCACCATTTTTGGCATCTAAATATCTGACTGAAAAGTCTCCTGGAAGCCCCTTGTGGAAGAGATGCTGATAGAGCCCTCACTTTAAAAGAGATAGGAATTCAGATTTGAACTCCACTTTGTCCTCAAGGACCAGTATTGGCAACAACCTGGGGGCACAGCAGGTGAGCAAAGCGCAGCAGGGGAGGGTGCTGGAAGCCCTAGTGTTTCTGTTCAGCTGGTTTACAGCATTCACTTCTAGGTCACAGCATCACTCATCCCTTTGACTAAACTAATCTGATAGAGGACATGCAGTCTGAAACAATGCCACCACAAGTCTTCCCCTTCATTTAAAAGCAGAATTCTACAATGAAAAGTGCTCTGTAAAACTGAGGGGTGGGTGTCTTCGCCAACAATGACCAACTCTGCTGAGTTTGCAAATACATTTTCAATGTATTTGTACATATACAAATACAGGAACCCACGGCTCCTGCTGTGCAGAGCTCAGCCCCTAGCAGCAATCATACCTGTAATCATCTCTGCAGAGAGCCTGCACGCTGCCTCAACTCCCTTCTTCTTCCCTTCACCATCCAAACAAAAAGTTACACCTTTTATTGCCTTTGCTCAATGCTTATAGAGCAATCTAAAAATTAACACAGAGCATTTGTATGACACTGTTGAGGAGACCTAAAGAATAATGCAATTAAAAAGCAATAAAAAGTGAAGTCCCTCTGCAAGTGCAGTACCTATTTACAGCTGCAGTTACCAAGGACAGATCTGTAGAGCAAGGCTGTTGTAATTCAGAACAATCATAGCAAAAGTTGGTACTATTTAGAAAACAGAGTTTTCATTAATGAAAACTTACAAATTCCAAATAGTACTCATTGCTTTAAAACTACTACACACAAGTTTTCAACAAAAAGCAAGAATTTATTTTTAATATATTGCTAGGAAATCCATGTGTTTACTTTGCTATTTTTTTAATACTGTGGTGGAGGACTTGACACAAATGTTTAAATGAACAAGAACTGGTACACAACAGAAATGTACACGATGATACACTTCATTTAATCTTACATTTTGGCAAGAACAAGTGTATTATTACTTCTTCAAGAAATGTCTTGCTTAGTCAAGCAGAAGTAGCTCCCATGTGGGAGAGCAAGAACTATTATGTTACATGGTTTTACTGGAGATTATTCTTTACTAAACCAATCAGACCACATAATAACAGCATTTTAACACCAACTACAGGCCCTTGGAGACCAGTTTGTGTGTGGCCTAGATTTCATAGGCTTCTTTACAACAGATGTGTTGGAGTAGGGTAGAGTTACTTCATATATTAACTTGTGTGTTCCTTAAGTAAAACAGCAGTACAAGTTTAAATTTCGCCTCTTCTTATAGAAAGTGTGTGCCTTGTGCAAAGAGATGATAAATATGAGATCAAAAAACCCATTGCAATTATAATTGATCAGTTTCTAAATCTCACTGGAAGTACTGATGATCTCTTGAAGACGTGTCAATGACATCTTTGCAGCTCATGTATAAGAATACCCAGCTGCATGTTTAAGAATGCCATGGTACAAACAACTCTGCAGCCAAGTCCAAAAGTTGTAAACAGGTGACTATTTATATATCTAATAATTTATCTTTGTTCTATAATAATATGCAAACATAGAAACTGTATTTTTGTAGGCACATAAATGAAAACAAAATCCTCAAAACTCTCCTCTCCAACAGATGCTAGGAAACTTCCATTAGTTGAAATACACCAGTTCAGGATTAAACAGGAAATAATCAGCTTTATGCCAAAGGAAGGGCCTCACCCTACAGCTTTTTATTTATAAAATACTGAATTGATGGAAAGCCACTTCCTAAATCTGATCCACAGTAAAGTTATTACTCCCTCCAAAACAGGAAGGGTGAAGTTTATCTGCAAAAGACTCTTATGTTAATTGTCTTGTTAAAAATGCTTCAAATAATTTTCAGTTACATCCATTGACCATAAAGGAAAGTGATATTCATTTAAGCTTCAGCAGAATGGGCTGTATTAACAGGAACAATAAAATGATAAACCAATCTTTCTTGTCATAAAACCAGACAAATATTTTGTATGAAATGTACACACACAGCTTGTGTTGAAATCAAGATCAAAAATGATGCATTTGATTTTACCCAAAACTGATTTGTGATGACTTAGTTTTCCCTCAATAAAAGTCATCCCACTTTCAATTTCAACAAATATCCTCAGCTACAAATATTCTCAGATTCACAACATTCTGCATTAAGTGGGCTCATTTTTGTTAATGGGCAAGACAGGATTTTATCCTGAGGTGTGGATTGCCTGTATTTTCTCCAATTGCACAATGAAAATAAGCAGTAATAACAATATTTTTTTTAAAATCCCTTTATTTCCAATTAAGAGCAACTCTGAGCAGATTAGTAGCACAATTAACTGGCAGCAGCTTTGCTAATACAAATTCAAAGCTGGTGGAGCTATGAGTTTAAGAATCAGTCCTTACAAGAGAAGATTTCCTCCCCATCACTATATAAAGAGCAACCTTAATTTTTTCTTTAAAGGTTAAAAAAATGCTAAAGTATGAAATTGCATGCCAAAGAGTAGGTTTTTTCATCACATATGCAGCATTAAAGAAAATACTACACAAAACAAGTAAACTACTGTGTGTAATGGACAGCTTCTCAGAAAAGAAAAGCAACAGCTGCAAGAAGAAAAACAATAACTTTGATTACCAACACTTTATGGGCTTAGTTTATGTTAAACCTTACTGCTTCTGATGGTTTAGAATTACTTCACACATTATATTAGCCTCACAAATCAGTTTTATTAGTGCCTCAATAATGAATCAAATTTTTTTCAAGTCCAAGTCACTGTCCTGCCTTTACCTTTGAAATAGTCACTCATCATTTACTTTCAGTACTCATTTCAAATCTAAAACAAAATAAACGAAAAGTAAATTATTTTGGAGTACTTCTCTAATTTTTCTTCGTTTGTGGATAGATATATATTTCCACATGCAGCTGTGTCACCTGAGAAGGCTATTCCCTCATCCCAGCTGTCAGCATCCCTATGCCAGAAACCATCACCCCCCTTGTTTGTGTGAGCCAGTAATATACAGGACTACTCCTAAAATAAATTCTTAGGCCAAACAAGTCTGATTAGGTCACATGCTAGGACATCAGTTGGGCTGCAGGGAGGAATCACCTATCCTGGGTGAGAAAGTAATGAGCAGCTGTGGATGACATCTCAAGAGGACATCTAGCTTTACACTAGTGTGTCCACCTTGAGCTCATCTGGAAACACTCCAACAACTTCCACCTAACCCAGACAGACAAAGCACACAGGATCTGTTTTTAAATGTTTGCACACCTTAGTATGTAATTTCAGTCAAATACAAAATATGTACAGAAAGAGAATGTGAAGTTGACACAATGGCTGGGGCTGGAGTAGGTCAGAGAAGCTGTATGATGAAGCCTCATTTCTTATTGTAAATATGTTCATTCCTTCTGTGTTTTTAGCATTCAACACAAAAACTCTCTCCTACTAAATCTGTTCCCACAATTCTAGTTATTTCCACATCAATTTGGAAGCAAAAATCTGATCCAAAAATTGGTAAAAACAGAAAGCATGTCTCTCCCTAAAGAGAAAGCCACAAGGAGTAAAGATTGTTTTTTATGGTTAGTAAATCATATGTCTTAGGGCAGCAATTACCAACTGTGGTTCCAAGGGAATGTAGTACAAGTTCTGCATTTACTGAGTGGATGTACCACTGACCATATCCCATGGTACCTGGAATTAATTATTCAAAAAATTTGTGTTACAGTCATAAGTAATACTGAAGAATCACAGCAATTAGCTGGTTCAAAAGAGCTTGGAAATCACTAATCTTTTTCATTGTGAAAAACAAGCCCATTTTGTACTTAAAAACATAAGAACGCTGGCTCTCTACAGTCTCTTTTCAAGCTTTTCTTAATGAGATAGTTACGCAACACTGCAGCATTTCAGCACAAGAACTTTTATCTATCAAACTCATTCAAGGAATGTCTGCCCTATGCAATCCAGTGTCACTGAACATTTTCCAGAAGTTGTCTGATTGGGTGGGTGAATTGACAGAGGACAGATTGGGAGCAAACTTGGCAAGATACACGAACACACTCGTGACTTTTTGAAGTGCTTGCTTGTCTTCAGATTCTGGCAGACACTGAAAAGCTTTGATTCTTTTTGAGTCTGGTTTCAATTTGTCCTTATAAAAAAAGAGAAGAAACTGGGATCATCAAAACCGGGGTTTCTTTTTGAGAGCTTTAGCTCTGTATTCTTCAGACAACTTAGAGAAGCTTTCTGTGATGCCTGACACTTACAAATTTTGGTGGCAGCATGATGCAACAAATCCACCAAGTCAAAAAGTAACAGAGATATTTCTAGTACTCAGGAGATAAAACTCAGAATCACAGAATCATTAAGGATGACCTTTAAGACTGAGTCCAGCTGTAAACATAACACCACCAAATGCACCACTAAACCTTGTTCCTAAGTGCCACATCTACACATCTTTCAAATACAACCATGGCTAGTGATTCCACTACTCTACTGGGCACCGTGTTCCAATGTTTGACAACTGTTTTGGTGAATTCTTCCTAGTATCAAACCCAAACCTCCCCTTTGGGCCCCTGGTGCAACTTGTGGCCATTTCCTCTTGTCCTGCCGCTTGCTACCTGTAAGAAGAGGCTGATCCCCACTTGGCTACAATCTCCTTTCAGGCATTGTAGAGTGATAAGGTCCCCCTGAGCCTCATTTTCTCCAGGATAAACACCACCAGCTCTCTCAGCTGCTCCTCATAAGAACTAAGTTTCAGCCCCTTCACCAGCTATGCTGCCCTTCTCCAGACAAGCTCCAGCTCCTCAATGTCCTTCTTGTAGTGAGGGGCCCAGAACAGGACACAGGATTCGCCTCACCAGTGCCCAGTACAGGAGGACAATCACTGCCCTGGTCCTGCCACACTCAAATGCTGACAGAAGGATACGAGCAGTCTAGACTCAGTCTTCTTGGATTTACTTAATGAAATATCCTATTTACTCCAACTATAAACAGAGAGGCTGATTATGGTAACAGTATTTGTTTACTAGTAACAACAGTAAAACATCATGTAAATTAACAAGTTAATGAAAAAAAAATAGCTAGAACAAACTAGCAGCTGCCCTCAAACTCCATCAGCTTCCTGCAGGTTACAGATTTGTTGAGCATCACCAGCAGCACTATGAATTATGGTCACTTCAGAGATACAGCAAACTCTGCCTCTAGCAAATACTCCAATGTGTAGAACTTCACTTTGGTAAATCACATAGACAACTGAAGGTATGGGGGACTTGTTTAACTAAACACTTAATTAAGTTTCAAATTACCACCACCAAGTTATATTTTGAAGGGATCCCCAAATAATTAGAAAATCTGCCAAAAATCTGCAAAGATACTTACTTTGCCATTTTAACCTTACCTTTAGACAGACACAGGGTCTAGTGTGAATAGTTTAAAAGAACTCACTTTACAGTGACACCAAACTAAGTAATTTCAAGTCAAACAGCTAAAATTGTGTGAAAGAGTAAAGTAATAAGGAGGTAATACAAAAGAAGATCTAATCTAGATAATGAAACTGGAAACCACTGAACTAGAAATGAAAATATTCACTGAATAAAATGTACTCTTACAACATAAACTTTTAATGCCTAATCTCTAATCAGAATATAGCTGATGCTGATAAAGTCTACTGATGCTGGATTGATACAGTGTGTTTTGGATGAGAATAATATGGAAAGAGAGCAGTGAAGTCTCTTTTGATAAGCAGAACTAAACAGCTTACTGCCTAAGATAAAGACAGGTTGCTAAAGGTCAGGCACTTTAATGCAATAGCCAAAAGAAACAGTACCATACCATTTACCTTTTAACCTTACATC
This sequence comes from Anomalospiza imberbis, assembly GCF_031753505.1. Taxonomy (NCBI): domain Eukaryota; kingdom Metazoa; phylum Chordata; class Aves; order Passeriformes; family Viduidae; genus Anomalospiza; species Anomalospiza imberbis. Next base: position 28,601,317 of record NC_089685.1, on the reverse strand, counting down.
ATACAAAATTACCACATGTTCTCAAAGATACAGAATACACAGAGGTTATTCGTATAAACATATCCTGAAAAATCAGGCATTCCTTCCTTCACACAGCCTTCCAGAACTTACAAAACACAAATACCCCCCCAATAACACCAAAAAACCTCCCACAAACAACTAAAAAAACCCAACTAAACACAAACAAATTAAAAAAAAAAAAACAAGACCAAAAAAACCTGAACAGCTCATGCTAATAAAGACTGAACTATACTGTCTGGAATCAGAATTAAATTAGGAAAAATATTTAATTATTTAGAACAGAGCAAGCCAAATTAAATAAAAAACAACAATGAAAATGAATGACATTTTCTCATTTAAATTAGAAAGTCCAGTGGGCTTGTTGTCCCTTCACATCACATAAACATATATAAACATTGCAAACTTTCTGTTTTTAAATCAGCTGGTAAGGAATTTTGCTATTTCAAGGATAAGCATACACAAAGAATTGATTTACATATTAAACAATTATTTAATTTATTTATGTATTTAACAGTACCGTGGACTGTGTAAAATAATAACTGCAACTGTTCAAGGGAAAAAAAAGTTGCCTTCTCTAGGTTAAGTCAACAGCTTACACTCTTGATGAAGAAAACACAACTAACACTTTCCATTTGTTGGCTGCAATGCACCTAAACCTGATTTTAGAACTATTGCTTAGTTTTAACATAATCAATTTACTCTCTTTATATTGCTTTAACTTAGTATTAATCTATCTTTTTCACTTGTTTACCTCTTTTCTTTGTTCTCCTTAGTTCATCAGTGCTCAGCAAACTGCACTGTGGACAAAGCTGAATCATTCTTGCTGCTCCAAAGACCCTGCAGTTGGTCAATAAATACCTAACAAAGGAAGCACTACTATCTCTGACTACCTTCACTACCCCCACAATTTTATCTGAGTCCTCCCTGTCACCTTAGCAAGTATTTGCTCAAGCTCTCATATAACCCTAGTACCCTGAAAATCAAAAATTCATTGAAAAATATTTTAAGTCAATTGAATTATGAGAACATCTTTGTAGCACCTCATGACAGAAATGCATTTACATTTCCTGCATTTCTACCAAACAAGAAATTATAAACAAAAGGTATGTTCCATAACTGCATGGAAGCATCTAAAGAAAGGAAACACTGCCTACTGTATGTATTATGTACATATGCACACACATTCTGTCACAGCTTTAATGTAATCTGTAATACAGCAGCTTTAAGGAATACAGTCAAAAACTACTTGCTTACTAATTACACCTACCTGCTGAGTGATACATAATGAAATTAACTGCAAACATACCAATGGAAGTTTCTATCCTTACATCCACAAAACCTTACCTGACACCAGACACTGAGTATTCATACTCAGGTAACATGCTAAATGTCCTTGCCTCTTTTAAAATCTTAGTTGATCCACAACAGACAAAACCAAGCTCAGCACTTTTTCCCCAGCAGACCTCTGCATATCTCAATATAAGTCCTCAGCAATATGTACATATGTTTTGTTAGGAATACTTAGAACAACCTTTACAGTCGATGAGATACTTCTCTTTGGGATCACTGCTCTGGCTGCTTACTGTGACACGAGTAACACCTACACACATTAAAAAGCTTCAGAGCCAGCTCAATATAATGAGACACGCTTTTCTGGATAGCAAAAAAGTCCATCCTGCTTAAAGTAGAAAGGAACACTCCTGAAGTACAGGGTTTTTTAATAACTTATCTGGGTCATGAGACACCAGATATTACTTGCTTATCTCTGCTTCTAATTTTAGCAACAACATAGTTGCAAGAAATCTCCTTCCATATCAACATAAGAAAAAGGAAAACTGTACAGTGAGCTGTAGTGATACCTAAGAGTAAATGTGACAAAAACTATGAAAAGCATTAAAAAAAGTTGTCAGGGCATTTTTGAGTTATGGTTAGACCTACAATTGGGTAAGCAGATTAATAATTTAATAAAAAACTCATTTTTACATTAAGCTACATTACATTTACATCCTAGTTGATGACAAATACAGTAAACTGAACCAAATAGAACAACAGCAGTGGATAGCATGTTTATCAAATTTTTTAGTAAGCAATTCCAGGTACTTGATGCAGGAACGCTGCATTTCCTGCCTTACAATTGCAGCTTCCTGCAGACGCCTTGAGGGCATCCAGAGAGGAAGACACCAAGCTGGAAGCACCTGACTGCTCCCCACTTGTTTCTGGCACCAGAAATAGCAGCAGGTTTTCTTGCATGATGTAGTGTCTCCACCCTCCAGCCAGGGAGAAACTCCACTGCATTTGCCCGTGGGCTTTAGAGCTTCTGTGGAATTAATTCCCATCTCCACCCATGTTCCCCATCTCATTCCTTCCCCCACCCTCTTGGCTGCAGTTCCTGATCTTGGCAAAAAAATCTCTCTTTTTTTTCTCAGCTGCAAGTCCAGTCCCACCCTTGTTCATTGCTTCCCACACTCAGTTACTAACCCTACCTCTCCTGTCACTATAAATCCTTTCATCTCTTCCAGATATCCTCCACCCTCCAATTCCGAGGTCACCTCATTCCTCAGCTAGAAATAGTTCCAAGAACTTAGTGGCCAGCTTGCTTCACAATAAATCAAAGTCTGACTCCAACAGGCCATGTGAAAGGGGCTGTTCTGAAGGTGTTTAATGATGCACTAGTGCTTCCAAGTGAGCTAATTCTCAAAAATATGTACAACCAATCCTGTCATTGTTAGAAGATGGTGAGGTGTCTTAAAGGAAGATGACAGTTCTGGTCATGGCAGCTTTAAAAACTGAACAAAAACTTCTTTAAGTTTTATCTTCCCTATGGTAAGAATAAACAGTTACTGTGCAAATACCATCAAAGACTACAGCTTTCTATAGATTTCTGCCTGATGATTAAATTACTGTGTCTAAAGCAGTACTTTCAGGATACTGAATGTTCAGAGACAGTAGTGGCTGGACACACAGCACAGGGTGGCTACTCTCTTGTAGCAGCAGGTACATTTAAGGAAGCACACTGTGCTTAAGAGATCTAGTTAAGTAAGTGTCTGCAAATTCTTCTTTCTTTTTCTTGATCTGATTCATGGTCAAGCCCCACAAAGACTACTGTGCCAGCACAGGGAACAGTATAATACAGGGATTAAACTCCTCAAACTATGGTTGCCACCAAACTCTTCGTAATGTGCAGGTGAAGTCTGCAGTGCTACAGGTTCGTTTTGACTGCAGCATTTGCTTAAGGGGCTTCTAGATGTATAACGGGGTGCAATCACAATATAGTCTCCACTGGAACTCGTACAGTTTCCGTTACTGCCTATTTTCACAACACTTGTAACAACTGATCATCTTAGTTTATGCCTAAATTGAATTTAGTTGAAACCTGGAGATAGAGTCGAAAGATACACAGCACAGATACTGAAATTGCATAAGATAGTTTCCCCAGGAAGCCAAGTGAAGAAGAAATATAATAAAATGGGCGAATTTCCAGCTGGAGATGATCACTGAAAAGCTTGTGTCAGCATATCCTAATCTATTTATGATTTTGTGTTTAAAAATGCTTAGGTGGATTTTTTTTAAATTTAGGAAGCATGTGACCAAAAAAGTTAATACATAAATTATTTACCATACAAAGGTAGTGAACTGTTTGTGAGGTGTGTAGCTGTGGTCAAGTAAGCACACATAGTACCCTCGTAAGTAGAACATTTCATGCTGTAATGAAATCAAGTATATAACCTATCTGGAGTAAGGAGAAGGAAAAAGATTGCTAACAAACAAATTAAATCTTGGAAAAACAGTATCAAATCCATCTATTACAGGTTATTAGTGTCATTCAGAGGAGTACTTGAAGTTCAACAGTGCAGAAAATTATTGTATGAACACTACGTCTCAAGAAGCGGTAAAGAACCAGGAACGGTAAAAAACCAGGACGGTAAAGAACCAGAAACAACTCATGACCCGCTCAATTTTGTCAGTATTCACTTTCTGTGTTTTTTTCAAGTCAGGCTGACTTTATTAGCCTCTCCAAGTCAAAGTAGAAAGGTAAAACAGGCACACCATAAACTTTGTCCTGTGGGGAATCTTGGTGCTTGTTTTTATGCTATAGTTTTTGAAGCATGCCGTTGTGATATCCACAGAAGTGTATGTCTGGACAACCACTGAAGACTCAAGTCACCACACCAATGCAAATAGGAGTCAAACAAAACACAGGAAAGTAATCTTTTGTGGGTTAGCAATAAATGGCGATGTACATTAGTCATTTATACCCCAAGATAAAAATCTAATGTTTTCATAATCTTAACTTAAAGAAGCAGCACATGCAGAAGCATCTTATGCAACTATAGATTTTCCCCCACATAATTTAGGTAATTAAACTGTGGAAAAGTTCCCACTTCTGATGCCTTTTAAAACTATAATATTACCCTGTATTTTAAACGTCAGAGAAAACAAACAGGCATCATTTACCCATCTTTAAAACATATTGAGTTTAACCTACTCAATGGAACGACTGCCAAAAGAAAGAGGACATCAGGCTAGGTGAGACACTGAGATACAGCACATAAATTTAAGAACCAGGAGCTGTGTTTAAAACACATCTTGTCAGCAAAGTGTCTTTGGTCACAGATGATCCTATATTTATACGTGTGTCACTGTTGTATATAAATCAAATTACAAATGGGTTAGAGGATTAAACTACAAGCACCAGGAAAGCTGTCACCTACAAAACAAGCTTCTGTTGTATAAAGAACAGTCTGTAAAAGACACACAAAACCCCACAAAACTGTAGATTCACACTTCAGCAGATTTTCCCTACCTACAGCTTTTGTGTGTGACACTCTTCTATTGCTGTCTATTTCAACCTCCTGAGGCCTGAAAGTACTTGTCAGTGCAGGAGAAATGGAAACCAGCTTCCATGTCAAACATCAACTCCTTCCTGTCACCTACCCTTCTGCCACTACCATGCATTTGCCCCTTTCCATGGGTTTTTACATCTTTGCTCAGTTACCACCGTCCCATCATCACATACGGTTTTATGAAACTTTTCCTCATGACGCTGTGCTCTGTGTGCCCTGTATGTATCTTGTTTTAAGCACCACTTGGACTCCTGCCTCATCTCTAAGTCTTTCAGAAGATCAGTGCTCAGACTGTATCAACAATACTGACAGAGCTAATACATAATCAGTGTTTGGAGGGTAGAGATGCTACATGGTAGTTCTTTGAGCTTGGGCTAATTCTGGGGGAGTTTAAATTTCTGGATCTAATTACTAGGAATATGGGACTGATTCTGTTCTTATTCTGCTTCAATCCAGGAAGTAGCAAGTTTCCCTAGTTACAATGCTGAAAAGACAGTAGGTTGTAAGAATAAAAAACACTTTAAAAATTAATCCTCAGTGCATTGAGCCTACTAAGAGATATTTTTATCTTTAATCCTTAAAACAGTTCAAAAATTAAAAAAATCACTGCTAACCTACTTCTTAAATCCACCAATGTCCTTCTGTTAAAGCAAGAATTGGCTGGAGACCAAGTTGGAGGGAAGTATCCATCCTCTGAATTAAATCCAAGTTATTAAAACCAACAACAAAAGCCCACCATCAACCCTCCCCCCCCACCAAAATAAAACAACCCCAAGAAAGTAACCCAAACAAACAAACAAAAAAACACAACCCACAAAAACAATAACCCTTATTCCCACATAAACTACCGCCTTTGTCAAGCCTCAGACAATTCATTTCTGGTTTTATCCTTCATCATTCCCAGGAGGTTTGCCAGTGTCAATTCTGCTTATCCTTCCAAGCATCTCAACTTTTGACAGTTTCTTCAGTAGGCAATTTCTCAAAATTAATTCCTAATTGCATATCAAGGCCCACACATTTTTAGTGAGTTTCTTCTCTTCCTAACACCTTTTCCAGTCCCGTTGACACTCATCATCTCTTGAAACTAAGCCTTCTTCTTTCCAGCCCACTCACTATTATAGTTTCCAAGTCTTTCATCCTGTTTTTGCTCTTCGGGTTTCTCACCACCGAACAAGAAATTTTTAGTCAAACAATCACTACCAGGTTTTGATTGAAAAAATGCTATTTAATGAATAACTCCTTAGATTTTCACTTTATCTGACCAAGAAGTCGATTTTGTCTTTCAGATTTGAACAACCTTTTTTCATATTTCTTTTGGTTTCAACTAAGTCCAGCAATTTAATCAAGTACCTAATTACTAGCCCTCTTCCATTTAAGTGTTCCAGAGATCAGCCACAAAATTGTAACACCTGTAAACAGTGCCATTTAAGAATGTCTGTAAGCAAACAATCCTCTGAGATCTTGCAGTCTGCAGGCTGCTTGATCACGTAATGAAGTGCCACTACATCAAAAACTCTCTATTTGTCAATAGGTTGAATAGCCAGCATTTGGCAACTTCAAAATAATGTGAACAGCACAGGCCTAAAACTGTTTACATGAAAAAACATAAGGCAAACATGATCTTCAATAAATGGTGGTGAAAGCTAAAGGTGAGTTTTCATTCAATCCCCTCTATGAAATACCCCACCTTTACTGGATAAATGCATGTATTTCTGGTATTAAATTCTCTTAAAAGTATTTCCCTAGGAGCACTGCATATTAAATAACACTCACTTTTTATCAGCTTTCCAATGAAAAAAGCTGCTGGCAAAAATCTGAAACGTGGTAATATAATTCCTTATTAAACCATACCTTTAGGTGCTGAGCAAAATGAGTTGCACTGCTTTTGCATATGCAGCAGTTTGTAATTATGAACACAGCAGTGCACACCAAATTACCCATTAATGTCCATAGAAAGGGAATAAAACACAGCTGAACACAGCTGCTTTAAATAAATGTATTCGCAAGGAGAATAAAAGATACAATGAAGAAACTGACCAAAAAATTTTATATTCCCCTTGTAATTTCAAACATGAAAACATGAATTTCTAAATAGATCGTATGTGCAAAATTGAAAAACCCTAGCACAAAAAAAAAAAAACAACAACAAAAAAAACCCCTCAAAACCAAACAAAAAAACCCCCACCTTAAGGCAAGTGCGAAATATAGAGATTATATAAGCATTACAATGTGACTGATTTGATTTTGTAATGGTAAAAAGGAAGTCTAGAATAAATACTAAAATATAGAAAAATTAGCAGGACAGAATTAATATGAAAGAAAAGGTGTCTAAGAATATGCAGAAAGAAATACATCACTTGACTTTTATGTAAAAAGGAGAGGGATACTGATACAAGGAAACTAATAAACCATGTAGGCAGATGATATAATTAAGTAAAAGAGTTATCATCAATTTTTCTGAGAAGCTTAAGGCAAAATAACAAAACCTGACACAATTGTTTTCCTGATTAGGAAAAAATAAATTAACACACTTAATTACAACTTATATTTAAGTCAAATAAACATAAGCTCAGAGGAGGCATGATATGTCTTATTACGCTACCAACCAAGTCAGACTGATGATGATGAGCCCATCGTTAAGGCCTTGTCACTGTGTATTAAGCACAGAAGGTTTGAAGGACAACAGCAAAGGTAGGAAGGAGTGATAATCTCCAGCTTCCCCATCTTTACTCTCATCTGGCCTGTTACTCTTGTCTGGTCTACTCCTGTCAGAAACAAAGCATGTCTGACCTCATCCACAACCAGAAATAATCCTTTAATGTGTTTTTAGCTACTGTTCCAGTTCCTTCAACTTCACTTAATTCACCTACTTCTTAACTTATATTTTAATTAGGGGATTTTTTTAACCTAGATAATTTTGCCTGAAATGAGCAACAGCACAAGCAGATCAACAAGGAAACGGTAACCAGTTTCCCTGGCTCAGCTGAAGTGACCTTTTTCAAAAGAAAAGGTACATCCACCTCTGACATCCTCCTTCATCCCTCTCTAGATTCCCATTACTCCAATTTATTAATTTACTTATTTTACTAAAACTCCTAGAACTTACAACACTTAATCTGTCACATCCCAAGCCTTACAAAACTTTTCTAATGCATTTACCGTGAGCTTATCCCTAGCCAAGATACAGAAGCTACTTCATGTTAACATCCTCTTTCATCTTTATACTGTTAAAGAACTGTAAAATAGCTTTGCTTGAAGCAAAACAGAACTAGTAAAGGACACAGGAGGGGTTGGGGGTAGTGAGGAAGGCATACAGTAAACTCCCATACACTACACAAACTGTAGCTATTTTATTATGACAGAAATACCTGTATAATTTTAGTCATGTTTTGTTGATATTAAAACCAAACATTTTAACAAAGTCCTTTCTATGTAAAATATCACTCTGTGAGAGGTCAGTCTTCTCTCAGAGCAGCATCTCCAGAGAACAGAGTCCCGTTAACAAGTGTTACGTACACACAAAGACAATTCAGCTATTATTATATAGATCTTACCTGAACAAGAACTATGACAAAGAAGGGGAACAAGAAACAGTTCTTCTCAAACTACACACACACATTGTAGCTGCTAAAACCTGTTATTCATACTTAATTGTAACTTATAGATCAGAGATGTCAGTAATTTACCAAAAAATGAAAAGGAGTTAGACAGCAGATCTGGAAACAGAATTTGGACAGCTTGGACCTAGCCACACCCCCATTTTTCCTTCTTTCTATGCACCATAGCTATGAAGTTTCAAACACAAGCTTTAGAAAGATCTCTGATTTTCAGCATCTTCCAGCAACAAAGCAGTCCCATAGGGTAACAGCTCATTAATACTATTGAGGACTCTTAACAAGCAATATTAATTTAGAATGTCAACTAAAGAAGCAATTAAACTAAATGTTTAAACATTAAAAAATATTGTTCTGCTGAACATTTAAAAACATTGGTGAACTGAAAGCATACAGTCAGCCAGTGATTCCATTAAGAATAAGAAAGCATTCATGAATGTATTAATTCCTGTAGTTAATTAATTCCTTAGATGCCAGAAATCTGTGGTACTAGCCAAATCGAGACAGAAACTCACAAGTTTGATTTTTTTGACAGGATCAAAGAGGGTAAATGGTTAAATTGTCATTTGGTAAAATTTGTCTTCAGAAAAGAATAGATTTTCAGAGAGAGTACATGTCACTCCAACTTGAATATGCAACATGTAAGAAAAGTGGACACATAATAATGGACTAATTAACACAGTGTTACAGACTTGATGTCTAGACAAGATAAGACATTTCAAGAATCCCTGCTACCCGTGCTCATGAAGGAAGAACAAAGAGATAGCCTTTTGTGCAACACTGATGCTGAATAGCTCCAATTATGAACTTAACACCAGGGACACATTTGTCATCACTTCCGAAAAAAACCACCACACTTCAGCACATTACATGTTAAAAGCATAAGCTGATGCTTAACTATATAAAACCAGAAACTAAACAACTCCAAAATATTCCCTTAATGCATGCCATTAAATGCAAAGATATTTAAAAAGTGCATAAAATTGTTACATTAGCAAACTATAGACATTCATTGATCCCAACATGCAGATGCAAAATTCACTACTACACTGTTTTCAAGTAACCAGACCAATCTTTTAAGCATCTCTTTAATGGGTTTCTACCTCACCATGCTTAGGCAAGTGCTCAGACAACATTTAACACCTTATTTCAAAATTGTAAAAGCAAAGAAAAGAGGGAAATGCATGTTCGAAGATCTAAGGAAACACATAACTTCAAAAAAAAAAAAAAAAACAAAAAACAAAAAACCAAACAATAAAAAAAACTCTCAACCCAGAAAGCTAATTATCTCATCATTCTATTAAAAAAAAAAAAAAAAACAACTCTACAAAGCTTTTTATTATTATTATGGACAGAACATTAAAAAAAACATAATGGGATATATTAAAATATGAGACACACATTAATGCTGCACAATTTCCACTTCATAGAGAAGAACAAAGATTGAAAAGACTCTGCTCCTGGATTGAAGGGAACCATTTCCACAGTACCTGCCATGCAAAAGTGCCAGAAAAAACCCCTACTCTTCCAATCATGAAGTGTCAGAGCCAGAGGTTTCTAGGAAATCAACGCTTCCCTGAGAGCAGCAGAGTCCACTCCCAGTGGAGCAGGTCCCAAAAGCAGGGGACCACACCAGCAAGCTGGGAATCTGCAATTCAAGAACGCAGACAGAAAGCTGAGAAGTGAGCAGAAACTGTGCCCTTGGTGGAAAGAAACCGTGTTCTGGAATGTGACAGCAGCTGAGCTCAAGACAAAGAGATCAGAACATTGGAAGAGGCTGCCCAGGGAAACAGCAGAGCCTCCTCCATCACAAATACGCAGGGCTCAGTTTGACAGAGCCCTGAATGACCTGATCTAAGGCCCTGTTTTAAGGAGATCAGCTGGGCTAAGTCCTATGCAACCTAGGTGTTCCCACAAGAATGTCACTATGCCTGTTGTTTCAAAGATGAGACAAAAAATGCCCAGGATCTGCAGTCCCAGTTCAAAAATGTTTTCAAGCATCTGTGCATCTGCAACCATATCCCTCCTTGCCAAGTAATATTGGCACACTTCAAATGAAATACATACTTCAAAGTTTTTCTAGTTTAGGAGCGATGCGGATAATTCTTGGCTCTGTTTAAACAGTGTCTGGATTTTTCCAAGCCTTTATCCATGAGCAGAGCTTCTAGTTTCCTCTCTTTGTGTCAGCTTCAGTTGTTAATATTTGCAAAGCTAATGCAGACTCCTATATAGTGACTATCTTTAAGACTCCTAAAAGATAGTCACCATCTAGCAAACAGCAACTAGCCCTTGGTTTGACATATTTTGTCCTGTCGTCATCAGCACACAAAGAACTTAAGTTTTTCTTCAAATGACATGATTTTATATGAATGTTTGCAGTACCAAACATTCAACCCATCAAATAAGTAATATACTACTATTTTCTTGATGAGCCAGGGTGATCATTTACAATCACACTTAATTTAAAATTCTGAAAGTGGCAATTGTGTCATTGTAGCTTAGAGAAAAGGCAGAGGCAACTTCACAAAAGAGTGATATGAGCGATACACAAGATACTGCGATGGACTAATTTAAAACAGAACACCTGTATGAATATTTCATTCAATTGCTCAAGGGATATTTTTGATTGTTTTTCTTAAGAGAAAAAACAGACTATATCACAAGCTGCCACCTCCCTCCTGCCCAGGGCATCAGACTGCCTGTTTCTCTGCTGCACAGCAATGGATTTGCTCATTGCGACACCGTGCATGTTCTGTCAGCACAGCTTTTTGCCTCTGGGTTTTCCCAGAGGAAACAGCACCATCCTATGAAGTACATATTTGGAAAATTTTGCTCATTTTCCAGGTTAGAGCTTTGGAGACAAATGGATATGGAGAGGGCAAAGCAAAGAAGGCTTTATCAGGAGTCTGGAACAGCCAAGAAATACTTAGCAATCAGGTTGAGAATAAATATGAACCAAAAAGCACACATCATTAGATCTGGTGCTCTGAGAGAAAGATAAATTTAGGAGACAGAAGTAGAAGTAGTTCAATGGGTCAAACCTCACTTCCTCAAACATTAGCTGAGCCCTCACCAATCCTTTAACACATATGCAGTGGCACATGCCCTGACTTCATTTCTTACTTATTTTAAACACCTTAATAGCTGTCCAGTGCATACTGAAAAACAACCTCTTGAAAATCTTGCTTTGCAGAAGGATTACAGCTTCACCAGTCTTGCAGCATAAGTCTTTGCAATAAGCATTTTATGTTAGTAATCCTCCCACAAAATTACATTCCAGAAATACTACATTAAACATTGAATGAAATTTAACTGAAAAGAAGTCAATCGAACCAAGTAATTTTTTCTGCTATTACTTGAGTCTTCAAGACAAACAATCAGAAATAAACTATGAAAAAACTTTCTTATAAATGTACAAGCTTACAGTTCATTTTATATATTTAAATGTTAAGCTAAATTTACTTTTAAATGCTGAGAACTCAAAGTAAACTGAATAGAATACAAATTTCTACAGACTGATTCCATACATAGTAGGAAGAGTCACAGTATTTTATTATGATGACTCATTATGATATTCATGATGATTATGAAAATCATCAGGTCTATCACAACAATTTTTTTAAAAATCCAGAAAATTTAATTGCAGATCCAGAAGTTAATTTCAAGTATTTATTTGAAAAATACATAGATCATTTTCCAGTCTTAATTTTTAATGAAGTAAATATTTTAAAGTATATATCCTGTCTAATTCTTAACAAATTCACAGTAACTGGTTTATAAGAAAATAATTATCTTGTTCAGTTCAGTAAAATACTTCTAGCATCATTCTAGAATCTTATTTAAATTCTGCAGAAGCTGACAGCTTCAATATTCAAATCAACAACAGGAGAAACTGGTTGTGCAAAATCCAAACCTAAGTTATTCCTCAGGCTTTTCTGAACTAAGTTCCTAAAAGTATTTCACTTTACAGAACATAATCTAGATTTCCCTAGTATTAAGTGCAAACTCTACCAAACACAGTAGCATTAGATCATATGGAAAACAATATTTGGGTTTTATGACAAATTTTCATCTATTTTCACTATAACCCTGTCCTTAGGGCCTAGAGAAATTCAACCACAGATTAATCATCATGAGTCTAATTAATCACAACAGCTATTTAAAAAAAATCTGTTCCTAGACTGTGTATTTTTTTTCAGTTTGTCATTTTTTAAAAGTCCTAAGTTTATGCATCTGGTCCTAGCTCTTTAAGGCCATTTGTGACCCTGTGATGAGACACAGGGATAAACCAACTGCATCGTGGCTCTCATAGCTACAGCACACTGTGGTAAAACTCCATCCCAGCCAGACCCCACACACACGGAAAGCTGTGCCCACCATGAACACAATTAGGGAAAGCCAATATTAAGAGAAGGAACAAAAAAAAAAAAAAAAACAAAAAAAAAAAAAAAACAACCAAAAAACAACACCTCCCAAAACAATAGAGTACATAGCTGGTTTTCAAGTGTCAATAAAAAGGAAGAGTGTTGCAGCTCAGGAAATGGCCTCACAGGCAACTGAACAAAGGCCACTAGAATTAAGAGGCAGACATTGTCTTAGCTTGCAAAACAGCAGTTGTTGCATGTAAGTTGTAGAAAACTGATTAATTTCCATGTGCAGATAAATGCCATGGTTCTTCGGAATTAAACTGTTGGAGGTGATACCATATCATCTTGAAAAATCAAATTATATTCATATTACACTCCAAGGAGGAGGAAAAACTAAATCAAGGTAATTTTAGCAGAGCAAACCATTACTGTATTAGTGACAAAATGCCAAGAGGACTCACCTGTTCAATCTCCTTTGTCTTAGCTGCAATTGCTTTTGAACGACCTAGAAGCTGGCTGTCCTCATATAATTCCGTGCTATCCGTTAGATTTGCCTCTATTTCCTCTGTTTGTTCAATGTATATTGGAGCTGAAGATCCAGCCTTAAAAAAAAAAAAAAAATCAGTTTTTGGAGAAAAATAACAACTGCAGTGTGAGCCCAAAAGCCCAAACACAGTCATCAGAGATACAAGTTTGCTCATCAACACTATTACTGAAGTATTATTGCTACAATCTTAACAGATACAGAAATACAGATTTTAAACATGTAGAAAATATGACATGCTAAAACCCCCTGTGACACAGCCTCAATTGTGTAACACACATTTTCCACTGACATAGCAGAACCCAAAAAAGACATCCTATCCAACAGCAGTATAACAAATGATTGAGAAGGGCTATAATCTCACTTCAATATAGCCAGGAGTGGAAAACAAGAAGGAGTGAAAACAAAAGGGAATAAACTAGCAAATAATTAACATTGATTAACAATAAAATAAGGATTCTGGAGAAAATAAAATATATACCCACTGCAGTAACAAGGTAAGGTTTATTTTTAATTTATTTTATTTTGCTTTCTGGAAAAAGAATACATGACATGGTAAGCTGGCACAGTTTGAAATGGAACTCAGCAAACCAGAGCTTCTCTCCTCAAGTCTTACGTTTTACGTGTACACTCATGTTTTGACTCAGAAGTCCTCTCCTAATTTTGAGGAGTTCAGTAGGCATACAGACCTACACTACTACAAGAGCTCCTTCCAGAACACTTGGGAGAGCTGAAACTTTATTGTGCCAGTTGTAGCTCAATATCAATTATAAAATTATAATATAAATACAGTATATATTTATCGTATAAATTACAGTATAAATTATACTAACAAAACATACTGTGGCTTTGTGTATTTTTTCAAAATAAATAAATCATAAGGTTTTAGTCTCCCTCTCACTCCCCTTCAACAAGTATTTAATAGCATAGGCAGAAAAATTCAGGATTAAGTTACAAAATGTGTCTTTACGAAGAGCACAGAAAAACAAGAGCCTATTGTTGTAACACTTTGAAATAAGTGGATTAATAATCCTATCTTACATCATACTCTGTTATTTCAGGTAAATTGCTGTCCTCAGCCTTCTCTGACTTTTCAGCAGCCCACTTGCTTGCAGCTTCTGCAAGTTCCTTTTCTGATAGTCTGTTGCTCTTCTCCAAGGCCTGTACAAAAACATTAACATGAAACACACTTACACATGGCAAAAATCTTCAAAATTAAAATAAATAGTTATTCCGATCCCTAAAATATTTTAAATTAGGGAATAAAAAAAGTTGCAATTATTTCATTTGCTGTCAAATTTAAAGAGAAAAGAGAAAAGTGGGTGGGAAGAGAGCAGATAATAATGAAACAAGATTAATTCAATGAAGGTCAGTGGACTGCTACAAAACCGCTATACTTTCCTAATAAGGTTTATTAAATTCACAAGTCAGAGATAACAGAAAAATTTTCTGAGATCTGATGGGCACTGAAAGAAGTCAGATACAAGAGTGGAGTGAACGAATAATTAAATGTGATTTTCAGGCATAAAAGGTTGTAAAAAATTTTAAATAAACTGTTAAATATTAGGTAGGGTACAAAATCTGAGCTAATTAGGGACAAAATAAAATTTTATTCAAACTTTAGGTGATCAGAGCTGGTTCCATTAAAATCCACTATTTTTAATTTGTGGGAATGCTAATAATTTATAATAGAGTCAGTCATGGCTTTATGTTCTTTTAAATGCACCTTTTCAAATTTAATTTCTCGCATAAATAATGTTTAAAAATTGATTTCTCTCTAAGAATACTATTTATCTTTTACTATCAGAGGAGACAATGACAAGTATAAGTTTAGGAATAGCTAGCTTTATAAATCTTGTTACCACTATGTGGATATTTAGCTTAAATCAACTATATGTATAGAAGCGCCCACAGAATCTATATCACTCTAGCATTAAAAATTTCAACACTAAGATGGGTACCTGAAGAAGAGATACAAAAATTCTACTACCTGAAGAGGGCTGTAACAATTTCTACCCAATGCCTGCTCCATCTCAGCAAACACGTCAGCAAAAAAAAGCAAACAAACAAAAGACCCAAATGAAAGAAACCAACACTCCACCTCTCTCCATTAGTTCAGTCTAAGTTACATAAATGGCCAGTATCAAAAGTCCTCTGTCTTCACATCTTTTGTTCTTACCTCAAGCAAAGTATTATCTAAATACCCCTGTACTGTAGTGTAGCATAAATACACAATTCACAGGACCCTTCCAGGATTCTGTGTCATAAAGACACCACCTTTATCTGAATCCAGAAGAGAAGTGCAACACAATGTTCTCATAGGAATCCCTGTTTTCTATAACTGCAAATTACAGAATTACAACCAGTGAAATCAGGAGGTGACAAAGTTCAATATGCAGGGATATGAAGAGGGCTCTTAAAAGAAAGGAGTAATATAATTCATAGAAAATCTCACAATCTGCTACATTTCCACAAATGTAAATTTCCACAAAAGTTAATTTCCTTAAAAGAAATTAACTACTATCTATTGGAATACAGAAAAAAAAATCTGTTTCATTTAATCTTACTAAATTTAATTCTATGGGTTGAATGTTGATAAATACATATTAAATCCTGAGTGAATTTTATGGAATAAAGTAACGGTATTTGCACAGGTACACTTCAGCTGAAGAGACAGAACAGGAACATATTTCTCAGTTGAAAATAACAGCAGCTATTTAGACTGCAAACTTGCAAGAAACAACCAACCTAAAAGATCTCATAAAAAAACCTAAACTGCTTCCCTCTCACCCCCAAAAAATCAGAAGTATCTCTTTTCTTGAATTTTTTTATCTCATCAATAACACAGAAATGCAAAAGCCTGTCACTTTGCTCAGCAGCTGTCTCTGTCTCACACATCCACCTTATGCTCTATGTTGGAAACAGCCTCCAAGGCTTACAGTCCATAGAGCTAATAAAGAAAAACACTAAAAATTTCATACCACAGTCAAACAGGGGCTAAGATCAGGTAACATCAACAGGTATTAATTCACATGCATGAATATGCAAAATATAATTATAGATAAAAATACCTTTTTAGATTTGCAAATAGATACTACAGTGAAAAGATGTATTGCTATGGAAACATATGCCTTTATAAGAATTTCAAAGCTAAATTATAACTTAGAGCATTGAAAATTATCTCCTTTAATCGCTAATATATAGCATATAATTTTCTCAAGCCCTGCTAAGTTGTAAGACTGTGGCTCTGGTCATGTTCATGACCAGATGTTCATGTTTTGCCAAGACTTCTTCTGTCACTACTTCTGAGTCGGTGAAGCACTTAGGTAACTTAACTGCTCAGTGCAACTCCAGCCAAGAGGCTGATTCCAAAAGGCTCCACTGACACAGGGCAGTTACATTATAAGCAGATTTGGGGACTGAAGATAAAAGTCAATAAACAGTCATGGAACAGTCATTTCTGCAGCTGATGCATACCCAATAAATACTTATGCTGTCTGGAGAATTTACTTGCATCAAACAAAGTTTCATTCTATGTAGCCTATATCAAGTGGATGGATATTCACTGCCAGCAGATACTTGCAAACTGATGGCAAAAAACCAAAACAGCTTGGTTGATCAGACCTGACTGAAGAAGAAAGCAGAACACTTACAGAACACAGAGTTCAAGCTCACACTACATATTAACACAAGAGCAAGAGATTTTGCAATGCCTCCTTGTTCCAAAAGGTGTGTATTAAGTAAGGATTTGATACTAAGCTGCAGTGTGCTGAGTCTATAAACAAAATAAGTGAACTAATTATAAAGTATATGTTATGATCCAAATCAGTGTAACTTGTGCATAATAGCTTTTACCTTATTTTCCCTATTTACATCACTGAAAATACATCACTTGCTTCCCCCCTTAAGGACAATGGCAATCAGCTGGCACAGCAGTTCTAAAAGAGACGTGTAAGAGATAAGCACTTAGAATGACACAACACAACCAAAGCCTGGGCTTTTTTCCCCATTGAATACATGACAGGTGTGTCTGTGTCAAAATGAGTGGAAATACTAACATACTCACAAGGACACAGAATTCTAAGACCAAGTCCTATTCCTATTGTAAGGAATAGGAACTAATATCGTATGGAACAAGCACTTTAACAGGCGTATGCAGTATCTCCTTCCAGCTAAGGAAAAATCCAACAATGAACAATATAAAATCATAGTGTGAAGTGCTCAAAAAGAAAATTCACCTTTGATGAAGGTACTGCTGTGGACCCTGAAGGTGATGCATCTCTTGATGTTTTCAATGACTGAACTGTCCTCTCTTTACCTACAATTAAGAAAATAATTAATGACTGATAAATGAAATATATATCGCAAATATGCTTACTGGCTTAGAAAAATTGCAGTGAATTTTTCTCACATCAGACCTTATCACCCTCAACAACTACCTGAGAGGGGGCTGCAGCAAGAAGGGAATTGAACTCTTCTCCCAGGCAACTACTGACACGAGGAAATGGGCTCAAGCTGTGCCAGGGAAGGCTCAGGCTGGACACCAGGAAGAATCTTTTCACTGAAAGAGTGGCTAAGCTTTGAACAGCTGTTCAGGGAGGTGGTGGAGCCACTATCCCTGGAGACGTTCAAGAAACGATAGGACATGGCATTTAATGCCATGGTCTAGTTGATAGGGTGGTGTTAGGTCAAAGGTTGGACTCAATCTTGGAGGTCTTTTCCAACCTTAATGATTCTACAAAATCTACATACTCCATCATCTGATAAATACTGATAAGACTTTTTTCTCTTCCCAAGGAGAGAAAAGATACAGCTGTGTCATTTCATGCATTTAAGAAAACCCACTGTCCCTTTTTCCATCATTAACTGAAAGGGTGTATCAGTATGATTGCACAAGATGATGTAATTTCACTTTTTAATATTCCTGCAATAATAGAAACAGTTGAAATATTAGACACCAGTCAATCACTCAAGGTTACTAGGCAGTGCATGAACTAGTTTAGCAGGCCACAGTATGTTGAAAAGACCTGCCATGGGTAACAGTCCTGTATTGTATCAACCACGGAGTAGATGCTTCTTGTAGTATCACTGTCTTTCTTATAAAAGTTAAAATTGGCAAAATGTCAAACCAAATTCACAGTGCTAATCACAATCTCTGCATAGTTTTGCCACAGACCAGTTACAGGCAGCCCACAGCCAACGGAACTGGTTGCAGTGTAAACTACTAGTTTTCAAGTTGTGGTCCACAGATAACATCTAAAAGATCTGCAAAAGGTAAGTACAAAAAGCAAACATGTTGTCAATCGGCCTAAATTAACCAGACTATTCACACTGACTGGGAAACAGTTGACAGCCAAGGTAATGTAAGCTTACTTTGGCTTACATTCAATTTTTATAAGTACAATTAATAAAGGGATTAATTAAAAAAATTTATCAAAGAGTTATGAAAATTGGGATAGAAATTATTTTTGTAGAACTATAAATGTCATTGTTCATTATGGCTTTAAATATGGCTTTAATTTAATGAGTCTAAACAACAAAGCACAGAACATCGCCCTTGTCACCACTAAGTAACACAAGTTTTGCTCCTGTGATACCTGCTTTTCAGCCCCACAGACAAGCCACCTCCTTTTAAATTCATGGACTAATCTAATTCTGCCTCCCGCATGCCTCCTTTGACAGACTTGATTCCTTAAAGACTATCTCAGTTCAATGGTTTATGTTTGCACCTGAGCAGATGAAATGAATTGATACAAATGGCAGAAAGCTATTCAAAGTTAAGCAAAGTGAAAAAACACCACTTAATTAGAAGACATTATTAGGCCATTTTTTTCAGACTGCATGCAGCTATTTTGAGCCCCAAGGCCCTACCTCTAAAATTAAACATCCCATCCTGCTCCTCTCCGTGCTCTCCCAACACAGATGAATGCTTGCCCTTTCCATTAGTCCTTTCCCTCGCTTCTTCACATCCCTGTAGTTTTCTTTGTTTGAATTCTGTATTTATCCCAATGTATGAAAGGCTGTAGAGCATGGGATATTCCTTCATTACTGCAAGTCATGTGGCCAAACCTATTCAGATAGCATGATTTCAAACAGCATTATAATATTTTAGAAAGATGCCATATTGCAAATTCCATATGAAATAGTATATACTTTGAATGTTGTAAATCCATTCAAATGTACTGCTGACATATATGAGGTGTCCCACTTGATGTTCCTTTTAAATATGCAATCCATGAGCTTACCTAAGGCAAATCATATTAAAAAATTATTCTAAAAAGTATTATTTAAACCATTTATACCTTGCAAAAAGGTGTTTTTATTCAGTCATCTAGACAGACATTTTAGTAGTTCTCCTTTCCAGGGAAAGGAAAAAAGAAATGTCCATTGTACAACTCAGCTGGTCTCTTAAAACTTATCTAAAGGTGATTGGGAAAGGTATTTAACCATGCAACCGGGAGAAAATATCAAAAACCATAGACCTAGATGTAAGCTCCTCTCTTGATCAGCATCTTTTCTGGTTTGTGAACGTATCTGCTTCTACGTCACTACCTCCACTATTGTCTGTGTAATTCTAACCATATAGTATATACACATATGATCAAAGTCAGCTCAAATTAAAAAAAAAAAAAAAAAAAAACATTTCTAAAACTTTGTATGGTTTCTCACAAAATTGTTTTCCTGTCCCTAGTAATTACAAGCTGCACAACTACAAGACTTCTAGAAAATTAGTTAACTATCTTATTTTTTTCTTTCTCTCCTACACTTAGAGGAATTTATGTTCACTAAGTATTGCTATAAAATCTTGAAAGCACTGTAATGCTCAAATAGAAAGACCATTCCACTCTGCAAGGAGTGAAATTATTCCTCAATATTTAAACAATGTTAACAAAACTACAAAGATCTTTTTTGAGACGAAGTGCCACATAATGATTCAGTGTCACTCTGGAAACACAATGTGCCTTCTCAGTGAGTGAAAAAAAATCTAATTAATTTTTAAAAAGCTGCCAAAATGAACAGTAGGTTTGCATAGTTCACTAGAAAGCATTTGCAGAAAGGGTGATCAAATTGGATTAATTTACATAAGCTGTACAAACAGAGTGGCTAAGATCGTAGTATACTAAAAAAAGGAATTCCTTTTTTTTTTTTTCCAAATCATTTAAATATGAAACCTCAAATATTTTCAAAACAGATGATTCATTAGACTTCTGGGAAACATTAACAGCCAAGCTTTTAAAAGTCAGAACAGACTCAACTGAGATATGCTTCACATTTCTTTGAGGAGAGCCCGATCTGAGAGGTTTTGGCATTGAAATGTAATTACTAAAAACCAATCAGTTTCAAAAGCCTAGCAAAATTTAGAGACAATGAAACAAGTAGAAGTATGTACCTTCATTTCTCCATTTATTTTTAATCCCTGTTTTATTTTGGTTGCAGGAGGAAATGTCTTCATCTGCAGTAGATGAAGTAAAGTTTCTTGTCAGGAAATCCAGTGAAGCACATAAAGAAATAATAGAAGCTGATACTAAAAAGAATATAAAATACTAGAAAAAGCTGTGCAGCTGAAACTCCTCCAGTCAGTCTAGACCTGATACCAAAATAACACCTACAATCTCCCACATGAAATACATAAGGGAACAGAGAGTACAGTGAAACAACCAGAGCAGACAGCACATAGTACAAAATGTCAGCTTTTCCCATTTTAAAAAGAGCATGTAAGGAAAAAAGGCTTATACAGTGAGCTGCAGTTTCACCTCACTAGCCAGGTCCCATCATTAATCCAGCATTACCTTGCTGAGAAGAAACATTTCTTTTATGTAAAGATGACATATTTCTGCTATGCTGGTGGAAGGGATAGGCTTTGCTTCTTTCAGGAGAGTAGCTCCTGCTGCTGACACTAGAGCCAGATCTGCTGTGCGGAGAATCCCTTCGGCTCCCGGGCGAGTCCCTGAAGAAAGGAGAGTCCCTCTTGTGAGGGGATCGATCTCTTGAATAATGAGAAGAATAGAAGCTTTTTCTTCTGAACCCATCCCTGACATCCCTTGGAAGACAACAGAAAAATACAAGCAATTTACTTATCCTTCCAATGTTTATGGAACAGTATGATGGCAACAGTTCATGCCTGGTAAATACAAACAGGTTAACTGTCAAACACATCCAAAATCTTCAGTGTTTTTAAGAGTACTAAGCAAGGAATGAAAAACAAGTTAAAAAAAGGAAAAGTTAGTATTTTCGTATTTCATTGAGGTACTTCATTACTAGGATTTAATTCCTTTCTACCTCTTAATAATACAGCTAAAATGTAAGAAAAAGACAATGATGAAATAAGAACTCCCACAACTTTGTTCGGATTCAGTACACTTACCTTGGAAATTAAACCTTAATTTACAATAGCTAAAAGTGAATATGCAAATATTGCTTACATTATTTGGCATTTTTCAGCTATGTTTTTCTCTTATTTTCAAGGGCCTATATTCCTCATTTGATTTCATATGCCTTGCTACACAAAATATCACTGGCAGATTTCAGCTTATAACCAGCAAAGACAAGAAGAAATCTGCAGAATATCTATTCTCTCTCCTATGAATCCACCCAAGGTCAACTCTTGAATGAAAATATGAAGACTTATATCTCCTAAATATGTTTCTCACAACACACAATATTAATTTTGAACTTTAATGCAAAAAGTCACAAACCCAACTGATTTAAAAACATAATTTAATAAACACCAAAACTGTCTACTAAATTTAAATATTGTTACTCCAGACCACAGCACAAATGTGATGGTTATTTGTAAATCATATTAATATACATGTATGTGTAAAGGTGAAAAAAAACACCTAGTATCATTTCAAACTTGTCCTTAAGAATCTCAGAGTTACAAGACACACGGGCCAACTGAATCTAGTTTGCCACTTTTGCCTTGGTCGGAAGATGCATTGGTAAGAGTAGCAACTAATTCTCAGCTTCTCCATAGAAACCTGCAAGATTTCATAGCACTTCTAGTAAATCAGAATGTATCCTCTCTCCTATTTCACATCAGAATCCAGTATTTTACATAGAGGAGTGTCTCTCAAAGATCTGGTGGTCTCATTTAGCACAATGTAGCTAGAGCTAATTTTAGCTAATCAGTGAAGAAGAAGAAAAGACGTACAATTCCTGCAGCATAGCACAGGCTCATATTTGTGGCAGATAACAAAGAATTTCTGTGTGCCAAAGGTGTTTTGGGCTACAGAAGCTTCACAGGTAGCACCACAAAACAAAACCCCTGTGACACTGATGTGTTTTACACAGTGCAGGTTTACTTTTTGCATGGAAAGCACGTCTTCATTATATGTATGAACATTTTATGTAGCAACAGACATGAAGTGTAAGTTCAGGCTTGAAGAATACTAGATTAACTCAGCACTGAACTAGTTTTTCTACCTAAGTGGGGGGTAATTTATTTATTAAAGAACACATTGATCAAATCTTTATCAGGAATGGCCTAGTGCACTTTTTCTTGCATTTCCTTCTCAATCGCTCTGTTTAAATAATGTTATTTATTTTTAAAGCACAAGCTTTCTGGCAGACCAGTACACCACTCTTATGTGTAAAACACACTTTTATGACCACGTTATTAAACCCTCGTATACAGAGCAGTTTATTATGGCAATGTTTTCAGAGCCCCAGCTATTGGACACATATAATACATACTCTAATATCCACATAAGAATTTTTTTTAAATGTAATTGAAATGCATTTTTAAACAGGAAGACATCTGAAAGCCACATTCTGCAATAATAGTATGCACCCTAAAATAGAATCTCACATTCAATTTTTGAATTTTTATTTCATCACTGCATGTTAATTCTTAACTACACTATATCTCATACAGAACATTCGTGCCATTAATTATATTAAATCTGTTTGGGACAGCATAGCAACAGCACAGAATTTCTGATGTTTTCCATTAATGTAACACACCAAACAGAACAAAGTAAGCATTGTTTTATAGTTTTTTTTTTCCTTAAATACTTCAGCTAACATACACCTGCAATTTGGTAATGAAGGCCCCAGTTCAGCAAAGCAGTTAAGCACATGCTTCAGATTCCAACACATACTCAAAAGGTTTATTGAGCAGGGACAATATTTAATAGAGATGCAAAATAGACTTTAAAATAGAGCTACTGCCCTTAAAAACAAATACAGAATTAATCTCTTTTATATAGCATCCCTCAAATCTTTGTACTTTGTGTTCATAATTCACACTTAATCCTGAGAGCACAATTTTGTTCTCTCAGTAGTGTTGCAACAGGAAGCAGTATCATTGTTAACTTTGATGAAACTTGACCATTAAGTTCTCTCTGAAGCTGACAGTCTTGGAGGAGCTTCTGAAATTTTCAAAAACAGCCATTTTGTGATATACCATTCACCAAGGGCAGCTGGGAAGGAGCTCCAGCCTGACAGCTCTTTCAGTTCACCATCAGTTCAAGTTTCCTCAAGAACAAAACACAACTACAGAACAGATGACGGTATGACTTCCAGCACAGCAGAAAACAGAGGGAATACAACACTGAGGAGATTTTCAGTTGCCTACAGATCAGAAACAGCACAGTGGTATAGCTTAAACTCTGTGAAACAAAGATTAACACAAGCCAGAGTGTCAGGTTTATCTCTTAAGAGTACTTAGAGGTAAAATGAAATCACTTCCTGGATGTGAAATGCCCAGGAATAGAGAGGTACTTGGGTACGTGAAGCACATCACATGCAATAAGAGAAAAAGCTTTACTGTAAGAGGATTCTTAGATCACTCTCGTTGAATCTGTGCTACTGGGTAACAGCCTACAATACTTCATGCTCACTATCCTCTGGAACTTCTAGATCCCATTACATTCAACTTTTCAACTAGAACATTAATCTACATTATGGTCCAGCCATAGTGAACATAATTCTCATTTTTGACACGGAGCTGAACACTGGCAACAAAACAGCATATTGTGTGGAACAGAAACAGGAGGGTCTTCCAGTAATTCACAGGTGAGTGCTGCCTATAACCTAGATTAAAAAGTCAGACATGTTTTTGTGATCCCTTGCATCCAAGAAAGATTACTGCTATTGTCAAAGGGATTAAACACTCCGTTTACAGGCTTGTGCTTAATTACTAACCTTGCCTAGAAATAACTCTCACACTTTTATATCTTATTTTATATTTATAAATTGAAGAAGCCATAAATAGCTTCTGCAACACCAGACTTCAGTGCAAAGAGATAAAACAGTCAAGATCTGAACTGAATCCTTAACTGAAAATACTTTTTCTGCCTCATAACACAGATGCAAGGGGGAGGGAGAGGAAAAGTTAAACTAAAATTCCTTTTGCCTGCCTTTTCAGGACATTGCAAGAGCTAGCAACATGAATCAGATGATGTAGAAAATATTTAATAAAATATACAACGCCCCCAGCCTCTAAAAGAAGAGGCAAGAACACCTCCACTTTTAACATCTTCAG
This sequence comes from Anomalospiza imberbis, assembly GCF_031753505.1. NCBI lineage: Eukaryota > Metazoa > Chordata > Aves > Passeriformes > Viduidae > Anomalospiza > Anomalospiza imberbis. The sequence goes on along the minus strand of NC_089685.1, from coordinate 28,576,439 downwards.
AGTAAATGTAGGTGGTGCAAGATTCCAGCCACCCCTCTCCCAGAAGTCATTCCATTTCTTTCTAAAGTACACGGTTGTGCAACAAACCAACAACTTACTCAGGCTCTGCTTTGGAGATTTGCTATAATCTCTTGTTATTGCCTGAAGATCCTTATGCAGATTTATCCTAAGCTAAAATAATACAGTGAATTACACCATCACGGATAGAAGAAATTGCACCTGGTTTCATGGCTTTCATTTGAACATTTGAAATGATGATAAGATTTCTTATTGACAATTGGTTTTCAACGTTTTATGACTAAGCAAGTTACTAGAGCACTTGTGATATCTGCATTTTGCTCTAAATGAAATTAACATAATTTGGACCAGCCAGCATAATCTTATTAACAGCTTTCTGTATGAAGGGTGAGGAAGGAAAGGAAACAGGCATTGTAAAACGCTGTTTCAAGCAGAAAAGGATACCCAGAAATACCAAATGCACAAAAAAATTTGAAAATATATGTGTTTCATGATTTTTATGCTGCACGCAGTACTTCTGAAGTTCTCATAAGCAAAGAGCATTTGTCCACCTCAGTCAGTATGAAAGCTACTCAACTACTCTCTCCCTGCCACCACCTTGGGATGTCATAACAGGTCAGAGAATAAAAAATAAGACAATCTGAATATTACAGCAAGATTAGAGAGAAATGCTTCTATGTCCTTTAATTGAATAGTAAAGCCATACATGTCAATGGCACTGGAAATCCCACTACATTGCTCTTTCTTCTTAGTACCCTCCTCCTTTTTATTGTCACTGATAATGTACCATTAGACGTGCTGCAAGATCAGCCTATATAATAAATGTATGTTTAAACTAAAACTATTATCTGACAAGGAGAAATTATGGTCAGTCACAGATAAGGACAGAGAAAAAAGTAACAGAGTCCAGAAAAACACAGATTTAAGTACCAAAGAATTAAGAGCAAACAGCTTTAGACAACTCTTTGCAGAATAAAGACAAAATATGTTATTTAGACAAATTAAGATCAAATTAGACAAAATAACTGCATTTAAATGCATGTGATCTTGGTTTTTCTTCTTTTCAAAAACAAGAGCTTAGTAAGACCTCCCAATTTCTCTAAAATAGAAAACAAAACATAGGTCTTAAATTCTAGAGGAAGTATTTTCTTAAAGTGATGGACCAAATTACAATTTCTATAAACAGCTACAACATTTACAACTACCCTTTGAGCAGCCTATCACCCCAGAAGGGTAAAGTAGTTCAGACAACTAGCTCAGGGACCTAGCTCATAAACCTCTCCTATTTTATGACTCTATGCAGTAGAAACTAAACCAATTCCTAAACAGACTTAATTCAAAATGGAAACAACTGAAATCTTCTATCGCAATATAAGCTTAAAAATTGGAAAAGAGCCAGGAAGCAGAATATGGTACTTTACATACTTTTTTTTTCTTCCCAATGCCCTAACAGACCAGAGAAACTGGTCAACATTTTAACTTCTAGACAAAGTTCTAATGGACAGAGATTCCTAAGTATGTGCTTGCACTTTTACTGCTGTCCTGCCTCAGGCAGAGACCAGCACACAGAAAAGAGTTTTAAAACATTTTCCTGAGGTACCAAAGCACATTGGTATCCCTCAAAAGTGTCTTTTCTTTGAGGGCTTTGAATTTACTTCACACTTAGTACGTGCCAAACAATTTAATGCAGACAAGCATTTGTCTTATATACACACTAAGCCCCAGAGAGAAATACTTTTGCACTTTATTTTAAGGACATAAGTGAATTTTATGTTCAGCAAGCTATTACTCTTTCCCCAAAAGCTATCTTTAAAATCCTTCCATAGAAGAACCCACAAACCATGAAATAGCTGCTGGAAGAGCACTTAAGCTTTTCAGTGTGCTGCAGAATGCCATTAGTTCATTGTCAAAAGAACGCAAAAATTAGTGCTAGGATATGCTGATTTAACCAGCTCTTGGGGTTGACTTTCTAACACTATCAATAAAAAGCTGCAAAAGGAAAGAGCAAGTTGTGGAACATGTTTGTAAGCAGTAATACCTTATGTCAGTAATACTGATTGACAATACCCTTACTAATTTACTAATTTTTCTATTTCCAAATCCCTTAATGAGATCTGTAAATCAGAAAAGCATTCAATTTTTCTCTAAATGACAAAAATGCTTCACAGACCTCTATGTTTTTATTTTTAAATTAATGTGAGATTTGAAGCAATTAGGTCAAATAGATTTCACTTGCTTATATGCCTCAAAGCATTGTAACAGTGATATGGACTTCTGCATAGCAAATTTCAGCAAAGTTAGCACACTACTGCCTCTGCTTCTGGATTTCTCAATATAAAAGACATTGCACATATATGCAGAAAAAAATCCATTGCACATAATGAAATTTTTCTTTATGTGGTCTCATTCCTTCCTGTTAGGTATACAGTTTGTTCAAAATCAGAAAGTTAAGAGAGACATTTCCTCTTATAAATTATTCAGCCATGTAGCTTTCTTTTTTATTTTCCACTTTGCTCTTTTCCTTCACTTTCACTACAATTTACAGTCTCTATAATAAACATTAATATCTCTTGCCTCTTTTTGTAGGCCATTTCCTATATATTATAAATATTAATTGTTGGAAGATATTTAACACATAGGCAAGCTATGCTGCTTGGGTAAATTCCTTATTAAAAATCCTTTTGCAACTCCTGTATGCCTTCCGTTATTTCAGTGATTTATTAACAGTTAACTTTGGAGCACCATGACAGCTCATACTGATTGAAACTGGTGCTGCTGCAATCCTCAACTCTGCAACCTTCCTTGGATCTACATTTCAGTTCTGTGCCTAAGCTGGCATTTATATTTTCTCTCAAACAACAATACTGGCAGATAAATATTTAATTCATTGCGGTGGGCTAGCACACAGAACCAGCTACATGAAATGTACAAACACCTGAAACCGAACCAGGGAGAGGGGAAGGACCACAATGCCCCCTGTTTAGATAGTTTAAACTGCTGTGGAAACATACTTTTTGTAGAAACATACAAATTGCTGTAGGGAAATCAGTCTCTTTACTGCATTTGTGACTTTTCATTAATTATGATAAATAAAACAGGTTCCTTGACAGATTTCTTGAGCAGTTGAAGTTAGAACCAATAAGCCTCAAGTAGCACTCCTTTTTTTCCCCTAAAAATAACAGACATACATATCTAGCAACACTGACCAGTAAATGTAAATGCAAAAATAAGTTTTAAAATAGATTGCTGTTTTAACAGACACAAATTTTAGTAAGTATTAATTAAGAGTAGCTGAAAAGAGGTTTTAAAGTAGGTAATTCACTGCTTTATACTTCAGTCTCCTCTGTTAATGTAATCTTTCACCTTACTCAGATAGATAATCCTTGTACAAAATGCTTCAAAAACTGCATCTAGCAAGTTAAAAATTGTAGAATGCATACTGAGTCTAGTAACTGAAACATGAATTAGTTTGCCCATCTACTCTACTCTGATGAGATCCCACCTGGTACACAGCACCCAGCTCCAAAGTCCTGGAAAGACATGGATAGACAGTTGGACCAGGTACAAAGGACGGCAACAAAAATTATCAGGTGGGATGGAGAACGTCTGTGCGAGAGTTGGTGGTGTTCAGCCTGGAGAAGAAAGGCTCTGCCAGGAAATGTTTATGATGAGCATGCTGAAACACTGGAACAGGTTGCCCAGAGAGCAAATAACCCATCCTTGGAAAAACATACAGGGTCAGGCTGGATGGGGCTCTGACCAACCTGATCTACTTGAAGATGTCCCTGCTTACTGCAGGGGGTTGCCTAGATGACCTTTGAAGGTACCTTCCAACTCAAACCATTCTATAATTCTGTAAGTCAATACACTAAAACATTTTTTTCCATTTTACTTCCAAATTTCAGAATCATGCTTTCAAGCCCCATTTTCAAAAATTATTAGGCATACTAGGCTAGAGAAGATATAACTTAATTTAACACATGCAACTGTTGAAAGTCAGACTTCAGAAGAGAAAGACATTCCCACAACTGGCTGACCCAACCCTGCTGTGTGTAATGACATCAATATTCGGTTTCACTTAGACAAAGGCATTTATTGTCAGCTCATAAACAAGTTCTACAGAGCTTCATATACAAAGGAAAAAACCTTCAAGGTTATGCAAATATATATAATGAACTAATGTCAAGACTAACAAATACATATCATGAACTAATGTCAAGACTAACACTGAGAATAATTTGTTACCACGCAAAAAATAGTATCATCTTTTAAAAATAATACTAATAGCATGAGATCATGGAATTGCTTTATTTGATTAATTTTTCCTCAGATGTAGATCATAACACACTAAACACAAGGAAATGGCACATCAAAAATTTTCTCTTTAAAGCAAAATGCTTAACAAAAGGATGCCTAAATTATCGGTAACACTACACTTTTTCCTCTCCTCTCCTGTATCCTAATATTCCCACCCTCTCTCAATAGGAATTGAATCTAAAATATATATATTTTCAAAATAAATCAAACAAGTCCTTGGAACCTAACAGATGATGAAGAAGAATTTACTTTCCTAAGGGAAATTATGTCAAAGTCCTCTGTGACAATACACCTCAACATGAGAAAGCCATGACTACATTCATCAGTCCAATTCATTGACTTTGAGATTATTTTATTAGACGCCATCTTAACAGAAGTTGTCTGCACTCAAAGGGACACTCCCTTCTCTTTCCCTCCCCCACTGTCTCCAAAGCTAGCTGTTTTTCAACCAAGTAGTTAGCCAACTTTTCCAGAATAATCAAGTGCTACCCATGGGAGTTTGCCTCATTATTTCCCAATCCACCATTAACCTGCTAGTTTTGATACCATCTATGGTGCTAGCTATAAGACTGGACCAGGCGAGCTCGCTTTTCAAAGTCTTCCTTTAAGAAATATGTTAATCAAGATCTTGCAGTGTAAACGTACATAATCTTATCTTTAGGCATGTTATCCTATCATACATTGTAAACAGAGGACCCCCTTGCAGTTTATTAGCATTATGTAAACAACATTTATTAGAAGGAAATCATAATTTTCCAAGATGTGACTTAGGTTTGAACAATGAATCAATGTTAATACAAAATTTAACAGAATCTGCACAGACTACTGAATTTTTCCTTAGAGGTGTATCATAACATATCAACACCTGTAGTAAACAGGTGTCTCACACAATAGGCCCTGTTAAAAAATATAATGATGACATCAATTTCATGCAACAATTTAAAACCTTACAAAAACTACAGTGGGAAACAGGTGTACACACAAAAAGCCACAAATCCTTAAAATGTAACACAGCCTTAAATCAAAAGCAAGTCAAATAAATATGATAGCAGCTGAGAACTGACATGATAAGAACTTCTTGGGTTTGTTTTTTTACTAAATTTGGTGTGTTTGCTCTAATTTTGTCAAATACTTACAAGTCAATTTACTACCTGGCCATTCCTTATTCAACAACAATTTTTAGGAATATAAAAATGTTCTTAGCAAAGTTTATAAATATCTGTCTTTATCCTTTCTCAATGCCTCAGAATCACAGCAGAAAAGCTGTATTTAAATGTAACCGAAACATTTAAAAGGACCAAAGTGTAAGAAATACCATACACACAAAATCAGCCTGAAAATAGCTATTGTAATTATGCTTTTCAAAAACAAGCTCACCCAATTTTCTCTTAGGGCTTTTAGAGAAATTAAATCCAAGATTTAGAACCATTCCACATTTCATCTAACATGCCGACTCTATTGTATGAGGCTGTTTATTTACAAGCTCAGCAGAAAAAAAAAACAGCAGGAAGTTCTGCTAATTTGATAGTTTAAACTCCTTTCTCTCATCCTGAGATGGAAACTGCATAATCGATTAGAATTCTTCAAGATCCTCTAAAAGGAACAAAACTATCAGTAAGCAATTTCTGAAAGCAAACTTGTTTTTTAGCATTGGATAGATAAATTTTGCAAAGAAAATAAAACAGCCTTCAATAAACATCACAATCAATTGTTACACCAAAAAAAAATTAAAATATTAATCTCTTAGCAACTAAAACTAGCTGCCAGTAAAAGCAACATTCACCTTCCAATTTAGCTGCACAATTAGCTAAAACATGTAAAAACAACCAAAACAACCCAGTTGAAAGTAAGAGCAATTTCTACCTCCTCCCCATATTTTTACATTAGAGGATGGGGGCAAAAAAAATCTACAGTTGAAACCCTGCCTACCAATCTCTCCTCTTCCCCCCATTCTCAAGTGACAAACATTTCAGAAGTGGAATGACAGCAGTCGTGCTTTGAATGAGGCTTCCAGAATAATTCTAGATATATGCACACAGGGCCCATATGCAGCAGAAATTCAGATTGACATAAAATTCCTAGTAAGAAAAAAAGGCAGTGTTCACATAGATAGTCTCTGGGTTCTGAGTTAAATAGAAGAAAGGTTCATCACAATAAAACGAAACTTGTCCAAATTGAAACTTTTTTACTTTCAGTTGACCTGCATCAGTGGATATTTCTGAACTGCTTTTGATTATACTCAGTCTTCAGTACAGGGCATTTTTAAAATGCTATGTGGTATCTGCATAAGAAAATTTGAGTTCTTAAAATCCACTCAAAATAAAAACTTATGGACCTACAGAACCCAAAGTGCTGGCATACAATCAGATATATTTAACTCTGACTGAGTAATGACAGTCAAATTATGGAACATAAATCTCAGTTTGCAAACAAGTTGGTTGTCCTAAGAACAAAAGAGCTACAGCCAGCAGAGCAAAAAACAGTTCTTAAAGAAAATGTAGTAAGTACTGAATCAGCAAGACTGCTGCATAAAACATGAACTGAATATGAAGTCATTAAATATTTAGTGTAAAACAGAACCAATTTTTAAGTTGTATATTACCTATTATCTTGTTCCAAAAGGTTCTAATTTTCCCCCCTCCACCCTCCAAAACATCATAAGCCAAGATAAACTAATTTAGCTAGCAGCTTAACACAATGGGTTTTCTGAGCAAAAGATTTCAACAGACAAGTTCTTGCCTGGAGTTGTAGACAGGTATAACGAATCTACCACAATGATCTATTATAAGGAAACTGTAATGTTGTATATGAATAAACAAGCTACTCAGCCATATGAACACCTGAGAGGTTCAATGTTCTGGCAGAGATCCTATTTATTTATTAAAAGAAAAAGGCATGTGCTAATGAGTACAATTACAATTCTGCTTATCAATCTCTGTCAAAAGCAAAACCATTTTCTTTGGGTGACTGCCATATTTATTTCCCTCCATACATCTTTTAATAAAGAATGAGGTTCTTGTATGGTGTCCCTTAAGAGCTGTCAAATATTGCAACAAAACGCAGACTTATGTACATTTATAGCACCATCTCATAAATCCCTTTGGCTAAGTTTATCTTCTATAAGCAAGACACAGATCAGTTTACATGAAAAGAAAGTTTAAATCCAAAGCCTAAAGGCCTCCCACAATATAATACACTGCTTTAATATACTGTACTATTTAAACACATTCACTATTTCATTAATTAAAGCAAACACATGAGAAGGAGAAAAAAAAACCCAAGAAACAACTGCCTCCTGTAATTCAAAGGTGATTGCATAGTGACAATGTAAAGATAACTGCCTTGGCCTATGACACATCTGGACTCTCAGTATTAAGTGCTGCTTTATTGAGAGAAGAGTCAGTGACCCTCAACTTCCATCTAGAGACTCTCTCATCAAAGGTCTTAATTTAAAATAACCATTCTTACCAAAGTACAATTTTCTTCCCGATGTACGATCTTCAGACCACAACTCTACAACATCCTGTCATCACTCTGTGCACTTACAAGGGGTTAATCACTAAATGGAAGGGTAGTTGAAGCAGACATCAAAAGGCCAAGATTGCTGGGCTTCTATCCCCCACTTTGCAACCAATTTACTCCATGGCCTGCAGTAAAGGCATTCTCACTATGAAGGTGCATGCATCTAGAAAAACCAAGGTATATTATGCTTTACCACCCTAAAGTGGAATTGCAAGTTTAATGCTCAGAAAACCACATATTTTTTTCAAAGAAAAGACAGTAAGTCACTGATTTAAAAAACTTCCAAAACAAAACATAGAACTGACCAATGAATTGCAATTGTTCACAGATCAAATTGTTTACAATTAAGTTTCTATATTTTACCAGACAGTTTTCTCTCATTTGTAGCACCAAAATTACTTCAGTATTTCCATTTATTACAAAGCATTTCCTAAGCACTCCAGGAAATAAGCAGATATGGTTTTGATGGACAAATGCATTAGCATTAAAGACTGGACTACTAAAATTACTTCCTAATTTCACTTAGAACGTGGGAGAAAAAGCCAACACACAATGAACAAAACAACACACATAGTAGCAACAAGTTTCCTCCCTTAGCAAAGGAAAAATTATTCATATGTACAGCTGAAGAGGAGATATTAAAAATGTCCTATGTAAGCCACTTCTCAGGAGTCTACTTTTTACTTATTCTACAAATATGGCAACACTTATTCTACAAAAATCTGGGCCTTGGATCATTCTAAGGATCAAATTTAATGCATGTGTAGCTGGGATTTACAAGTGCGTCATTTTGTAATTTCTCTTTGAAGATGAGTCTTACCCATCTTAACTTGCCAAGTTTCATATATTTCAGATCTTGTAAACTCAGTTTGGTTGGTTAAAAAAAAAAAGAATGAAGTAATGCTCTGTGCACTCAAAAGGATTAAAAATTGGCATGACTAAAGTGAACAGCAGCTAACAATCTTCCAAAGCATTTCACACTGAAAAGTTCATCTGACCTTATAAAAATGAACTTGGATGCAAAACCCAATGCTAAGAGGCCCATAGGGAAGTACTACAAAACTAGAATCCTTTAACATATAACAGCATAGCTCCCTGCAATTTTTTAAAAAAATCTGACATGCATGAGTGCTTTGCATAAATGAGCCTAATATATTGCTGAAGACAAGCACTAACGCAGCTCCAGAAATTATCAACATCAGTACAAGAGAAATGTACGAAGAAGTCATGCCTTAATTGATCTCAACCTCCTTTGAATTGCTTTGAATTCTCATAGCATCAGCAACCAAGGCATTAATGTGTGCAGAAAATTTCCTCCAAACTATGATGTACAATTCTTTATATGTGCCAACTACACTTAAACCAAAAGGCGCTTCAAATCAAGCTAAAACAAAATTCACATCAGTTCCTAAATTTCAAAATTCCTTAGGTGACTACAGGCGAGAAAGAGCTGGGAACTCATTTTGAAATCTATGCCCTGCATATCCTCTGTATTCCTTTATTTTTTACATATAAAATACGTATTTTCGCCATAAAAAAGTCACGGTCAGGATGACAGCTGTTCACTAAACATAGTATAAAACAGGGCTAACAACTCTCAAAACGCATGTGGAAAGAAGAGTAATGCTCCACTCAGCGCTAGACATGATAATGTCTACCATGTAAATGACAGCTGCTTGGAAACAGGAGCTTAACCCTATAAGGAGGAAGGCAAGAAAAAAAAGACAGTAAGCCAAGTGCTAGAACCTGTGCAATCATCTTGTCACTCATGGAGAACTGCCGCTGGCCATTAGACACATCACAGCTGAAGCCACAAGCCTACAAATGCTAAGTTAGCAAGCATGTCCTATTTTTAAGAAAAAGGCAAGAAGCTTAAAAAAAGCCCAACAAAATACCACTGAAGAAACAATAGGGAAAAAAAGTACAAAAAATCCCTAACTGCTGGTTTCTTCAACAGCAAAGTTTAAGAGAATTACAGAATGACAGAACATAAGGAGTTGGAAGGGACCCACAAGGATCATTGAGTCCAACTCCTGGTCCAGCAGAGGACCATCCCCAAGAGTTACATACACCATGGTGTCTAAGAGCATTGTCCAACACTTTGTGCACTCTGTTGGGCTGGTGCTGTGACCAGTTCCCTGGGGAGCCTGTTCCAGTGCACGAGCACCCTCTGGGTGAGAAACCTTTTCCTGATATCCAACATAAACCTGCCCTGACTCAGCTTCAGGCCATTCCTTCAAGTTGTGTCACCACAGAGCAGAGATCGGTGTCTGCCCCTCCTCTTTCCTCACGAGAAATTTGTAACTGCAATGAGGTCTCCCCTCATTCTCCTCTTCCCTAAGCTGAGCAGACCAAGTGACCTCAGCTGCTCCACATAATGCTTCTCCTCAAGGCCCTTCATCATCTTTGTTACTCTTCTTTGGACACTTTCTAATAGATTAATATTTTTCTCATATTGTGGTGCCCAAAACTGCACACAGGACTCAGCTAAGGACATTTGATATTGCAGATAAGTGGCATTTTACTTCGGGAGAATCTCAAGTAATGTTTTTCAGCACTCAAGATAGGGAGAAGAAAAATGCAAAGAGTAAGAGATGGGAAAGTACTTTTCAACAGGTATGTTTTCAAAATCCAAAACAGGAAAATGTGAAAGATGAATACTCAAAAGGAAATGCTAAAATCATATTGACAACAACTTCTTACAGCACATTTTTTAGCTGCTGATTGCAATTTTAAAAATAATCAAGAAAGCCATTATTTCTGTCAATAAATGAGCTACTATTTTTAAGAATTTACAGTCACTGTACTGACCATGAAAACCCATTAACCATACAAGTCTCCTGATTATCTAGCTTTTAACTATGCTTTAGTCATATTCCATGCAATTTTTTAAAAAAATCCTTCTGGTTAAAATCATCTTAAACCTCCTCCTCTTTCCTCAAATAAAAAGAATTATGTGTACTCCAAAGAACTTACCTAAAATAACTTTAAGCATATCCAAAGAGAAGGCATTTTTGCACAAAGTAACTTTTTAATATCATGTTTTGTGGAGCAAACATCTTTGAAATAGAAAGTAATTATCATTTTCACCACAGGAGACAACATATACCATGAAATGTATTTGGATTTCCTCCTTGAGATCCACTACATTGCTCAATGCGCAAAGAATCATAATTTAGTTTATTACAAACTTGGAACATTTCAAATGTTTAGCAGTCTGATCACAAGACTTTACTTTCAAGATTATTTACTACATTTATATAATGAATCAGTAGGATTTCATTCAATTACATATATATTTGAACCATATATCTTTATGGAGTTCTTCCATAGCATTACTGCAGTTGTGTAACAGCTATATCATCTGAAGTATAAAATATATATTCAGATGGGACAATCATATGCTACACAACACACTTATAAAGCCTTCAACAAAATGAACTGGCATTTTAACCTCACTTTTTTAAACCTTATTTTGGAAAGGAAGAAATCAGGATGCATTTAAGACAATTTTTTTGACCACTGGGTGCCACTCTTGTTCTGCGTACCATAAACTGCCTGACACAAACTCGGTCTCCTCAGCCTTTTTGGTTTTTTCCTCAGCTTTAAAAAACCCTGATTCTTCTAAATTGAGAGGAAAAGACAGAAAAACTTTTACACAAGTTTTTATTAAGCACTCCTTTTCAAAACCTTTAATTATTGCTTCTAGCCCCAAAAATACAATTCTGAAAGAAGTCAATTACACACAGACACTTATGTGTATGAAGGATTTCCTTTATGGTGAGGTTATAGAATAATCCACCCATGTTATGTCTAAATCATCCTTTTCAATGGAATAGATATCTACTGCAACTGTGTGGCCCTGTATGGATATTGCTACTAACAGCTTCCATACTGAGTTTGCAACGCCACAAGACTGAGGCTTGCCCTGTCCGAGCTTTTTCTGACCTGCTTGCAGTCTTCTTTTTTTAACTTGCTGCTAGTTTAACAGCAATTTTTCCACTTGGCCAGATGTCTGTAGCTAACTTGGTTTACTTCTGTTGACCTTTGTATGGTACAACCAGAGTTTTAAATACATGTTGTAACAAGGAGTTATTCTATGATATTATGACTAACACCATGATGCAATATCTACAAATACAGGCTGGTATAATAGACATCTCAAGAAGTGGAAATGCAGGATGTGGCATATAAAAGCACAGCCATCAGATGATATTCTTACATCAGACTGCTAATATTTCACCTATACTAACAATCTATTGTCTAAATATTTAAGGTGACTTTCATCCTTGTCCATAAATTTTGAGTGTAACACTATCCTGTGCACTTTATTTGCTAACTCAAATAATCCATATCAAACATCATTGCAGGCATATGTATATTAAAGCCCTATGATTTACTACTAGTCCTTAGATATCATAAATGGGAACCTGAGGTACAGACTAAGAAGGGTTCATAGAAATTAATATTACATATGATGGAAATATATACTCATCAGCTCAGCTGAGAAAACAGGGAGCTCAGAAGGCGGCTGTGATAAACTTCATAATCCCATTATCTACCCCACCAACCTTTAAAATGGCACAGGCATCATTATATTGTAGCCCCAATGTACTGCAGAACCAAATAATAGAACAAAGAATTCTCTGAAATAATGTAAGAAGTGTGATCAATCAGAGATGCATTAAATTATTTACACTTCCAGGTTACCATCCTAAAGATGTTATCATGATACCTCCTATCCTTATTGAACTAGAGACTTTCATATAATATAATTTCTTTATTTTTTTATTTCAAACAATACAACTAAAACCCATTTTCCACTATTGTCTTTTACTTCAACAGATGTTCTTTCCCTGTTATTTCACTGGCCTGCTCTATCAGCTGTATGGGTGACCAAGTAAAATGCCCTAAATATTTGCAGCCTATGCATGGCACTACTAGAATCAAAAAATACCTGTATTCAGGTCTTGTAGGATGATCATCCCTTGCCCATCTGTATCCTGATTCATCCTGCAAAACATACATGCAGAACAACTACATGACATGCATCTCAATGTCAGATGTCAAGTACCGTTAGCTGCCAAATGGTACTTAATTACTGCAAAACCAAAGCATTTAATGAGCTAAAAAAAATTAGTATCTTCTCAATTTATTCACAGTATCCCTTTACTTTTTATTTTCTTCCTCTGTCAATATTGAAGAGAGCTACTTTGCAATGCTATACAAAACACTAAATCTATGGAAGTCTCCAAAGCATATATATATATATGCTCGGACTTAAAGAACACTTTCGTCTTTGAAATATCAATTACCATCAATACCCTGAAATTACAGCATTGCAAACAGCTGGATTGCAGAGGGCAACAATAATGACCTTCCCAGTATTTTAATTACCTAGTATTCAAGCCTTAATGGGAAAACAAACATCATAAACATGTGAGAAGAATCACCTTACGTACACCTCGGTGTGGAGGGCCACTTCTTCGGTCATGGGCAAAACTACGACCCTCGTTATAGTCTCTGTACTCAGCGTGACCGTAATCATCATAGCGACTGTAATTCCCGTCCCCAGGTCTCTCAAGCAGTGGTGGTTTCTTGGGCACCACGTTTACTATTCTGTGGTAATCATCCTAAACCACAAAACAAACAAAATCATATTGCTTTTAACAGCTGAAAATCTGTAATGAATAAACAAAAGTAGAACCAAGCTATTTCTAAATATGGGACTTAAAAGAGGAAATTGCACAGGGGGACAGCAACATTAAAAATCATGCCAGCCTGACAGTGGAATAACTTATTAAATCTAAGTGGACACAACTCATATTCAATTCTTAGGCATTACAAGTTTAATTGTACAGGTAAAAATTTAAACGTGGTTTAATTGTCTTTTGAAAGTTTATAAGCAGTAGCATTAGCTACTTTCTGAGCATCGGTTAGCTACATGTATTTCTCAGATTTTTAAATTATCTTTAGAATGCAACAAAGAAAGTTACACCTGTAATGACTATAAAAAAAAGAGTCCATTTGAAAATGCTAACAATTTTCCTTATGTCCATAACATCCTCCACACTGCAGAGACTGTAGTTAAGATAGACCTTGCTTCATAATCTGAATAGATAAACACACACTGAATACAAGGCAGTAGGTGATCTGAAGATCCAAGTGACAGAATTTTAACGCTCTCATTTTTTCTTCTAGTGCACATTTCAGGCAGCTTTTTGCTAGAACACAAAATTAATTTATTTCCTTCAAATAACATGTTATATACCATTTACAAATGGTATATAACATGTTATAATGTTGTATTGTAACATGTTATATACCATTTGTAAATGGTATATAACATGTTACAATACAAATTCTTAGTTTAGTAAGTACAAATTGCACAGCTGCAAAGAATATAAATTCAATTTTACTAGAACTAAGTTTTATATAAGTCAATCGCAAATAGAAAGTGAATGAAAACATGAATGCAAGATTTTGTATTTTAAATCTTCTTCCTTTAGCAGAACATTTTTTAATGGGCCTTAAACAAAAGCTACTAATGCAGAGACTTGAGTTAGCATGTGCAATTTGGCGGGCAGGGAGGGAGGAAAGACACTCAAGCTATTTTTTTAACAGTAAGAAGTCACAATCTAATGCACTGATAGTTTTTGCAGAAAAATACACTGTATTCACAAACTGTTAAATATTGTCATGCAAAAAAATGTTAGTTTTGATTTCAGAGACCACCCAACAAACAGACTAGAGGGCAATCTAAAGCCAGCCTACAGCCACACTGGTGCAAAGTGGAGACTACATACACAGTCATACACAGTCACAATGCTTGATCTACTCTTACCTCATCGAACATCCTCCTCATGTAATTTTTTTTTTTAGTTTGGTGGCTTACAAAGATGTGCTGTGCAGCTTAAATAAAACTGCTCCATGCTTTAACCTCACCCAGAAGACCCCTCCACCTAACTATACTGACATATAGAAGAACAGTTACGTGAAAACTCGATGAGTATCCTACCCACACAATTATGTCAAGTGCTTGCAATTTCACGTTCATTAACAATAACTGTGTTTCTACTACAATCTATACTTAATATACAATTAGCACCCAGTTTAGATGAGGACACATCTAATGCTTTCTTCAAAAAAAGATACTTCATTCTGTATCATTGGCACATCTCATTTCTAACACACTAACCTATCAGCAAACACTAAGCATATTAACAGATTGAACAAATTAATTCCATTTCACTTATCTAATCAAAATTAAGTCAGACTTCTTCATGTGGACACAAATACAATAGTACAGGCTTACAAGGAGATAAAGTACCTTCCAACTATCTTGAATCTGCAGAGCTGTATGAGCAGGAACTCCATATCCATCTTTTAGTATGGCAGAGAGACACCATATCTTGGTTCGCCCAGTTACAGGGGATGTTGTTTTGGTACATATGGGTAATATGAAATGTGATGAGTGTATTCTGCTATTCCCTTCAAACCCAGTTCCAAACACATGTAATATAAAGCTAGCATTGAACTATCTAGTTAACATTTCCATCAAAATGAGTGCATCACATCTTTTAGACTATAAATTTTCATAATGCCTAATCACACATTGTTCCCTGGACAGCCTGAAAGATGACAGGAATTTAAAAATGTCAATGATGCAATGGTTAAATTAAATTGGCAACACGTTAGTCAAACAACTGAAAAAATATCTGTGAAAATACATTCTGCCTTTCCTCTTGTCCTATCTTGATAAGCATTTTGGAGAAGGAGGTAGCTAAATATCCTGTGAAAATCTATCTGATTTCCAGCTTGCTGAAAATGCAGAAATGCTACTTTTGCCAGTCACAGTAACAAAAATGTCACAGAGCAGCCAACCACTAATAAACTACTCAATAGAGAAGACTGTGTAATTAGTTACACAGAGTAACCAAAAGTTTTCAAAGAGATAAGCTGAAAACAAAACAGAGAGAACCCCGAAGACACTAAATCAGTAATGGTATTATTTCACATTTACCATAAGAAAAAGAGCAGTCAGATAAGAAGTACTGGCGCCTGAAATTTTATTTTGCCAAAAGCACATTACACAGGATGCAAATAAAAATATCAAAAATTATTCTTAAAATTCTATTTACGGTGTAATACCGCCAAAGAACCTCCTACAACCTGTTTTATTCATTTGTTGGAGACTTCAGACAAGGGAGAAAAAAATATTGCCCAACTCTCTGGAACAGAGAATTCCTAAAAGCATTCTGAAGTTATTCTATAGCACAGCAAGAGCAGCTTCTGCATTTGCTTTTACAAGCATACCATACATACATAACACACCACAAAAGACTCTGTATCTACAAAGTAGATTTCTGTTGACACTCTTCTTGTAGAGTGTTTTCTTTACAGGACTCCAAAGCACAGCTTTAGCAAAGAAGTACTTTCAACTCTTGTTAAAAAGATCTTCTCCTATACTTTAACCATTATTAAAAAAACTGTGCTGGTGACAAGAACAATCATGAAAGAAGTTCCTTTACCACCTCAAGTTAAAGGAAATATTAACATAAAATGACTATGGAAAAATACAACATTAGTATGGTCTCTTGTTCCCCAGAAGTCATTAAAAATCCTGTACTTAATAACAAAGAATTACACCAAAAAATCAGTTTGCCAAAATACAAATATTCTAAAACAGTTCAAACAGATTTGAAAATTAAAAAAAAAAAAAAAAAAAAAAAAAAGAAAAAAGAAACCAATACTTAATTCAGTAGGCAGCCTATTTTTTCTGTGCAGATGCATGTGCCAGATTGCTGACTTCAAAGAAAGAGGGAAAAAATGAACTTAGGGTATACTAGGAACTTACACAGGTACATAAATCCACCCCCTATGGTACAGGTCATTGTATAAAGGTATAGAATAACGTTATAATGCTACAGATACAATGCTTACTACACACTTACATCACCATGAATCCTTGGAGGAAGACGTTCTCTTGGAACTCTTTCATAGTCATATCGCCCTTCAGACCACATTTCATCTCTTCGATATGCCACTAAAGACAATGAAAATACAATTAGTGAAAACCAGACTCATTATGAATAGACAAAAGGACAGTGAGCAGAAAAATAAAGGTTCCAGGATTTCTCCCAATACAAGGTATTATGCACAAGCCCTGTACATACGCTTTTTATTATTAGCCCTTTAACATATAGAAAGTATGTCATGTACTTGGAGCAAAAAGAATTTGCAGTATGGGCAACAACATGGAACTGGAAATTGGTTCAGTATAATCAGTAAAATTACAGGCCTTAGAGATACTATAAATTTCTCTATTGAAATATACACATATTGCAAATACTAGATGTACAAACAAATGCATACACACATACCGTACAGCAATTTTAATACTGTTCTTCTAAAAACACTGGAACTTTAAGAAAAGTAATTCAATTACTATTTATTAAATAATTTCTACTTTTTAATAAAATATAATAATTTGAATTATTTCATCAATTCAATTGTCTGGAAAGAGATCAAAATGCAGCACATAATTTCTTGGTACAAAGCCTCACATATTGATTACATGCATACAATACATTATTCACATGCAGATACTTCCTGTTTTAAATTGGGAGCCAGCCAAACAAAAAAATACCTCTTTCCAGAGGAAAGGAAGCAGAGTCAGTCATTAAAGGGAGGTGGAAATAAACCATCATCCTAAGAGATTCTAGTCATGCTGTACTAGACAACACAGACTTGAGAAGTTCACACCTTTCTGATGATTATAAAGGTGACAAATTTTCTACTATACAACACTGAAAGTAGATAACTAACTGCTAGAATTATATTTTTTAAACCTTCCATCACAATAGTAGCTCTAGGTGTTAAAAACAGTCAATATGGAAAAGTAACAGCAGGTCATGTTCAGAATGAGAAATACATAATGTTACCCACTTGCACAAAGTAAAAACACTTTACTGGAAATAGACTTCTGAGGCTATATAAAATCATTGATTAGTACAGATGCTAAGAATCAACATAAAAGAGTTTATTAACTGTAAACAGAGGTAGCACTAATTCTGATATACACTTTTGCAAAATATAACCAACGCTCACATACTTACTTTTCTGTCAGTTTTAGCAACTCTGCTTCTGAAGATCCATTCACCTACCTACAAAAAAAAATAAACTGAAGTTAGCAAAAAATACAAATATATTCATCATAAGTATATTTTTTTTCTGTTAAGTAAGCCAGACAGATACAATCTAAATGTTTTAACTGTCTGTACCCTGTGATCTGTCTTTGTAAAGAAAAATAAGATTCAGTTGCATGTGATGAGAAGTTAATTAAAACCTTAATCTAACAAAGAATTTTATTTTGGTAAAAGAGAATGAATCCTGATAAAGAAGCTCTTTCCTCAACTATAAGATGTTCAGAGATGTTCATCTACGTTCAGAGATTTTGACCCTAGCATTGGTTCAAACGAACCAGATTATCATCTTAAAACATAGTCCCATTTTATAACATACTTCACCTTAAGTTTTTTCTATAACCAAGACAGACAATTAGTCTGATGTAGCTACAGGTAATAAATCAAAAGCTGACTAAACCAACCAGCTGATCCTAGTTTTGCTAAGGACAAAAGCGAGAGGGTCCACTGTCCCTGGCCTCTCCAGTAAGCTCCATGTAAGAGTCACTAGTTCTGAAACCACTCCTCATATTGTTACATTGGATGGTCAGATGCATCATCAGAAGCACCTTCCTGGCGCTTTCACAGTAACTGCCTCAACTTCTCTTTAGTTTGTACTTTACTGACTTTTTCTAGAGCCCTAAAAATCCACACTAGGGCTATATGTGCCTGAACAGCTCTTAGGCCAACCCCATGCCCTCCTTCCCACATTACCAGGAGGATGCTCTATCTCCTCTTAGCTGTCCCCACTGCCCTCTTTTCTTTGTGCTCAGAACAGTACTTGAACATTTCTGTATTTTTATGTACCAGGAGGGACAGAATTAGCTATGGCAACACAAAATCATTATGTTGAAAAGGCATCACGGGCTCTGCCTTAAAACACTTCACTGCTGGTCGCTCATGCCCAGCCCTTGCCCAGAGTGGACCCTTCCTTCTGTCTATACTTGCCCACAGCTGGGAAGCACCTGAACTGCTCACAGCACCCACTCCCTCCCCTGCTCATCCACAGCCCACCCACCTCACAGAGATTTAGGTACTTGATAGCAACCCTCAGGTTTTTAGACAAAGAGCAAAATACCAGAAGCTGAATTCAGATGAGGTTTTCAAGCGGGCTGCTTTTTTTTTCCATTTTGACAAATACAGTAGTGACCCTGTCCTTTTCCCTACAAGAGTTATTGAAACTGTTAACTGAACACAATGTTCAAAAAGGAACACAGATAAGTGCTACTGAAGCGGAGCACAAACTTACACCTCATGCTGCTTTGTCAGTCTAACCACCTCCAACATCCCAACACACACCACTGGCAGTAGGCACCAACACTCACATACAGTCCCCATTATTTTATCAGGCAGCAAGGCTGATAAAAACCCTCCCTTTTTTATCACTGTTGGCCCTCATTGAAATGAGAAAGAATTAAGACCAGTATTTCAACAAAAACACAAGCTGCAAAAAAGCAGAGATACACTATCACAAAAGTCAACAGACTGATAAAAAAATATATACACTAGACAACATGCAACTATGCAGATGGAAGAAAAATCTCATCTGCATTTAGAGGAATGAAATGAAGAAAGTTAATCAGGCAGAATCAACCACCAAGTACTTTGGTAAAATGCTGGTAAGGTAAACAAGTAGAGAACAATTTTATACAGAAGACAAAACAGACAAAATTTAGCTGAGAATAATGAGATACAATAAGGATGTATTTGAAAATATCAAAAGAAAAAATTGTTTGAAGGGAAGAAAATGCAATTCCCAGCATCTTGTGCACCTTTTACCTGTTTCTACAGAAAAAGAAAACAATACATTTCCTAACTGTTGTGACCTAACACAACTTTAATTACAACCATGGACAGTTTAAACTCTTAGGATCAATATCAGAAGATTCCATTAACAAAGACTCAAGAGCTCGAATCTCAAGTTTATCATGCTGTACTGAGATTCAGCTGTTCTCTCACTAGGTACAAAGTTGTTGTAAAACAAAGAATGAGAAAAATCTGGTTTTGTTTCATACCTAATACTGTAACTCATCCTGATTAACTATTTTGTATTAGCACATACAACAAAACCAGCTGATATTTAATATTGTGATATATAATTACACAGGTAATTGCTATATTAATTTAAACAATCTCTTCCTATTTTTGATCAGAGATGACTATTTTACCTAAAGCAAAGTATTCTCTCAAATAAAGACATTCTGTAAGTGCAGAGGTCATTCTATTAACACAAGCTGCTCTGTTGTAGCCAGCCTCCAAGAATGGCTTTACTCCAATTAGCACTATATTGTGCTCTATGCTAATATAGGTTTTCTCATCAGGCAGACTACACAGGTCTCTTCAGATTTTTTGCACCCTCCTGATACATTTGCAAAAGCACTCCACAAGAATTGTACACAATTGTACACAATTCTTGTCTGCTTACATTTATTTGAGACATCACTTTTCATCGAGACTGCAAGTACCTACTTCTCCAGGATTTGTTATTTTCTAGCATGTGCAGAACCTACATTTTTGTTTTCCACACATACAGCTTCCTAATCCAGATGGCTACATCTTACCATATGTGAACAAAGCAAATGCAGAGACAGGCAGCTGGAGTGCCTCCCATGCCACTGGGATATATCTGGTTTTATAATGTTACTTTGATAAACAGCAGAGACTGACAAATGTGAGCCAATTTTGTCTATCCTCTCTACTTTGGAAAGCTTTCAAAAAAGCTCAAACACTTCTGTACAAGATGTAGGAGAGATGTAACTTATTAGAAATATCACTATAAAGGTTGGAATTATTCCTGCTGTGAGGATATAAAGACAGACAGAAAACATTGTTTTATCTTCCAGGAATTAGACTCTGTATTTGATAATCTTCAAAGACATCCCAGTATCTCTTACCTAGACAGAAGGCAATGCAGATAAAAATTGGTTTGGGGGAGAAAGTAACTTTCTCATCTTCCCTTCATACTTGGGACAGGTAAAACACACTGAATAGACACAGTCCTACTGGTAAATGAAAAAGAAGTGTGAGAGCAGAGGGAAAAATCCAACACCATGAAATAAAATAAAATGAGAGAGGCACTAAGACAAAACAGAGATTTGAAGACAATCTGTCTCTGCCTAATAGCAAATATTAGGCTGTAAGAGTTTCAAAAGCATTTAGAAGTATGACTGCAACAAGTCTAAGGATATTCACCTAGATACCAAGAGGTTTTCTTCTAACCTTTCTCAAGCCATTCACAATAATTTTGACTTAAAACAGCATACGTAAACAGAACATAATTAATAACAGCACCAGCATTCCAATGAGGGTTTACAATCCCACCAATTCCACCTTCTTACTACATCATTCTAGTATGCCACTGGGACAAGAGCAATGGAAGCAATGCATTGGGGGTCATAGTAATAGAATGACTGATATATTAGCACTTATCTTTGCCCGACCACCTGCAGTTACCGGCCTGTCCATCGTCAGTGCCAGTGCCATATTCTACCAGGCTCTGATGTGGCTGTTCCACCGGCAATGTCACTGCAAACACCTGCATGGATGGTGCTCCTGTGGCTTCCCACCCTGCAGCACAAACACTCTGACAACAAAAAATGGCAGCTTTCCATCCTGCTGCCATAACCAGTCAAAACCACAATGCTCTCAAAAATTACTCTTGAAAGTACCATCCAAGCCACAGCACTTCACCCAGGGCAAGTCACTGTATCAAACTGTCCTCACTGGTTAGGCAGGTTTCCACATCTTTTTGTTATTTCTGACTGTCCTTGGTCCCTTGAAGTCACAGATAAAGAATTTATAGACTATCCCTGAAAACCCTACTGGAGAGGACAGAGCCTGCTTAAGGCGTATGAATGAGAATAGAGAACCATGAAGAGTAGACTTGAGATGCTTAAATACTAGTAAGGACTTAAAATATCACAACATACCCTGTTGTTAAACTAATCACAAAGATTTATTCTGAAAGACTTATTCTAGTACTTATTAGGAAATGAGCTGAGTGACACACTCACGTCTTATTTATCTCTCTAGAAACAATAAGGATACTGATCTTGCACCAACACACCCACCACACACATCAATGAAAGTGTTTACAATGGGACTTATGTAGCCTCCAAACACTCATTACGAATTATTGTTTAACATTACTGTCACATGTATGTACAAGGAGGACGAACCTTCCCTTCAGAACAAATACACAAATTAAACCGAGAATCGAAGTCTTCTGTCGCATATGGGTTTTCAGGAAGTTTAAATGATAAGGCTTACAAGCCATCTCGGGTGCTGCCCAGAGGAGGCCGTCCTTCCCACCGCTCCAGTCCCGCCACCGAGTTTCAGCCACCTCGCGAGCAGTCCGGCTCCACGTGCTCGCAGCGGGGGCAGGAAGGCGGTCCGGGGCGCCCCGCAAGAAGCCGAGCGCGTCCCACCGCAGCCGCCGGCCAGGGAATCGGCTCTGGCCCCGCTGGTTCCGCGGAGGAAGACGGCCAGCTCCCGGCTCGGCCCCGCTCCCGTGCCCGCCGCTCACCCACCTGCCGCTCACCCGCTTCCCGCCGCCGCTTCCGGCGCTCCCGGGCGGTCGGCGGAAACCCCCGCCCGCCGTCGCAGAGCCGCCGCCCATTGGCCGCAGCCGCGCCGGGAGCTGCGCGTCGGCGGAAGCGCGACGGGCCGGGGCGGCGGTGGCGGAGGAGGGAGCCGTGTGTTCCGGGCTGTCCCGTCCCGCCGGCAGCGCAGCTGCGCCTCTCCGAGCCGCGTCGCACGATGGGCTCCCGCGCGGGCTGAGCCCCGCCGTGACGGGTACGCCGGGGCGGGGGCACCGCGGGTGTCGCGAACGCTCCTTCACAGCTCGCTCGCCTCGGGCCTTTGCGGAATAGGAAGGGACGAAATAAGCGGCTGGTCGGGGCCGCGCTGTGATGGTGTGGCCGAAGGTGTTAACACAGCGTGTGGAAGTTGCTGAGCAGTCTGTGGTTGTGTTGCTTTAATGTCGCTGTGCTCGCACTGAGCTCTGGAATAGATCATAGATTACGTGTCTCGTGATTTGGGGAGGAAGGGCCGGCACGATGTGAGTTACCCACATCGGCCCCTCCTGGTGAAGCTCTAGGTGAGACCAGATGCGATTGAACCAAGGAGCTCTTCTCCCATCTCGGCTGTGCTGAGAATCCCTTTAAAAAGACACTGTTGGAAAAGCTTTTATGGGCTTTCCCTTTGGAGCGTGGGGGAAATGGTAGCATAGAAATGATGAACTTCTGAGGGCCCTGAGTCTCTCCAAGTGGAGGCGAAAGAAGGCAGCCCAGGCCTCCAGAGCACTCCTTACTTCTGTAGGTATTATACATTTGTTGTCGAGTAAAGCACTTACTGCTGTATCATCTCCATTCACAATAAAGTCTCAGCGAATGCTGATTAGTACTGGGGCTGAAAATGGAATCATATCATTTTATTTGTCTGGGACAAAACTCCAATGATTTTGGCCAAGGTTGATGTGACACCTATTCATACTCTGGAAAAGGAACATATATAAATTATATGTGTTTGGGTAGATGGTCTGGTTGCCCAGTCTTACTGTCCCTAAGCTTTTGTAGTTAGAACAGTACATAAAAGTGTTTTGATTCAAACCACACATCCTTTTATGTTCCTCTTTGCCTTGAGCAAATTGTATTCTTTCTTTGCTGATAGTGCTAACCTTATTTACCAAGTCTTGATCCTGTTTAATATTTGCTTGGTACTATTTAAGGGAGTATGAGATAAAACAGATTATTTTCTTACAGCTTGTTCATGCCCCTTGTGCAGGGCAGAATTGTAGCAAGTCGTTGATACCCTTGTCAGCGACCAAGGAGAACATGAGTTTGGTTTCATCCTTTAGCAGACACTTTAATATTAGCCGAGCCAAGCTCCTGCCACAATTAATGGTTTCTTGATTTGGGTCTAAACTCTGTTGACACTATTAAATCAGGAAGAAAATACTGTGTTTTAAGGATCGAGATAGAAAAACTCTGATTGGTCTAAGTGGGAGTGTCTTGAGAAACTTGCTCACAAGTCATTTGTACATACTTCAGTTGATTAAATCATAGATCTGACATTGCTGCACTGCACTTAAAAACAAACATACAAGTTTGTGCTTTTAAGTTGAAATACCAAAGTTAAGTCACGAAAGTATGAGTAAATTTAGGCTCCACTTGATGATTCAGAGGCATCTGAACTGTTTTGGTGGTGTCCTCATGTCCTCTGTCCTCTGGGATAGAGTAGAAAAGCCAGTTACTGAAATTAATCATTGTCTTTCTGTGATATCCCCAATACTAATGACAGATGCTGCAGTAAGCATATTGGATTGAACCAAAACATATTCGTGTACCTGATCTATTTTTCAGGAGACTTAATCATGGCTGACAGATGGCTTTTGTCAAAAAAAAGACTTCTTTTAGTTCAAGTTGTTAGAAAAGACAAAAAAGATTGAATTCAAGAAGTCATTGTAATGAGACATAACTCTGTTGTCAAAGTTAATATGTGAAAGTGATAAATGAAGAAGGCATTAATATTACAGAGAGGCCGTTACATTAATGGGAATTGTGTGCAATTCTGTGGAGGCATTGCAAAGGCTTTTAGCCAATGTTTTAAAGTAATGAAGGTAATACCTTGAAGATCAAGAAAGCCCCAAAAAAGCATCCAGGATAAAATAGAAATGTTTTGATTTGTTGAAAAGCTCTAGCAAGATATATATAGCCTTGAAGCCAGGCTGTACCACCTTACTTACAGTTGAGTCTCCAGCAACAAGAAGAAAGCTGAGATGATGTTTTTTGGTTCATCTGGAGATTTTTGTGAGGGAAGAGGATTTTTTTTTCCTTGTCAGCTGAGCAGAGAGACTGGTAATCATGGAGAAAGAATGTGATGAAAATCTTATATTGGACAGTTCTATGAAGTTAGAAAATTCCTGAAGTAGCAGGACTCTCAACCTTGTAATGACGAGTCTCCAGATGACATGTCTTGTCTGGAGACTTAGCTTAATGCTGGAACTGGCATTTTTTACCCCTACAACTAGAAAACATCATTATAATAAATGATGATAACCACAGAGTTGCTATACTCCCTCTTGTATTAAAGCTGTGTCTGTATAGTGAGTCAGACATTAAAAATAAGCAGTACTTGCACAACAGTCCTAAACAATACAGATTGCTAAGAATATTTGGGCAGTTGGAGCAGCAAAACTGTTAAACCCAAAGTTGTCCAGGGGAGTAGAAACAACGTTCAACCTCAGGTGTCTGGCAGCCAGTGTTGTTGGGGTGTAACTCTTTCAGCTTCTAGAAAAAGCAGTGTGCAGTTGAAAATGGTGGCTCTGTAGGCTGCTTTCATTAATAATTTCCTAACAACTGAGCTGTTAGCGCAGTAGTAATCTCCGCCTGATGTCTCACCTTCTCTGTGGAGGTTTGCACTGTGGCATTGTGGAATATGCAGGCTGACTGCTCTCCAGTCATGCTGTTCTCCCTGGTGCCTGCCCACTAAAATGGGGGCTGCTTTGCCCTGCTGTTGCAAAGTGCTCCAGCTTCTCTTGCCTTTTAGGCAGAGTGAAATTCTTGTATTCAGATACTCGAGGCTCACCTCCAGTGTTTTCTTGTCCACTGCTGCAATATAATAGCACTGGCAATGTAGCATAGTGCAGTGTTGAGATTGCTCTTCCTGAGTCCTTCTATCCACTGTACATCTGGATAACTGCACTTCAGGCCATCCATTCACATGGCATGTTGCCAACCCAGTCTGGTTAGGCTTGTCAAAGATACTAATGCCAAGCAGTAAGGAATTTGGGATAATGAACCCAGTCTGCCTAACACCAGATGCAATGTGTGGCCTTTATTGCAATTTTATTCTGTTTTCATTTGCTTAACCTTTGTGTTGCCATTTTTGCTCATGCCAAAAAACAGTCTCTGAACATGAAAAACCTCAAAATTGAATCACTTGGAAACTGCCACTCAAATGAATTGTGATACAGTAAGCATGTCAGGAAAGAGAGGCTAAGCGCTTGGATAAACAGTGTCTACTGGGAATATCAGGCCTTCAGATAACTAAATCATGAAATGCCAGAAAGTATCAGCCGGATTAGAGTGTGATATTAGTTACTTTTGTTGGCACTTGGCCGAGCAATCTGTTCAGACTGGCTACTCAAGAAGTCCCCTAAGAAACTGTAATATGGCAGATGCTGATTTTAATACTTTAGGGATTTTATCCCTTCATCAGCTTTTGTCTGCACTTTTAAAATGAGGCAGTCTTGCTGAAAAAGTGGCTTGATCCTCAGTTGGGAATTGGCTAGAGGTGCCAGGAAGCAGTAATAAGGCTGTAGGAAAATGGACAAGGAGGTAGAAATTGGACTGTGTAGGGAGTGGGTTTGCTGTACTATTTGGTATGGCCTTTCATAAGGGGTATGTTTTAATCTTAAATTTTACTCACTTAGCTCTTGGTCTCAACCATGGCTACAGAATGGATCAAAGAGAATGTTTTGCACAGACTTTACACCACTAAAAATCTTGGGAAATGTCCAAAGATGAAGAAAAACCTTTGCTTGTCATTTTCAAGTTAGTTCAGTTACTCTTCACCTAGTATTAGATGATAGCTATGTGGTTATAACAGTATTATTAATTGATTGCTTCCAGACATACTCAGTTTCAAGAGCATAGAAAAGATTGGAAATCAAAATGGAAAGATTGGAAATTTTCCTGCTTCCTACCAGGAGAAATCTGCCTAGTCAGAAGGAGGAAGGGGAGTGCTTCTGCAGAGATTCTGCTTTATGGTCAGCTCTGGACACATGCAGTTCTAGAGGAGCGCAGAAACTTGAGCAGTAGTTAAGAGAAGAAATGAAAGCATGCCATTTCAGCATCATGCTACATTGACTTAAAAATATATTTATCTCCCTCCCCACAATAACTAGGACTCTGCTTTAGGGAAACTTTTGTTCCCCCCTTAACCAAGTGTATTTTATTGTATGTTGAATGCCTCTGAACTAATACTTGCATCAAGAATCAGATCATGCTGGTACTGGTGCAAAGGTCAGTAATTTTGACACGTTGTCCATAACATTTAATAAATGAACATTGCTTGTTTCTTTTGGCCCTCAACCTTTCTAATTGCACAGATCACCAGGGAATTATTGTAAGTACACTAGCTTGCCAGTTTTTTCTTGACTACAAATCAACTCACATAAAACAAAAATATGTTTGTATCCAGGAGAGGAGGAAGAAATGTATGTCTTATGTAGGCCATGAAGGCAGACACTAATTTTCATGTAAAATGATGCTCTCCTGCAACTTTATCACGGATGTCTGGGCTAGGTTTGAAATAAAATTGAAAGTCTTGAAATGTTGGTTTTTTTTAATTGATTTCTTTGTTCAATACAGTTTAACTCTTCTCTCTTTTTCCTTTCATCAGAAAAATGAGTGGTGGGTTGGCACCAAGCAAAAGCACAGTGTATGTGTCCAATTTACCATTTGCTTTGACTAACAATGATCTGTACAGGGTAAGTTTTAAGAGATGCATTGTTTAGATTAAACTTGTTGACAACAATTTTGACTGTAAAATCAATACTGATATATAAGTTTGTCATGATAAATTTAGTATTAGTGAAATCCAATTGTCTGTTGTTAAATCTTTTTATTTTATTTTATATTTCAGATATTTTCAAAGTATGGGAAAGTTGTCAAGTAAGTGACATGATATGGCCTTCTATTTTTGTACCTCTCATTTTAAATATTTTATGTCTTTCCGTCACTTGAAAGTCTTGAGCTTTTTGTAATTAAAGTATGAATGTGGAGCTGTATTGAAGTTCTTTTCATTTTTAATAAAGTATAAATTTAATTTAACAACTGAAAGTTCTTGCAGTTATATACATAATACAAGAATATTTGTGTTTGGGACAGGTTTTGCTAACCATTTCTTAAGAGCAAGTAGAATGTTGTTACATACCTTCAGTCCTTTCTCTGAAATAGTTGAAAGAGTGTTCTTTTAGTATTATTCCCCTTTCCTTCACCACTGTGGGGCACAGTGGGTAAGTGTGAAAGTGGGAGCTTCTTATGTGAACTAGATGTCACAGTTCCCACAATGCAGTGTACAGTTCTGTGATTCGAGAGGGGCTGGTTATTGTGACTACTTAGTATTTTACCTAAAGCTAGATGTAAGGCTGCATTAATAGCTTTCAGTATTTGGAGTATTCATGAACCATATATGTGAATATCTCCCTCTGTGTTCAAATGATAGAAAGAAATGTCACAGTAAGAAACTGACTAGTTTGTTTATTTTTTTTTAATTGGTCAGAATAAGGAGACTCAAGTCTTCAGTTTTTAATCCTAAACCAGCAAGTATTTTGTCTAATTTCTAGTAGCTGTTGCAATAACCTGTGAGATACAGAGTTTCAAAGTTTATGAAGTCTCAGAAGTGTGTTTCAGGTGACAAATAGCAGGAAAAGTAAATATATCCTGACTATTATGACTTCAACTGAGTTTGTTCATTAAGAAATCAGACTTTCTATGGCTCCAAGAAGTTCCTGACGTTTTAAAGATTTGTCACACTTGATTCTTTCTATTCTTGTGTTATTAACTGCTATGTTCAATATCCTGATTGGAAGCTTGACAGTCATACCAGGCTTGTGTTGGAATTCTTCAAAGAGTAGCTTGGCAGAAAAATTAATATAATTGTTTTAAAGTCAGTTTTATTAACACTTGAACTTAATGCATGCAGTTGTACGTGTCCTGTCCAAGAGGCTTTGGTAGTAAAACTGTCAAATTCAACCTTTTTGTGCATATATTTGGGGAAATTTGAGCTTTGTTTACTGTGTTTTTATTTCATAAAGTTTTTACCATGTAGGTCATCTGTTACTTATACAGGTTGTATGGTAGGCCTTTTGTATTGAAGTGGGGCTTAGTTTTTTTTGGTTACTTCTTAGAATTTTGTCTTCCCCTGTGGCTGAGCCTTGTTCTGCCTGTGGTGGACATAGGGAGGAGTGTATTCCCAACTTTTTTACCTGTACCTTGATTTTTATGTACTTGCAGCCTGACATTCTGCTTCTCACTGTTGTTGTTTTGTTAGGTTTTTTTTCGGGAGATACATACTGAATACATACTGAATACAACTAACATTAAGATGGAAAGAATTGAGGCTGTGTGGGTTCCAGCCATACACACACCCCGGCTTTGTCTTGTAAATTATTATCTTCAGGTTTTGTTTTACTGTTTCTAGATTTTCATGAACTTCTCAATGTGCTATTGAAGCTGTTGATTTCAATGTTAGACTGAAGATTTAACTTTCTATGTCATGTGAAATAACACATGCATCCATGGTCTTTGGATTTCATTTGGAGATATTTGTAGAACAGTACTGCATATAGTAGTGTTTCCTATTGTGAAACTGTTTAGCTGATTAGTCCTACATGAACATAGATTTCTCAGTTTGGAGGCAGTTCACACTGTGTTTTTCAGCAATAATAGCAATGGTAAGATTACTCATTAATTTTCCTTTCACCTCTAGTATATGTAGTTCCCTCCAGTTACGTTGCTTGTAAATCTAAAGATTATATTCTGTGTTCTTCAAGTCACCCAAGGGAATTAAGATTGATACTGGTTCCAGAAAGACCCCACATGCTTTTTTATAATCATCTCCACTCTACCTCTAAATACATGGCCAGGTTAGCTGCTCCTTTGAATTTCTGTTTAATGAGTATTTTTATTGTTAAATATACCTTAACTCTTTTGCTGTGTAACAAAGGTAAGATCCCACTGAGATCGTTAAGGAAAAAAATATCTCTGAAGTAATTTTAGTGTGGTTCACTAAAATCAATAATGTGGTTATATGTTTCCAGAGTTACCATTATGAAAGACAAAGACACTAGAAAGAGCAAAGGAGTTGCCTTTATTTTGTTTTTGGATAAAGAATCTGCACAAATCTGTTCTCGGGCACTTAATAACAAACAGGTAAGTTGTGGAAAGTTTTTATGGCAACAGGGTTGGGCTTTCAGTCCCAAAACATTTACCTTTTCTTTCCAATTTTCTGTAGTTGTTTGGAAGAGTAATAAAAGCAAGTATTGCCATTGATAATGGAAGAGCAGCAGAATTCATTCGAAGGCGGAACTACTTTGATAAGTCTAAGTGTTACGAATGTGGGGTGAGTAAAACCAAAAATGTAGAGAAACGGACAAAGGCTGTGGGTTGAGATAAGAACAACTTAATAATTGAAATAATACTAAATAGTAGTAGTAATAGTAGATGGTAATGAAAGTACAAAGAGAAATAAAACCCAAGAAAGATAAGTGATGCACATGAAAACTTGCAATGACAACTTCCTATTCTTTGCTTCAAAGTATCTGCTTTTGCTATACCTTTGGAAGTTCATTATTTAGCTGGCAATAAAATAAATACAGGAAACACACTGTTTTATATAGAAATGAGTTTTAAGTTTTAATTAATTCCTAACTTTTCCTGAACACAGTAATATAGGACCATGATATTTGGATAGTATTTAATGTCCAATACAAACTTGATTTATATTCATAACACTTCTTACAGCAAAAATGTCACCTCACTCCTGTATCTTAAATTGTTAATTCTGAGCTTTCTGTCCTGTTTTGAATATAAACCATGTGTAGTGTTTTCCGTTATTGTAACCGACAAAAAAAATCGACTGTTCTTGTAGCTTGTTCTCCGTTTGCAGTTGAGCATGCATATCACCGCTAATCTCTTCATTTCCATGGCGAGCCTAGGGAAGGGTTTGTCTTCTGTGTGCTAATTCAGCATTCCATTTATCTTACTAATTGCTCCCATTTTTCCCCCCCATGAACTTCCCTCATGATACGTTTTAACGTATATTTGGTTGTAATGGCTTCTGTTAAGCAATATTTCTTTCTTTCCAAGGAAGCAGGACACTTAAGTTATGCTTGTCCTAAAAATATGCTAGGGGAGCGGGAACCACCCAAAAAAAAAGAAAAGAAGAAGAGAAAGAAAATAGTGGAGCCAGAAGAAATGTATGTATATTGATTTACATGTTACTACTTTTTTTAGGAAGTTTTTTCATACTAAACACTTAAATATCTATATTTTTTTCTCTCTCCTTGCACAATGAAGTGAGGAGGAAGAAGAAAGTGAAGAGGAAGGAGAAGACCCTGCTCTAGATAGCCTCAGCCAAGCCATAGCTTTTCAGGTACAAAATTGAAGCATGGCATATTTATTTTTATTTTTTAAATTCAACTCCCTTATTTAGCTGCTTTTCGGAAGCTCTGATATAGATGCATAGGTCTGTCTGCTCTGTAGCACTGAGTGGGCTCTGGTTTGGTAGCAGTAGTTGGTAACTATAGTTGGCTTCTTTACATTGCAGGCATGTTCAGTGGAATTTTGTTTGGGTTTCTTGCTCTTTCACTCTTGCTGTATTTGTGTGTTGCAGCGTTTTTTTCCCTTCAAGCTCCTTTGGCATTTGCTTGTGTCATCTCTGCTGTGATGCTCTGCTAGGTTTTTGCCCACAAATCCCTCTTTACTTTGTTGTCTGAGGAGACAAAAAGCCAGTCATGTATAAGTGACCAGACACATCCTCTGTCCTCACTGGAATGTCCTTCAGCATTTATTACTGGCACACTTCCTTTGCCTAGTACAGACCATTGCATTCTCTCATAGACCTCATCTCCCAAAACATACTGAATGCGTATTTTTTTATGTAGCTAGCTTATCTAACATCCGTATTACTGTCTTTATTACTTCTTTATCTCTACACCCTTTTGCTTCACAAAACAGAACAAGCCTGACCTGATATTCAAATTTCTTGGCTCCCTGGTCAACGTTGTTGCCTGTGTGTCTGTCCCTACTCAGAAAGCCCCTCAAGAGTTAATAACTTTGTTCTGAATGTGACTGTAATGAGTGCAGGACTTTTCCATGATGTAGTCCAAAAAAGTGATTCACATATTCACAATGTTCCTCCCTTTCCCCAAAAACTCCACAACTGGAAATAAAACCTATGAAGCCAGGAAACATTCTCATTTCTATTGATGCCTCACTGTCACTATCCAAAGATTTTTAACTGGTAAAAATAGGAAGCTTCTATTTAAACTATTAGTTGAATAACCTTCAGTAATAATCCCCAAAGGCACTCATTATGTGAATGAATGACTGCAAAGGACAATGGATAGAAGACTTGTTAGAAGAACAAAGCTGATTCAATAACATCAGTTTAAAACATGAGGCATTTTTTGCTTTAGATCTCAGCTAAAGAGATGTGGTTAGAATTTTTGCTTTAGATCTCCCTATATTTTTGGAAGTTTGCCATGGGCAAAATTCCTCTTTCTGAGAATACAGGATGGTCCAGGCGGCTGCTGTGGTGTAGAAGACAGCTTATATGTGAGAGCTACTTTCAGAAATGTTTCCTAGTGCTTTGATCACACAGTTTATCTGGAAATAAACCCTTTAACTTACCTAAGAATTCAGTGTATATTAAGAATTAGCATTGTTATTTGTAGTGCTCCTTAATTTTTCTTAATCCCAGCTAATACTTCTCTTTTCCTCATTACAGCAAGCCAAAATTGAGGAAGAACAACAAAGATGGACACAGACTGCAGGGGAATGTTCAATTTCAGATGATTCAAAACGTCCACGGATTAAGAAAAGTGCTTATTTCAGTGATGAGGAAGAACTTAGTGACTGAAATAATACTGTTTAAATGCATATGTAAGATATATATAGTGTACATTTTGTAAAGTGCTACAAAGTGATCTGTAATACAGGTTTGTTTTGGTGTTGAAGACAGTGAAGATCATGGGTTTTTTATTGTCCCCTTACTCTCCCATCTTTTTATATCTGTGTCTCAAAACCTTACCTTTCAAGGCAACTTTTTTAGAAAATGATGTAATTATACACTTAAATCCAGAAAAGTATCTGTGAGAATGTGTCTTGCAGTTAGTATCTAGACCCAAGTCCTAGCAGTGAAGTGTTTAATGAAAGAATTTCCCAAGGCTTTTTTCCTAAGAGGAGTTCCTCTTAGGATGACTGTTAACACCACTGATGCTTTATGTATTGGTTTGTTTGGAAGCAGTGCTTTAGTAGTACTTCAGTAGATTATGAAACTTGCATAGGGTTCCTCTGCATAGGGTTGAATTTCAGCTCTAGGCATTGTCATTTTACTCTTCATGCAGTACTGTAATAAATTATTGTCACATCAACACTGTTTCTCCTGACTGCAGTTTGCCTAACAGTAATTAGAGTTATCCACAGAGTTTTAAATACACTTGGATCTAACCTACATCGCAGCCATCTGAACCTGCTGGCAAAATCCGAAAGGCATGGTTTCCTACATGCCTGAAAAACAGCTTTCATGTGTACTTGGAACCATCATGGTGTCTTAGCAAAGTGTATTGCCACGTATTTTGCACATAAAGCTTTTCAGTCTTTCTCTTTCCTTAGATCTCTCTAGGGTTCTAGGCACGTTGTCCTGTAGCTGTGATTGTTTCCAAAACCACAGACACGTGGTGATAATGGTACCCGTTTTATACTGGTGTGTAGTATAAACTCTTCACTTTTAGGAAGCACATTATAAAATACATTCACAATTTCACACTTGGAAATAAGAGACAAGCTGGCCTCTTTCTATTTTCAGTTCTTCCTGTTAGCTCATCAGGACTTGATTTTCTTCCAAATATAGAAAATGTAAATACAAATATACCATTATGTATTCTTAATTAATACCAATTTACATTCAAATATGTAACCAGGTGCAAAGCAAAGAAACATGCACACACACCCTCTAAGCTACTATAAAGTAGTGACATTCAGAACATCATTCTGGTGTCTTCCACTGCTCCTTAAACACAAGAATTCAGAAACAAGAATGAAGTAATACAAGTTTTTTCTGTGCAAGCTCCTCAAGTCAGCAGAATGGGAAGAAGTATTGGGCTCTAGATACAGGAAGATCTTGGACTCAGTAATCTAAGGATTAATGTTTTTAAGACTGATTTTGACTTTTTGCTGAAAGTACTGTATATTAAATCTGAAGCTTCCTTCACTGAATTTCAGGAAGTTCTCTTAATACTGAAGAGCTGAGAGCTAAACTGCCAGGCATATTGTTAATAAATGACAATCATTCTACATCATGTATGTGTGCAATAATGAAGGTTGAGGAGTTCTAAACTCTACTTAGGAAGCAAGTAATGCTGCCAGCATGCTTCTTTTCTTCAAATGTTAGGTTAGGTCTCAATGGCAGTCCAAAAAAAAAAAAAAAAAAAAAAAGCAAAACAAAAGGATTATGCCACTATGTAAAATTGTAAAATTGGAGTTGGTCATCTCAAATACCATATGCAATGCTGGTTTAAAAAAGATAAAAAACTAGAATTTGACAGAGGACCAGTACTTCGGTTTGGAAATATTTGATAGCTTGTAAGAATTAAGATTTCTGTGTAGTAAATAAACAGCAAGCTTCCAACTTTTATTTCCTTACACCATGTAATGAAGTAGTGGAACTCACTGCCATGAGACTTTTTTCAGGGTCATGGGGTCAAAAGGATTTGACTTACATGTGGAACACGATATTTTAAAATGTTAAAGTCTCTGCTCAGAAATATCCTCAAATAAAAAACAAAACTGGCTTTGTTCTGACCTAATACAGTACTTTTTCCAGAGTTCCAGTAGCTGAAGCACATTGATGTATCTTTCTAGTCTGCTGCTTCTGCCTCACTGCTTTCCCCATAGGGTTTGTTTTTGTCAGCATGAAGCAGTAGCTCAGTCCAGACTATTACAACTGACCCAGTGTTGTTCCTCCATGCTCTGTTGTTCCAAGCATAAAGTCACTTGAGGTAGGTGGAAAAGAAACATAAAAATGGAAAAAGAAACAAAAAAACTGGAAAAGAAATATAAAAATGAACGTGCTTCCATGCAGAATTCGCATTTACAATTTTTTACCTTAAATCATATTCCCTTAACAGTTTTCTTAATTCTTAACTTCTGTTGATCAGCAGTGTGTGTAGTTTTTGTATTAGAAGAATGCACCTAATGCCTAAAAGAGTCTAAAGGGACTTTCAGGAATAGGATTTTTGCACTTGGCTTCCTGAATAATTTTTTAGTTTCAGTTCTTTGTTGGCAAGATAACAAAGCATTTCTAGGTGAGAAATTCAGAACACTAGCATTAGATAACTATTACATTAGATAGCATAAGTATCTGTTCTTCTTCCTTGAATACAAAGTTGTTTTCTAGAGCATCCCCAATGCAGCTGCCTCATTGTGGAAAAAAAAAATAAGGCAAAAATTTGTCAATGAAGTCTCTTTATGACTTTCAGCATGGAGGAATTTGCTCCTGTTCATGCCTACCATCTCCTACTCTAATCAGCACTGCTTCAGATTTCCACCTGAATCCCATCAGTTGTGAGGAGCAAGAGAGAGTGTTAACGAGGCTTCTAATTTAGACCAGGCCAAGAGGGTGCAATTAGCGTGCAAAGCTCAAGCAACGCAGAGGTGCTTTTGGCCGTTTGGTATCGTAAAGCAGGAACTGGGCTTGGTGGCTCTGGGCTGGACAGGTAAGACTGTATAGCCTTGTTATTGAAAGAGGGAAGAGTAGAAAATGCCTTGTAGAACACGTTCCTGTTATTGTTAGAAAAAACAGAGAGTTTTCTTCTGAGAGGTTTGTGTTCAAGCTGTTTGGGGTTATTTTTGATACTCTGAGGCCCTGCCTTAGGCTTGCAAGCTGAATTCTGGCTTTAAAGTACAAATAATATGGCTCTGATTTTAGAGAAGTTTACAATAAGTGGGAGACTTTTTTTTTAAATAACGTCAAAAACTCATATCTTTCTGTAAATACCTGCTAATTAGATTTTGTCTTTTGTATTTTCAAAACAGCTTGAAAATTGTCCAAATATGTTCTGGGTTATAAGACCTCTCATCTATTGAAATGGCTAATACAGTAGTGTCTACAAAATCACTAGGAGATGCCTTTTATCTGTCCTTGGGGAAGAAGGGATATGGAAGTGGGATAAGGATGATTAGCTTAATTGATTATAAATGGTATTACTCATACTGTGCCTGTGTAGCACTTGTTAAAACCACTGCAGTTATGAGACACAGGAGTAATTTTAGTCCATGTTTAGTAGGCTCCCACTATGTGTTTGGCACATTCAGGTTACTACTCTCAGCAGAGCAATAGAAAGGACTGTAAATATAAAGAACTATATGTACCTAAATAGGTGATCTCTGGAAGAAATTGTAAGCACTTTATCTTTGGCTTCTGGGTCACTGTGTTTTCTGTGATAGCCCTTCTTTAATCTGCAGAGATGACTGACCGTAGCATGGGAAGGTGAGCTGTGCAGGCTGTTTAAAATTTTAAAATGCCATGGTTTATATCTAGCTTTTCCAAGCAATTTAATAAGTGCTATTATGATTGTTTCTATTCTATTTTGCATGTGCAGTGTCAATATGATGATCTATTCCATCACTCTTCTGCTATTGCTCTTCTATAAAAATATTTCAAATAATACTCTTCCAAATGTACTATCTTAAAATAACTGGTATTAGATAGCTGATTGCTTCTTTTTAGTATAGATTACAAAACCATGTTTAGGTGTCCTTAAAATGCTCATCTTCAGCAGTTTTGTTTATCTTACAGATCTTAACAGGGTGATAGTTTCTTCCTGTAGCTGTAGAAGGCAATTTTAAAAAATTACTACACTGCTCCTTCTTTACAGAAAAAGGTGTAAAGTGGAGGATTTAATCACCTTTAATGTAGATGACCTTATTTCTTGTGTCTATGCTGGTATCTGTAAAACACATCCTAAGAATCATCCAGGAATAAGCTGAGGAAATAGTACATGTAAAAGAAAGCAATGTTTTTTAAGTTGAAGAATTGTACAGGTTTGAGAAATGACATTCCATCACTGTCAGGCTAACCCTGACCCTGCTGTTCATTCAGACAGACAAAATGTGTGCTTGTGCCTGCATTTAATGGATGTGACAGGTAATGCAGCAAGTAAAGAGTTGCAGAAATTGTGGCAGTAGAATGTGATAAAAGCGTGTGAAACATTTAACCAACCCAGTTAGAGAATGTGGGTCACAGTGGCTTGAAGAAATACCACAGTTACTAATACGCGAAGTTTCCTGTCTGAATAGGAGGCTCCAGAGAACCAAAAGCAACTCTGAGGTTTTAAGGTCATGATAGGCAATGGCTATAAGCCTACATCAAGATGGGCTGATCCATGAAAATTCAGTTCTATCAATATCCAGTTAAAGAGAATTAGAAGGCATCCAAATTTAGATACTGCATCAAGCTCAGTGCAGTGCAGCAAAAACTGTCACTTGGTTGCAGGAGTAAAGATGCAATATTTTAATTGCTTATGTGGAGGCAGAGGATGTAGATGTGTTCTGTTCAAAGAACAGATGTGGCTATGAAACAAGGAGGGTCCCAAAATAAAACCAAAAGGCATATTAAGGACTCTGTGGGTATCCTGTGAAGTTCCAAGGCACTAAATTGTATTTTTAGAGTGGGATAGAACTGCTTGTACCATGTTTGCTTAATTGAAGAATCAGTGTTTTAGATCTGAAAATTATGAACCTTTTGGTGGTACAAGTTTGTACTGATGTTCAAATGCTCAAGAAAGGAAGAGAAGCTACAGGAGGATACAGTTCTACAAAAGACCTCACTTGAGATGTATTTGATGTGTGAATTTGATTAGGTGGCAAAGAGCCATCTGCCCACGAAGCCTGGAGCCATGAGGGTGCATATAAAATGAAACGACTGAGCAGCATATGGCAGTTAGGAAAGATGAGAACATGCAGTACTTGGATGCACTGCTTTTGAGTTCATGAACCATGTATCTGGAATGAATAATTGTAGTCCTTGAAATTATGTTCTTTCCAAGAAAGTTTTTGAAAATTTGTCAGCTAGGTTTATTTTCTTCTGCTGCAGCATAACATTTTAAAGAGTTTTTTTACTGTGGGAGGCTTTTGCAGGAAAAGCTTAACTAAGGAAACTTGGTTAATTAAAATCTGGATCACAGTTCTGTAGCAAGGGTGGATTCTCTGTGAGTCCCAAGCCTGTGGCATCCCAGGGAATGAAGGGCTCCAGGGCCTTATTCATGTTCATATCTAATTTAGTTGAAGCTGCTGGAAAATATCCAGAATTCTCTTCAGTCACTGCAAAATTTAGGTCAAGCCCATGATTAAGTACTTGAGTTCAGGACAAAGTTGCCCTTGAAAAACTTTCACCTTTTTTTACTCTTGTCTTGTGTTAGGATGGTGGAATTTGTACTGTATTGCACACCTTTGAAATGGCATACTGGTTGACAGGAATGTACTCAGCTCTCTTGATCTGAATGTGGTAGGAGCACTGCACACAGATTACTTTGCACCTTTAATAAAGGGGCAAGGAGTAATTATTATAACAGCATTGTCTGGATGCAATTTCACTGCTTCCAGGGGATGGGAACCAGTGGAGAAGGAAAGAAGGCAAGCAGGACAAAGGATGAGTAAGCCCAATATCCATCCAGAATAAGTGTATATCAGTTATGCTAAACATTTTCAGGTTTCCTTCTACATATTCTCCACTGTACTTCAGATCAGAGTTTATGTGGATTAAATTTATGTAGTTGTCTGGAGTACGTAGATGTAATATGTCTAACTGCACAGACTTCATTTCAGTCACATAGAAGTATAAAATGGATTATATTAATGCAAATGAGGTTCACTACATCTTCATGTTGTCTTCATGCTTTAACTGGCTTTTCCTGGGGCACAGTGATACCTGTCTGTTAAAACTATTTTTTGTAAACTTTCTACATACCTTCTAACATGGGAGACTTGAACGTAGACAGCACAGTGGATTTGTGGAAATTAAGAGAATCTATTCTGGGTAGGAAAGGAAGGAGAGATTCAGATGTGACAAGAAAAAAAATAAGAAAAATAGCGGGTGAGATGGAGAATTTTGGTATAGTAGTGTTCAGCATCAGAATAAGGGACAAAAGGGTACAAAATAGGTTGACAAAAAAAAACCACCCACATACATGCCTGCAGCATTAGTTCCCCTCTATTTAAAAAAGGCTTTTATAGAAAATGAGTGATTTTGCATATTACAGTGAAAGTTTGTTTTTCACATTCAACTCTGAACTCAGTTACCTGATTTTTCTCAGGTGCTAGACTTTACAGCAGCATGGTAAACATGGATGCAACTCAGCATTTTTTTGAAAAATAAGGTCACAAATGACTTCTCAGTCTATCCTTTGTGTGACCAGTTATTGTTTAAGAGTGCTTAGTCAATAACTAACTTAAGATCTAATGATGTATCTGAAAGCTGATGTCTCTTAAACTCACTTCACTGATGTCCTGTCCTTCCTTCCCCCATGGGATTGTAATATTCAGAGCTTTCTCCAGTTTTTCCAGTTGTTGAGATGACAAAGTCTTCCTGTTAATCTTCACCAGTGATATGATTTATGCTGAGGGTTTTTTTCCTTTTTCACAACTTGCTATTCGTTCTTCTGCCAATAATGAACATTTCCTCCCTAGATTTCTGACTCTCAGATGTATAGATTTGTGTTCTGTGATTTTTTTTTTTTTTTTTTTTTTTAATGTGTGATATCCAGTGTGCAGACCAGCTTCAGGATGTCTCATTGTAACTATACTTTACCTGCAAGATGCTTTTTTTTAAAAGACAATGCTGCTTTCCAGGTATGCCCTTCATTTAGTTATTTGGTTCAATTACTTTTCCACTTGTATTGTCACCGACTAAATTTAGTGTTTAAATAAAGCCCTAGGCTTCCAACTGAAGGCGACTTTACTTGTTCATGGTTTTCCTTCAGTAAGCTGCTAGTAATGCGAGTTGTTCTGTTATCTTCTGTCTTACC
This sequence comes from Anomalospiza imberbis, assembly GCF_031753505.1. Taxonomy (NCBI): domain Eukaryota; kingdom Metazoa; phylum Chordata; class Aves; order Passeriformes; family Viduidae; genus Anomalospiza; species Anomalospiza imberbis. The sequence goes on along the minus strand of NC_089685.1, from coordinate 28,536,584 downwards.
TAACTCATCTATTTTTAATTAATCAAAAAAATATAAAATGTTTAAAAATGGAAACAACCCTAGCAAGCTGAAGTGAACAACTAATAAAAAAATTCATCTTATGTTTTGTTCTAAAATTACTTGTATTAATAATGAATAAGGCACAATAATTTAATTCCAAAATCTGCTGACTGGGCACTTTCCTGATGTCTCTGTTTCTCTCTCTTCCTGCAATGTATTTGGTATAGCTCCTTCACATAATATGAATGAGTTTTGAATTCACTGAGATGATTACAATATACGTGGTCACTATTAAATGAATGTAGCAAAACCAGTAATGAATCACACAGGCTAATGTTTGCTGCCACATTTGTTGACAGATATGTCATACTTGGGCTTCAGCTTATGAGAGAGGCCACGAAACTATATTTCAAATGTCTAGACATATTTCTTTGGAAAATATTCAAGTATGAGTTTCATACATGCCTCCAGTTTAAGTGATAAGTGCATTATTCATTCATAAGTTGTTTTAAAATATGTATTTTGAACCACAGCATTATGATTGGCAGTATTTCTTTATGTTGCTATCTTAAAAGGCTTATTAGATGTCCCATTGCTTTTTTTCTTCTTTTTACCCTCCTCCTTTTTAAGGGTTTCAGAGTTCATTGTGGGAATCTGCTGATGTTTGGCAGAAGATACTTTAGAATCATATCTTCAGTTCTAAAATAGAAAGCAGTATGGTGAGGAATCTCTGTAATATTTGTACATGACTTCAAAAGTCATGATTCAAAGATACTGTCTTAAGCTTATGCATTTCATCTATTTCATCTATTGTACTGCAATTCACATAGAAACAAAAATAAGCTCAATGCCCCTTTTAGTAAAAACAAGCTAACCATCAGATGGTTATTCCATATTTTGATTTATATTTCTATAGATCTGTAGTAAGGCTGTTTCCCAAATGTTCATATTTTTATTAGCACTACTACAGCTGAATAGTGGTTTAGGGAAACCGCATTTCAACTTCAATTTCAGTTATAGGAGGGAACTGAGAGACAAGGAGGAGCCTTAGTAGACTCTTATAATTTACATGGTGTGAGGAGTTTAAGAAACAGGAAAGCAAAAAGGCCACCTAGCTGAGGAGAAATGCCAGATAACTGGTCATTCACTTGTACTGGTTTCCCAGCCTACTTGTCTCATCCAGAGACAGTAGCTCATGTGTCACTTAGTAAAATTGTCATTGATACCATTAATTTTCAAATAGAGTCACAACAGAACTGAAGCAGTGAGAAATGAGAAGTTGGAGCTCATGGGAAGTGGTTTAGAGCAAAACAGGCAGTTCTTTAAAAAAGCAGTGATAAAGGCATTATTGCCAACTACTTCAAGGTGGAATAAAATTAGGAGTGAGCTACGAGATCAGCTTATGAAATCTTCAACGATCATTAAAAAAGAGGGGCAGAACCTTGACCAGCTTGCTAGGTATAATTAGCACAAGAACACAGAGGCAAAATCAAAAGACCAGCCAATCGATCAAGAAACAATTATGTATGTTGTGTAAAAATTGAAAAACAAGGAGTATGTTAATAAGGTAAAACCAAGGAGCAAATTGATCCACCCTTCAACAGGGAGGAGTCTTTAGTGCAGCAGCTGAAAAGGCTGAGGTGTTTCATCCTTGGCAGAATGGGCCCTCCCTACCAAAGCCAACTGCAATGCTAGTAACAACCCATCAGAGTGAAAGCTACAGCTGGGAAAGAAAGGGGTAGGGAATGCTTCAGTTGGTTAGATGTTGTTAAAGAGGTTGGGCCTTGCAGAGTACATAGAGAACCTAGGCAATTTTAGGAGCTGTCTATGAGAATTTGCATTTACAAGTATACACACAGATTCTGGCTTTAAAAAGTGGGAGCTGAGGAATTTCAGACTCGTGATTAAAAAAAAATCTGGGAACAAAATTTTCAAGGAAAGATGTGAGATGTAAAACACAATTAATATAGACTCTAGTCAATCTAATGCCTTTCTGTACAAGGTTGTAGCTCTTACATGAGAAAGAGAGTGGTAGATGCCATTTATCTTGACTTTGTTAGGATTTGTGCTATTGTGATATAGTAACAATATAAATGCTACTACTGCGACCCAAGTGAAAAATCTGGGGGGAAACTGCCTTCAGCGCTTTGCAGACAAAGTGATGTGATGTACTGAGTGTGATGTGATGTGCAGAGATGTGTCATGAATGAGATACTGTTTTATAGTCTCTTTAAAACCTTGGATGGTGGAATGGAAAATATGCTTGTGAAAACTTGTGAATAATGAGCATCATAGGACACCAGCTGTCTTGGCTTTTCATCTGATACTGATGAATATTGAATGGGCATAAGAATAGTTCTTCCTTTCCTGATTGCTCCTGAGCTAATCCTTTACCTCCAATGACCTCTGCAAGTGCCTTCTGCTCTGCACGTGCTTCCATGCTGGCATAGGCTGCATCAGCTGAACTGATCTGTGCTCAAGGCTTATGTGTCCTTGTCCTATGGGGAAAATAGCAAGATGACTGATAGCTATACAGAATATTTTAATAAAGGTTTTCCAGACGAAAATGAGACTGAAACCCCTAAATCTGGTTTTGCACACCTGACCATTTTTTTCCTGTGTGATCTAAGTGTTCAGGAGATTCTGTATCTCTGTCCCAGAGAATGGTAGAACAGATTGGTTGATGAACACTTTAACATTTCAGAAAGAGAGCCTTTAAAGCTCACTTTAAAGTGAGCTGGGTGGGGTGAGTTGCTTAGGTTTGTGGCAGGGGGCTGGTTGTTTGGGAGGAGTGTTTTGTTTGTATTTTTTTTATTTTCAAAGCTGTTGTCTAGCAAAACAAGACTCTCTTTTCCTTGGAGGCAAGTTATAAGATCTTCAGAGGCCGTAATTGTCCTCTGTCTTTCAAGGTTATGTTAAAGCCTAGGGCCTTAGACTGCATTTTCCACAATCCCAAAACATTCCATTATGCCTCTAGCTGTGATGCTCCTCTTAAGTATCAATGACCTGCCATCACTATAAATACCACATTTATAAAACACTTCAGTGTTCTTAGATTGAGGGCAACGCTCTCTTTGCCTGGGCTTATGCTCATTTACAGTAGGCCACTGGTGTTCTGGTGAAGTGTTTGGGGAAGACATTTGTTGCCAATGTAGTAAATGCCAAAGCTGAAATCCATACTTTCAGGGCCTGTTTGTGTTAAGCCCCTTCAGTCTGTCAACATGAAGTTTATCAGCATGTGGGAGAAAGTAAAAATGAGGAAAAAAACTCTTGAGCACAAACCAGTGACAGAACTGAAAAAAGGGGGCTCCTTAAGTATCTTCTATGTTCTTACATTTTATAACTTTTCTTTAGTTGGAAAGAGAGTCTTGAGTGGGATCATCATTTAAAGAGGAGGCAGCTGCAAGTAATTTCCATTAGATACCAAGAGACAGTAAACCTGGGTGAAGTGTTTGACTTGTTCATTCCAAAATTGTATGATACTATCGAGCCCTACTCACTGGCAACCTAGACACTCTCATTATGTACAGAAACATGGTGCTAAATAACAATGTGCTAAGATGAGAAGAGTCAATGCTTTAACTGTTTTGCAGCCCTCCACGTGTGTTTGCAGAGAAGCAAGACGAAAACTTCTAGGTCCTGCTTTGATAGACCACGGCTTATAATTGTTATAGAAACATATTATAATATTGGCTTTTCTCAAATATTAAAATGGATTTTATATGTTATAAAAATATAGTTTTTATTTCTGTTGTTAATTAAACTTAGACATAGTCACGAAGTAGCTATGCTTGTGTTAAAATGCCTGCTTGGATGGGATAGCATCCAATGAACATAGGATGAGGACACTTACTACAGATATGCCAACTATCAGCACTCACCATCTGAAGACAGTGTGGGCCAAGGCCCAAAATGGAAGTGATAAGGAGAAGGAGCCAAAACCACGGTCAAGGAACATGCATGCTCTAAAAAGGCAGATCCCAAGCAGGGGCCGTGTAAAATAGTGCCCGGGCTATGTAAACTAGTTTGTGGACGTGCATAAGGGTCTGTGGATATACAAGAGGCTGATGTAAGGGAAAACGTATTTAAGGAGTATCCCCGAAGGTGACAGTGTGGTCTTGGCTGAGTGCCGAGGTGCACCCGGTCATAATAACCTTTGCTCTGTTGTCCTTGTCTCCTACTGTCCTTTATTAAACTTTTTACATTTTCACAGGCGAGTGAATGTGTTTTTCACATAATTATAGTCACGTTGCATGGGAACGTGGGCACACTGCCGGCTAGATTAGAGAAAGAGGCAGACAAGAGCAAAGCATCCCTGTTACAGTTTCTCCCTAAGTGTGCTAACTTGCGACTATTTTAGAAATTTGGATGAGAATGTGTCCATGCTTTTTCTCATTTCCTCATTTTTATAGCTCTGAAAGTACCGGTGGTTCTGCTTTGTTTCGCTTCTAGTAAACTCTTCTTTTGCTTGTCCTTTATTTACTTCCACAGGGATCATTTTACTGCGCTGTATCCCTTTTCTCCCTTTGCCTCAACCCGCGCTCTGGCCCCCCTTCAGCGCCGTCTCCAGCTCCCTGCCTGGAGGCAGCGCCTGTCCTT